>NC_088356.1:17230000-17587500 GCF_036884655.1 Musa acuminata AAA Group | reverse complement strand
TTTTTCAATATATTTAACTCTATTAACTTAATGACAGGCAAAAACTAGATGAATTTCAATTGCCAAGCAATGTTGGGAGAGCAACATGCTATCCTAGCAGCTAGGGCAATGCATAGTGCATATGTGGCACATATGGTTTGTATCAAAACACTAAAAATTGCCATCACGTACAAACGAAAAATAAAGGAGTGGCCTACTGCATGAAGCTTCTTCTTCTGATTGGTTTAGGGAGGGTCTATCTAGATTAAAAAAATAAATATATTTTATGGCCGAACAATTAACTTATGCATTGTTTCACTCTTTAAGAAGTTATCAGTGTAATAAGTTTTAAGAAATATAGAAGTCCATTTGACTAAGGTTATATATTATTATTGCAATATTAAATGCAATATAAGAGAATAATACATGATCACATTTTTATACCTATAGGGACTGCATAAGGGCCCACGTAAGTTAGAGCTACATATGCAGGTTACGTAGTCTTATCTGTAGTTGCACGTCCTATTCAAGTCACATGAGTCTTGTGGGATGCATTCATATGATGAAGTGTGCATTTGTGCCTGCATAAACGACCACATAAACTGCTTTTTTTCAAACGGTGCTGGCAAGTTTACGATAACAACAATAAAGCTGTGAGGCCTAACACAGTGCTGGCAAGTTTAGTTTTAAAAGATTTGATATCGAAGTTATCTGTGCATATAATAAGTATAAGCTGTATACACAATTACACAACATATTCAAGCCACAATTGTATGTGATGTGTTCATATGGCAGTATGCATATGAGGCCATGCAAAAGCTTTTTTTTTTCCCTAAATATTGCTGACAAGGGATAATTCATGTTATCTAGATCCAACTGTAAATATAATAAGTAATTATTTATATTCACAATTAAATTAGGTATATGTGTTTGATATGCATTTGGCTTAGTAATATAACCATGCCAAATGAATTCAGCATAATTTTGGCCAAATTCTTTATCAGCTTTATGGTACATCAATATGATATTAACATACATTCATTACTATTGATATAATTATTAAAATATGGCATCAATGGCTTATTGAGATTATGTTTTTACTCACATCAAAACCCATTGATGAAAAGCATGTGTTGCTTTGCATATACCAGTAGATGAGTGTCATATCCATTGCCTCTTCACCTATGATAGATAAAAGTATATTCTCCATATTGCTTGAAATTGGACTTGTTATGATCATACCATGAACATTTTAGTCTTGTGAAGTTCCTGTAACAGCTCTTTCTTTTTTTCTATAAATTTTTTAATTGTGTTGACAGGGTGACAATAAGGTGTCTGCCAAAGGTGGAGACAGCTCTGTTAAACAGGATACAGCTAGTTCTCATGGTGGAACTCAACCCGGTCCAATATCCCAAGGGGTAGTACTGATTTTTCTTTTAATTTGCATTTGACATTAGATCTGGAAATTTCCTGATACTGGTTCCACAATTTAACATATTTCTCAATGACATAAATAGATGGGTCACCAAGGAACTTTTACTCAAGGCATGAGCTATTTGCAACCTCAGGTACTTTACTTTTTTTTTCTGTTCTTAGTGAGAACTTCAGATGATTTCAATGTACTTTTCAGATTCATGCTGTTGCATTAAACTGAAAGATTTTAGTTCTTTTTTTGTTACATGATTTTCATCGTTTTAGTTGTTACTAAACTAGATTAAGATCATTCTTGTTTTTCCGTAGCACTTAATGCCTTTCCTGAAGGGACTTGTTTTAATTTGTCATATGACTGATATATATTCTTACATACAGAATTACATTTATAACTATATAGGTATATGTTTGCTATTTGTTTGTATTTGGAGGCTAATGGATCTAAAATCATCAATGTGCTAACTGCCCCTGATCAATGTCAATTTACATGGTGCCAAATGAGTAAATTTGAATAAATTTATTATCTTATAAATGCCCACTGGTTTTTGGCTTGAATTTTAGGTACCAAACCTTCTGGTATAACTCTCTCAGGGAAAACAGTTATAACCATTTAAAGGACTGATATTCAACTTCTTCCTGTCTTCTTTTAAATAATTCTTGATAAGTTCATCTTTTTGATCTTATAGCAACTGTTGTGATTTTCTTTTACTATTTTAGGTTCACTTGCTTAAAATAGGTGTTGTTATGCAGTTTTGAGCATACTGTTGTTTATATTAGTAATCACTTATGAACTTTCTCCAACATTATAGAGAAGATTTTTAGTGTTTTAGCATGAATTGCCTTGTGGCCCCATTCAAACATGGTGCCATTCCATGGTTCTGCATTTTTTTTTCATTTTTAACTAGATTTACACTGGAGTATCTGAAAAGAAGCAATGAGTTAATTATGCAACTAATGGAAGTGTATGCAAGCTTTATCCCACCTTTTTCTTAAAATTTACCATCTTATGGGGAAACATTGAGATGATTTTCATGAGAAACTTCATCTTATGTCAAAAACATATAGTGCATTGTTTGTTGGTTCTTTGAATCAAGAGGAATTCATCTTGTATCGGAGATAAATGACAAAAAATGCTTGAAGCTATAAATGTTAAAACTCTAAGGATTAATGTGGTTTCAATTAACATTAGTGTGACTTGTTTGTTTGTAAATGGATTCTAAACACATTTGGGACCTTTTTTGAGTTAATTATTTTTTTGAAATTGGCCCATTTATGTCACAAAAATTATAAGAGACTAGCAGTAGAAGGTTCCTCTTGATGTTTCTGAGGTACTAGTTTATCTGCCTGTAGGAGCAATTTGTTCACAGTAAATTTATTTGCTATAAGGATACATTGAAGATGCCAATCAATGTGGTGAGGACTCTTCAAACTGGGATTGTCTAGCTTGAAGATTATCATAATTAGGTTTGATCATTATGAACTATCGAGTGTGTTAACAAATATATATTGTCATATCTGCTTACTGCAGAGCATTGTGCACTCATTTGAGAGCAAATAGGTGCAATTAATACGACTACCGACATGCAAGGATGTGGAAAGAGTATTGTAAATCGTGCAATCATTGCCAGGTGCAATGATGCTAAGGCCTAGTAATATGATGGTGGGGCTATCAATACTTCTCATGGCAGCCTTGCTCATATAATTGAAGATCGTAGCCTTGCCTCAGTTCTACAACAGGCTTTGTTGTTTGTAGCACCTCCAGGGATACTTGTGATAATGATGGTTGCAACAAATTTAGGATTCTGTTCAATATGGATTATTTTTTTTATGGCTTTTAAGGAGGAATTCACCAACTTATATACTTATTGATGTAAGCCACTGTTCTTATGATGCCCTTGGGCATAGTTGTGGCATCCTCATGCCATGACAATGTTATAGTTGTTGATCATGTAGCTCCCATTCTCCCTCTGTCTCTAAGGCGATATTGTAGTTCCCCTTCTCTTGTTTCTATATTGATCACCTTACTAGGACAAGGGTAATAGATTCCTACTAGATTACTAATTATAATGGTGTTCCTCGGAAATTAATTTAAAGTCCCCCTAAAATCTTTGGAAAAAACGAAATCACTGAGAAGTAAGGTTTGCTTCCCATGTGGCTCTAATATTTTTAGTACAGATTTTTGGATCATCTCAAAAGAACATCTGTAGAATAGTCCTGCTATTGAATCCCAATTTCACCATTTATCAATCACAAAATATCTTATAGAAGTCATAAGAAAATAAATGTTATGCTCTCTTATTTAGGTAAAATTGGAGTTTTCTGATATCCAGAGTATATATTTCTTGCTTCCCCTAAAGCTTGAGAAGGCTGAAAGATATGTATTCCTATTTTCCTAAATTTATGGATTTAGGAAAACTTGTCACTTTATGATAACTAGTTTTAAGGCTTTCATTGTTTAAAATGTCTCTTCTCTTTGCATTTCTTTTTCTTTCTTTTTTCTCTTTACTTTTTTTGTTATTTCTTTTCCTGTTTTATTGACATTAAGACCATTGTAGAATGTATGATAGTGCAAAACGAACAATTTATGTTAAAATATAAGAATTTTATAAGAACCGGGATTTATCAATCTAATTAAAGATTAAAATAAAGTTATCCATATTAACAGTCCAAATA
Source organism: Musa acuminata AAA Group (assembly GCF_036884655.1). Lineage (NCBI taxonomy): Eukaryota > Viridiplantae > Streptophyta > Magnoliopsida > Zingiberales > Musaceae > Musa > Musa acuminata. Next base: position 17,583,417 of record NC_088356.1, on the reverse strand, counting down.
GAAAAGTGTCATGGGTGATTCTCACTTTGATTATTCAAAAAGTTTCAACAAGTCAAGGGAGTTATTGTGCATTGGCAAGGGAGAAGCTGGTTGCAAAGAAAAAGAAGTGCAAGAATCGAGAACTAATGCACTAGACTCTTAAGTTCCCGTGAAAATTTGTTAGGTTAAAATTATGACATTTGTGGTTGTTTTGACGAGATATAAATAAATAAATAAATAAATAAATAAATAAATAAATAAATAAATAAATATATATATATATATATATATATATATATATATATATTTTATTAGATTTACTAATCGGGTATGATGCTGATATGTACATACGAGTTAATACGTGACACACATTAATATTTAGATTTTTTCTTCTCCTCCCTTTATTTGTTCAATTATCTTCGGAATTTGTAGAGACTTTTTATTTTATTTAATTTCTAACATTTTGTTTTTGATTTTTAATATCGTTTATATGTTTTATTATTTTACCACTAGTTTTTGGTTCTCTTTTATATATAATAATTTTATAAATTTATTTTTTATTAATATTTATTTTATTATTTTGTTTGACTTTTGCTATTTTCTTTTTTGCTTTTAGTTCAATTATGCATTAATTTTAAATTTTGTTTTATTTAAGTTTTTAATATTAACTATTTACGAAGGTTTTGGTTGTTGATACATTTAATTTATACTCACAATGTGTAAGCAAAAGCAAGGTTCGACTTCTTATGCCGATTGGCATGTGACACGACATGTATCACCTCATACTGACGTACTATGTGTCGGTACCGTACGGTGTGTCGATGGCACAAAAAAATAAAAAACCTAAAGATTAAGAAAAATAATAGATTAGGGATTTTTATTTGGAAATAAATGTAAGTTTAGCTTAATTTCATACAAAATCATCTAAATTATGAAGGGATAATGATAGATCTTTTTCGGGCTTCGAGGAGCAGCTTTGCGGCATGTTCTGAGTTGCTCTTCCATTATTGAATTATTTACAAAGATATGACTTGAGTTGTGAGATTACAAGTTGAAACTTTAAGATTCCAATGAATCAAGTAAAAATTGGATCGATCGATGGGTATACTTGGTTCTACCACCAAAATGAATGTAGGACTCCATTGGTGGTGGATCGGGATCGTTGATTCTATGTATTTGTGTATCAGTAGGGTATGCTTGTCAGATCCAATCCTAAAATTGCTCCCACAACATGGTATGCTGATAGACCGGCCGGTGCATCAATGTAGTGACATTTGTAGCCTGATAAAACATGTGTTCAAGATGGCTCCTAAGACAAGTATGATTATGACATGTATTGGTGCGAAGGTTGGAGAACGTCAGAACTTCTATTTTTGCCATTGACTTACTACTTCGTATTATAAGACCGATCAGCCTCAAAAGAGAATGACCAACTATCATCGTATTTTTTGTTGATCATAAGAGTCTCCATAATACGATGACTAGGAAATAGGAATACAACGAACTTCGTTTTGTGTCTACATCGTATAGGCTCTGTCGCATCTGCTCAAAATCATTGACTATCTTCCCTTCTCCTTTTCGTGTAAACATGATGACTACCTTCACAAGTTCTATGATTCGAATCTTGTGTGGCATGCATAAAATGCTGCTCGTCACTCCATGCACCACCTTGAAATTGAGTAGGTGAAACCATCCACTCCTTGTCGTCACTGTTATCATCGTTGGTCGAGGCATTGCTGTACACGTTGTTGGTATGTTTATTATTCGAGTGGGTTGCTGAAGTGATTGAGAAGGTGTCTTGTTGGTCGACTCAATTCTTTCTAATGGTTTGGCTGATGCTACTGTCTTCCCCTTTACCTTTGCACGTTAAGCGAACGATTGTGATTGTTGGGTGTCATGACCTCGAGCAGTCTGACTTGAGATTGTCCGGCTCCTTTTGCCATGTTTTGACTGAGGGGGATCTTCCTCCTATTGGGGGATGTTGTTCTTTTCTTTTTTCCCTCTATGATAAAACGAGAAGGACGTGGAGGATCTCTCGCTTCATCAAGTAAAGGATTCTCTTGGCTCTCTGTTGTTTCGACCCACTCCAACATCAGTTGTGAATCTTCGTTGTAGTATTGGAGGTCGAAGGGGATCGATCTTTGGTTCCTTTGGCTCCTTGTGCGAATTTTGCTTAAACCTCTTAAATTAGAGTAATCCACAAATTGTACCTTTGCTTGAGTTGAAGAATATGAAATGTGAGAAAGAGTGAGATGTGAGTGAGAATAAGTTAGAGTGTAAGAGTGAAAGAGATTGAAAGAGGGGCAGGAAAGTTAAAACCCCTTTCAAATGCTGCCAATGGTCAAATTGACCATTGGAAACATCTAGATCTAGGTCGTCGATCGAAATTGATTGAAATCCGATCGTTATTGATCGGTATAGGTTAGTAATGATTGAGTTTTGACTTTGCTGCCTAGTATATACTCTCGTATCGCCCGATATGTTACCCCTTAATAAAAATCGCCTAGTATAGGGCGGTTTGCGTTTCGGTTACCTATCAAATTGAATACGTACCACCCATTATCATACTGTATCGAGTGGTACGTACAAACATTGAGTAAAAGAATGAAGAACCAAATAGGAGGTGGTGGGAAGGTGCTATTAAAATTATTCTAATTGATTTTCTGTGACATTGTTTGTTGATTATGTTGCTTTCTTTATAGTAAAATAAGAGGCTTTTGACCTAAGATTTTCATATTTCATTTGTTGTTTTTTCCATTCTACTTTCGTATATATATGTTATCTATTATTTTATAATATTTTTAAATTTAATGTCTTTATATTATACATTTAAGGCTACATTCCTTTCAATATTATTGATTGAATATATTATGTTCAACATGCCACATCTTTTTTGTTGTTTGTTTTTGCTTTTGCAATTAGAGAGCCTTTTGTATATGTTATTATTTTTTCTGGGTATTGGACCCGACTTAGAAATTCGTTGGGTTGGTATGTATCGATCTGTATCGGTGTATCAACACGTGGTACATCGGTAAGTACTGATATTTTGGGGAGGAAGTGAAAAGGAAAAAGAGGAAGGGACAGTGGAGGAAGAAAGAGGGAAGAAGAGGAAGCGACGGAGGAGGAAGACGTGGAAGAGGAGAAAGGCTTACTTGAGACGTGGCGGTGTGTAGTGATATCGCAACCGTACCCTGGTCTGGTAGTCGCCTGTGTGAGAAGCATCGATTGCAACATCGGAAGCGATGCTCGTGAGCCCTACGAAGGCGGAGGCGACACTCTTGTGAGAAGTGGGAATTAGGGTTTCCCACCTCTTATGCGGCGGATCGGATCGCGGTGGGTCTACATACTGGTTAGCACTCGGACTGGTACATGTTGCTTGTTTCGTACCGGACTGGGCAAAATGATGATCTTTGTTTTTTTGTAAAAACAACTCATGCTGCATTTTATAGTTTATTGTCAATTATAAATTGAATTTTCACTAATATTTACACCCTTTTGTTTCTTTTCTTTTTCTTTTGCTAAAAGTCTTATTTTCACTTTAAATAACAAAAAAAAGATTTTGCATAAACCTCCCCATTTGTTAAATGATTTATATAATAAAAATATTAATAAAGGAAGCAAATCAAAGAAGCACCGGTTGACAACTTTTCTTGAGTTTATAAATTATGAAATTTGAGGGCATCAAATGGATAAAAGATTGATTTTTTAATTGGAAAAATGTGCAGATCACGTTTTAGTATAGTTACAACAATTGATAGGCATTTTTACTGATAATCATTAAAGGATATTTCTTATTAATTTTTATGAGTAATTAATATTGTATTCAACTCACTAGTTATTTATGTAATTCAATAGTAGATTTCACCTACACAATGCACAAAATATAAACTTGTATCTTCCTATTACCTCAGGTAATGGTGGTGCAACACAATGGCAATCATTGAGACTTGTACAAAATGATATCTGTAGTTAAATTAATAGCATTTTAATCTTTATTTATTGTTTCTAGTAAAGTCTTCTTAGGTTAAATTCGTGCGGAGCTACTAGGAAAGATAGAAAAAAGTCTCGTAAATATATATAAAACATTAAGGGGTCAGTTAAGAGGGCAAGCCTTGGCATCATAGTGAATTATCCTGCGTCATTTGGTTGACCAAGGTTGAGACCTAGAAAGGATGGATTTCTTTGCAGGTATAAGTTTGCCTACAACAATTTTTGTCTAGACCTTGCATTGGTGGATTCCTCATTTACCTGGCTGTTCGCCACTGACATTAAGTAGTAACTCAAAAGTGCTGATTATTATATATTGTTAATATTTAACATGAATGGGACAATAGAAGAAGAAAGTTTTACTTTTCTATATTGCTACTTGTATACAGGATGACATACATATAGTCGAACTTAGAGAAAAGAAAAAAAAGGAAAGAATTACCTAAATAGATTTACGTGCTAATATAGGAAATATACAGCAAATAAGTTAGGACTGAATCAACAAACACATCATAGTCTATCACATCAAATAAGGTAGTCTGTCAATAATTAAATCACCACAGATCTTAACAAATCAAATCACAGCAGATTTGACAGATCTGAACATTCACCCTCAAGTAGGCTCGAAGATATTCAACATCCCCAGCTTGCTAGTTAAGTGATCAAATTGCTGTTTTTGATGTCCCTTTGCTGTTTGATAGGGATAAATGGAATACAAAACAGTCCTTCATCTAACTTCTCTTTAATAAAATGTCGATCGACCTCAATTTGCTTTGTTCTATCATGATGCACTAGGTTGTAAGAGATACTAATTGCTGTCTTGTTATCTGAATATTAGTTCCTTGGTTGGTTCCAAGAAACTCTTAACTCATCTAGAAATTTTTTTTACCCAAAGGAGTTCACATATTCCTTGTTCGATAGCGTGAAATTCAGCTTCAACACTACTTCTAGCCACTACATTCTGTTTTTTCCTCTTCGAAGTCACCAAAATTTCCCCTTTGAAGGTACAATATCCAGATGTAGATCTTCTATCATCTATATTGTTGGTCCAATCAGCATCTGTGTATGCTTCAACATACATATTATCCCTCTTCTTAAACATCAACACGTTGCCTGGAGTTCGTATGAGATATTGAAGAATTCTAATGACAACCCTCTTATGTTCTTCATTAGGTGAGTGCATAGATTGACTTGTAACACTAACAGCGAAGGCAATGTTTGGTCCAGTATGTGACAAATAAATTAATTTTCCAACCAAACATTGATATTGTCCCTTATCCACCTCACTACTTGTGTTTGCACTTAGCTTGTGGTTGGGGTCAATAGGTGTTTAGATGGTTTGCAACCCAACATACCAGTTTCCACAAGTAAATCTGTATACTTCCTTTGTGACAGTGAGATCCCCTCCTTGGTTCTGGTCACCTTCTTACCCAAGAAGTACGATAATGTTCTAAAATCTTTGATTTCAAACTCTTTGGCTAGGAAGGTTTTTAGTTTCTCTTGTTCAACAAGATCGTCACCTACTAGGATAATGTTATCCACGAACACAATGAGTATTGAGACCTTTCCACTGCCAGCATTCTTATAAAACATGGTGTAATCTGCCTAACTTTACAAATATCCATAGCTCTTTATGGCCTTAGTAAATCTATCAAATCATACTCTAGGAGATTGTTTTAATCCATAGAGTGACCTATTCAGCTTGCGGACTTCTGTCAAATGCTAATGTTCCTTCAAAACTTGGAGGTAGATTCATGTAGACTTCCTCTTCTAGTTCACCATTGAAGAAGGCGTTCTTCACATTTAACTATTGTAGAGGCCAGACAAAAATTGCTACAAGACACAACAGGATTCGGATGCTGTTCTTCTCTGCCACAGGTGCAAAAGTCTCTTAATAATCTATCCCAAATGTTTGAGTGTATCCGTTAGCCACTAGCTTTGTATCTCTCAATTTACCTGCCAACTTTATATTTTCCTGTGAACACCCATTTACAACCAACAAGTCTCTTTCCTTTGGGTAAATTTACAAGTTCCCAATTGTCATTCTACTCCAATGCCCTTATCTCCTCGAACACAACCTTTTTCCACTCAGGTACAGCTAAAGCTTCTTGAATAGACTTAGGAATATCTGTGTTTGACGAGTTAGAAATGAAGGATCTGAAAGAGGAGGACAATCTGTGATATGACACAAAATTGGAAATAGGATGAATAGTACATGACCTCGTTCCTCTTCTAAGAGCAATGGGAACATTAAGATCTTGAAATTCGCAGGGTTCTAGGCGTAAAGAATGGTTTGGAGCATGGTATGCAGTATTGAATGGTATCACCCGGTACGGGCGGTATGTACCTGTCCGACGGCATACCGGTACGCGGATCGCCCGGTACCGCTACAATGCTACAACATTATACTGTAGCAGTGCTACAGTGCTACAGTAATGAAGAAAATATATAAAATTGTTCGGTACACCAGGGTGTACCGAGTGGTACACCAGGCGGTACACCGGTACTGTACCATACCGAGCCAATCTCGAACCACTGGTACGGTACGATATTGCATACCTTGACTTTGGAGTACCTGAAATTTCATGATCAGTTGCACTCAGAGCTGACTCTTGGTAGGTATTATGTGGTTGTTACCCTAAACCTTGTCCTTGTATAGACACATAGCTTTGATTGCTATTTATTAGTCGCTAAGTTTCCCCCTGTATCAGATTTTTCATGTTCTAGGCTTCTAGTACAATAGATTGAGGTTGCAACATTGGATTGGCGGTACAAGGGATAGGTTGTGGCTGAGAAGGTAGAATTGGGAGAGGAATGAATTTGAATTTAGAAGGTGAATTATGAGGAGATGTACCTGCAATAGGATTGAATTCAGACAGAGAATTCATAGGTTGGGTTATAATAGTTTCCTAAAACTTTTCTTCCGTATGATTCTCCCCCCGAAGAGAAGTTTGGGAGAAATAAAGTTGATTTTCAAAAAAGGTGACATCTATACTTACATAGAACTGTTTTATAAGAGGATCAAAGCATTCTCTTTAGAGTTGTTGAGAAGCCTAGGAAAACATATTTTTTGCTCATGGATCAAATTTTGTGCGGTTATGACTATGCATATGAACAAATGCTACACAACTAAACACCGACAAATTACTAAAGATTTGGGTTTGTGGATAGGTTTGTAGAAGGATGTTTAGAAGTTTCTCAAAATTATGTACTCGGGTTGGCATCCTATTGATTAAATAAGATATAATTAGATAGCCTGTCCCCAAAAATATTAGGAACTTCTATAGTAAACATAATAGCCTAAGCTACCTATAGTAGATGGCAGTTTTTCCTTTCAGCAGTTCCATTTTGTTAGAGTGTATTAACACAAAATGTTTGATGGATAACTCCCTTTTCCATTAGGAAGGTTTTAAGATTGAATTTGAAGTATTCACCTCCATTATCAGTTCTAAGGATTTGTATTTGGGCATGGAATTAGGTGTTGACCATGTTATAGAAGTTTTGAAACACTATAGCAATTTCAGAATTTTCTTTTAACAAATATACCCAACACACTCTAGTATGATCATCAATAAAGGTTATAAACCACCTAGTCCCGGTGATGTTTTTGACTTTTGAAGGATTCCAAATGTCATTATGTATTAAGTAAAAAGGTTGGGACTGTTTGTATGGCTGGTGAAGGGAATATGACATGTTGATGTTTGGCAAGTAGATTTCACAGTGAAATTGAGAGATGTTCTTATTCTTAAAAAACAAAGTCAAGTACTTGAAACTAGGATGGTTTAGTCTATAGTGCCATAACATTATTTCATCTGTATCAAAAAGGGAAGAGAAGTTGCCTACAGCTTGAGCTTGTCCATCCAAGGAAGCATCACCTTCAAAGTAATAGAGTTGATCAACCTCTCTAGCATGAGATGGAAAGAATTTAGCCACACAATTTGAATATTTACTTTTTAGTGAGTTTGCTTATGGATAAGAGATTCAAGGATAGGTTAGGAACATACAAAACATGGTTTAGAATTAGATTATTTGAGAGAACAACATAACTTTTTCCTGCAACTGGGGACAAAGATCCACCAGCAATACAAACTTTAAGGTTTCCAGGACGTGGAGTATATAGGAGGAGAACATGCGAGAAAAGTTGGTCATATGATCACTAGCACCCAAATCAACTATCCAAAGTGCTTGGTTAGAGGATGTGGAGGGCAGTAGGAATATTGCCTTGTATTGTAAGGGAACACGTAGGAGATGGATTGGTAGTTTGAACAAGGTATGCAATTTCGAATAATACTGTCCGGTATGGGGTGGTACGTACCGGTCTGTCAACTTACAAGTACACGGATCGCCCGTTACTGGGCGAAACAAAAAAAAATTATAAAAAATTATATATTAATATATATAAATATTTTATAACAGGCGACGTCACGTTGCCTTTTTCGGCGACTTATATATATATATATATATATATATATATATATATATATATATTTATATATATATATATAAACGAGGCGACGTCGCCCCGCGTGGGGGAAGGAAAAGGCGACGTCGCCGAGGCGATGCGACGTCGCCTTTATATATATATATATATATATATATATATATATATATATATATATATATATATATATATATATATATATATATACCGAGTGGTATACCGAACGGTATCCCGCTCGCTATACAGTTTCGTACCGTACCGAGCGAACGTCGAAAGTCTGGTACGGTACGAAATTGCATACCTTGAGTTTGAGATTGGTTAAGAAGTCCATACAGATGTTCAAGCTGTTTCTTACTGAACAAAGGTGTCTTGAATCTTCCCTGCATTCCTTTAAACCCTTTATCGTTGCTCTTATTATTTTTCCAGTTTTGAGGTTTACTGTACAGTTTCTAGCATGTCTCCTTGGTGTGATTTGGTTTCTTGCAATAATCACACCATCTCCCATCTTTCTTGTTGTGTTCGGCATTGGGAAGTATATTTGAGCCTGCCAAGACAGAATTTTCCACTATGTACTTGCTATAATCTGCCTCTTTACTGGTTAGCAGTTCGTATTGTCTTTCAGCACTTCAAACTGGGGTAAATGCTTTATAAGATCAAGAAAAGGTTCTCTATTAAGAACATGATCACATACCTAATCAAATTCAGAATTCAACCCCAATAAGAATTGAAATACCCTCTCCATCTCCAGCAAGTTTCTCAGCCTTTTAGTGTCGGCAGCAGATTCCATCTCCAGTATTTGATATATGTCTAATTCAGCCAATAGACCTCGCAGATTGTTGTAGTAATCTGTGACACTTGATGTACCTTGCTTCATCTTTTGAATTTGTCTTTTGATTTGAAAAATCTGAGAAGTAAAACCTACTTTGGAGTAGGTTTTATTGATAGTATCCCAAATTTATTTAGCCATAGAATGAAGAAGTTACGTCTTGTTGATTTCTGGTTGCATGGAGTGAAGCAGCCACGACATTACCATCATGTTCTTGATCTCCCAAGTTTTGTATGAAGCATCTTCCAAGGTTGGTGCCTTTGCAACCCCATTCACATATTTGAACTTTCTTTTACTCATTAGAGACATCTTCATGGATTGAGACCACTCTATAAAATTTCTCCTACTTAGTTTAACGGTAGAGTTCTGAAGGGTATGACTCTCAAATTGAAGGGAAGAATGAGTGTGGACACGTTTAAGAATATTAGAAACAAACTTAGGAGTTTCTGACATGGCTAGAAACAAGAAGAGTCACCAGAGAGGGCTTTTAGCAATGAAGGCCAAGAGAAAAACATTTCTGCCGTATTGTCACGAACGGTCATTGCACACCCACAACAACTCCATTCAACGAACCGTTCGTCGCTCTCATCTACATGTACAGCTGCTTGGCAGCATGTTTTGTCTTGGTTTTAAGTCTTTTTGCTTGTAAAAATGTAAGTTCGAACAAGTTGCAGCACTATAGTGTGACCGCTCACCGAACCGAGCAAAACAGCCCCAAAACAGCTCCGTTTTCGCGTGCCACGGGTTGTTTTCTACAGCCCGCTGCTGCATGCGAAACGTCAGCCATCTCAGCACCCTGGAACCACCCGGGTGGCACCATGGGGGATGAGGCTTCGGTTTAGTGTCGGGCGTTGAACAATCTTTCGCAAGTTCGCACGTTACCTTGACGGGAACTTGTTGTCGCGCCCGACACCCGGTGAGCAGTTGCTTGTGGACTTGCAGCTGTTCGTTCAACCCTCTAAAGTCCTTGTTTTCCTCCTCTCCCTCTTTTCTCTTGTGAACGCAAGGTGCTCGCTGAATTGCTTGTAAAGCTTCCCCCTTTTCGCGAGACGTTGGGACTTGTCCGTCGCTCGTTCTTCGAACTAATCAACTTTCTCTTTTACAAGTCCTTCGGGACCTGCGAGAGGTTGCAAGTGGGCTGATCTTTGTGGATGCAAATCGCAAGGGCGAAGCGTGACTTAGGCAATGCAAGCTAAGTTCGCGTCTTTGCTGTAAGGGTGCCTCGCGACTTAGGCAACACAAGCTAAGTTCGCGTCTTTGCCGCAAGGGTGCCTCACGACTTAGGCAATTCCAGCTAGGTCCGTGACATTGTGATATCAGAGCGGGCAAGCACTTCGAGCGAGCAACGAAGGAACTTCGCAACTTTGCCATGGCAAAGCATTGTGGTGAATCAAGCAAGACGGGGCAAGCCGGACCCTTGCCCCAAGCAGCCGCAAGTGGGCTGCAAGTGCACACTCGCTCTCATGCTGTTGGAGCCGCTCAAGAGGAGCGCGGCAACGAACATGATGAGCGAGAAGTTGGCTACTCTCTACGAGTGGAGGAAGCACAATCTGGAGTGCCAACGGGTAAAAAAAGTCACAAGGAGAGACTCATAACGGTTGAAACCCGTTTGGATGTTCTTGAAGCGAGCTTGGAGGAACTCTACCATGGCCAACGAAGGCTTGTTGGGGTAAAGAGCTCGCAAGAAGAAGCGGAGTTCCGGATCGACAAGGTTGAGGCCCTAGTCGACCGATTGTTAGATGACACCAAAGACTCTGTGCAACACCTACAGGAAGTTGTGGCGGAACTCACTTCAAGGGTGACCATGCTCACAAGAGTACTAAATGCGGGAGGAAGCAACACCCGCGTTGCGGCGTCACAAAACTTGAGGGCACTCAAGCCTCATGGTTATGGAGGGGCCAAAGATGCCAAAGAGCTCGAGAATTTCCTGTTCGACATGGAACGATGCTTTCGATCTACGAGGCCTGATTCTGAAGAAACCAAAGTTTCTATAGCAACAATGTATCTGAACAGAGATGCAAAACTTTGGTGGCGAACCCGTTGGGAGGAGATCCAACAAGGTCGGTGTCGAATTGACACATGGGAGGACTTGAAGTGGGAGTTGAGAACTCAGTTCCTACCGGAGAACACAAAGTTCGTCATAAGAAGGAAGTTGAGACAACTCCGTCAGAGTACTTCCATTCGAGACTACGTGAAGCAATTTTCTGCGCTAATGCTGGACATACAGGATATGTCCGAGAAGGATAAGCTGTTCAGCTTCTTCGATAGTTTGAAGTCATAGGCTCAACAAGAACTACATCGAAAGAATGTCGCCGATGTGATCGAGGCAATTGCTGCCGTAGAAAGGCTCACCGACTTTGTTTCCTCTAAAGACTGGGAAGAAGGAAACAATCTTCAGGCAATCGCCCTCCAAAATATTCTCGAGGGAAGGAGCTCGGGGGCGAACAAAGGAAGAAGAGTTCCCACAAAGGGCCAAGCCTGAAAGGCAAGGCCCCAAAACCTGGCGGGTGCTTCTTTTGCCGAGGGCCGCACATGGTAAGGGAGTGCCCACAAAAACATGCACTCAATGCTTTAACAGCTTCCATACACCCCCCCAGATCGGACAAGGGCAAGGCTGTCGCTCTTAGTTCGAGTAGTTTTGAATCCAGCAGCGACGGTGAGGAGTCGCAAGGACCCCAGATGGGAGCAATGCGTTTGTTGAACGCTATGCGGGGTCAAGTGGGGGAGAACACGAAGACAAGGCTACAAAAAGCAGGAAGTGGTGAGCTGATGTACGTAGACATCAAGCTCAATGGCCAAACAACTCGTGCAATGGTGTACACGAGTGCTACCCACAACTTTATCGTCGATCGAGAAGCAAAGTGACTTGGGCTGATCTTGGAGAAGAGCCTAAGTCAAATTAAGGCGGTGAACTCGAAGGCCAAGCAAATCTCCGGGTTGGCAAAGGGAGTTCCCATCAAGATCGGAACATGGAGCGGGAGCACAAACATGATGGCGGTGCCACTGGATGACTTCCAAGTGATTCTTGGAATGAAATTTATGCACGCGGCCAAGTTGGTGCCAATGCCGTTCCTTAACTCCCTATATGTGATGGGAGGTGACGACCCCTGTGTGGTTCTCGTCTCTCAGAGAGGAGCCAGGGAACCCCAACATATATTGGCATTACAACTGAAGAAAGGGGTGCGAAAAGGTGAATTAACATTCGTGGCTGCTATGAAGCTAGAGCCACTCGACGAGAAGGCTATTCATGAGCCTGTTGTGGTGGTGAACGTCCTGAAAGAGTTCACTGACGTTATGCCACCCGAGTTGCCAAAGACTCTTCCGCCACGCAAAGGCGTGGATCACAACATCGAGCTGGAGCCGGGAGTGAAGCCTCCAGCGAGACCACCCTATTGCATGCCCCCACCAGAGTTGGCAGAACTCAGAAAGTAGTTAGGTGAACTGCTAAGCGGTGGTCTCATCCGCAACTCTAAAGCACCATTCGGAGCTCCAGTTCTCTTCCAGAAGAAACAAGATGGGAGCCTCCGGCTATGCGTCGATTACCGAGCCCTCAACAAAGTGATGGTAAAGAACAAGTATCCCATACCGCTTATCGCGGACTTGTTCGACCAGTTGGGCAAAGCCAAGTATTTCTCAAAACTCGACCTTCGATCGGGGTATTAGCAGTTGCGCATTGCTGAAGGCGACGAAGCGAAGACTACCTGCGTGACCAGGTATGGAGCGTTTGAGTTCTTGGTGATGCCTTTTGGCTTAACCAATGCTCTGGCCACGTTCTGCACTCTCATGAACCAGCTATTCAAGGAGTATTTGGATAAGTTCGTGGTCATCTACTTACACGATATCGTCGTCTACAGTTAAACGCTCGAGGAGCATGTCAAGCACCTTCAGACAATCTTCAAGGTTCTCAGGGAGAACACTTTGTTCGTGAAAAGGGAGAAATGCTACTTTGCTCAAACGGAGATCTTATTCTTGGGGCATCGAATCGGTGATGGCTCCATTCGGATGGACAAATCGAAGGTGCAAGTGGTTGCGGAAAGGCGAACTTCAAAGAAGGTGCCAAAGTTGAGATCCTTCCTTGGCTTCGTCAACTACTATCGACGCTTCATAACGGGGTATTCGAAGCATGCAACTCCACTGACGGAGTTGCTGAAGGAGCAGCCTTCGATGTGGTCTGATAAATGTGAAATTGCATTCCAAGATCTGAAGGCTGCTGTGTTGGAAGAACCAGTGCTAAAATTGCCAGACTATGGGGAGCCCTTCGAAGTCCATACAGATGCTTCAAACTTCGCTATTGGGGGAGTACTCATGCAGGAGGGTCATCCGGTGGCCTACGAGAGCTGCAAACTCAACGAGATCGAGCGGCGGTATCCGGGGCACGAGAAGGGGATGACAGCGGTGATCCACTGTCTACGAGTTTGGCGACACTACCTTCTTGGATCGCGATTTGTTCTAAGGACAAATAATATCGCTTTGAGCTATTTCCAAACTCAGAAGAAACTCTCCCCAAAGCAGGCACGATGGCAGGACTTCCTGGCTGAGTTTGATATGGCAATGGAGTATAAGCCCGGAAAGGCGAATGTCGTGGCCGATGCATTGAGTCGGAAAGTGGAGCATGTGAATGCCGTACAATTGGAGGGCGGAGGCCAAGTAAGTCAGTTGCACTCCAACTTCCTTTCTAGGATCAGGGATGGACTGTACAGTGATCCCCAGGCAGAAGCCCTGATACATCTCATTAAAGAAGGTAAGGCACGATGGTTTTGGGTCCAGGAGGGACTCGTTTACACCAAAGGGAATAGGGTCTATGTTCCTCGAGTGGACAATCTTAAGAGAGTGTCACGATTCCTGGAGAGGGCCTTCTACTGGCCGAAGATAGGGACTGATGTAGAGGAATATGTTCGAACGTGCCTCACTTGCCAACAAGATAAGGTGGAGCAACGGAAGCCGGAGGGACTTTTGGAGCTGTTGCCCGTACTAGAAAGGTCGTGGGAGAGCATTTCCTTGGACTTCATATCAAGCTTGCCCGTAGTAGGGAGACTCGGATCGATACTCGTGGTGGTTGATCGATTTTCTAAGTATGCAACTTTCATTGCTGCTCCCTTACACTGTTCAGCAGAGGAGGCAGCCAAGCTGATGATGAAGGATGTTGTGAAGTATTGGGGAGTCCCGCACAATATCATCAATGATCGAGACGCTCGGTTCCTAGGACGATTCTGGACCGAGCTATTCAAATTGTTGGGGTCAAAGTTATACTTCTCCACAAGCCTCCACCCCCAGATGGATGGCCAGACTGAAAGGATAAACTCGCTCCTAGAGTAATATCTTTGGCACTCCGTGAGTGCCAACCAACGAGATTGGATGAAGTTGTTGGACATTGCCCAATTCTCCTACAACTTGCAGCGGAGCTCTGCGTCCAACAAGAGCCCCTTTGAGATCATTACAGGGCAACAACCGTCAACTCCTCACACCATGGTAATTGGGTATACTGGGAGTAGTCCGTAAACCTACCACTTTGCAAGGGAGTGGCATCGAAATGCAGATATTGCGCGGACTTACTTGGAGAAGGTGACAAAAAGAATGAAGAAGTGGGCAGACTTGGGAAGGCGACCGCAAGAGTTCAAGATCGGCGATTTTTAGGAACAAAGTACATAAAGGATTGGTGCGCAAGTATGAAGGGCCATTCCCAATTATCAGTAGGGTGAGCAACGTCTCCTACAAGTTGCAGCTGCCGGCGTGGTTCAAAATTCACAATGTTCTTCACGCCAGCAACTTGAAAGCCTACCACTCAGATCCGCAAGATGCTTCCTGAGTGTTCCAACTCGGCTACCCCCCACCACAGCCTCCTACGAGAAGCGAGTTGAAACCATTTTAGCGGACCGCAAGATAAAGCTATCCACTGGAGCTGAGCAGACCGAGTACTTGGTGAAGTGGCGAAAGCTTCCTCGAATTGAAACCAGTTGGGAGCCTGAAGACGCCCTACGACATGAAGAAGCAATCATCAACAACTATCAACAAGCATCGACGAGGGCGTCGACAGCTTGAGTGGGGGAGAATGTCACGAACGATTGTCGTGCACCCACAACAACTCCGTTCAATGAACTGTTCGTCGCTCTCATCTACATGTACAGCTGCTTGGCAACATGTTTTGTCTTGGTTTTAAGTCATTTTGCTTGTAAAAATGTAAGTTCGAACAAGTTGCAGTGCTACAGTGTGATTGCTCATCGAACCGAGCAAAATAGCCCCAAAACAGCCCAAAACAGCTCCGGGCTGTTTTCGCATGCCACGGGCTGTTTTCTGCAGCTCGCTGCTGCACACGAAACATCAGCCATCTCAGCACCCTGGAACCACCCGGGTGGCACCATGGGGGATGGGGCTTCGGTATAGTGTCGGGCGTTGAACAATCTTTCGCAAGTTTGCACGTTACCTTGACGGGAACTTGTTGTCGCGCCCGACACTTGGTGAGCAGCTGTTTGTGGACTTGTAGCTGTTTTGTTCAACCCTCTAAAGTCCTTGTTTTCCCCTTCTCCCTCTTTTCTCTTGTGCACGCAAGGTGCTCGCTGAATTGCTTGTAAAGCTTCCCCCTTTTCACGAGACGTCAGGACTTGTCCGTCGCTCGTTCTTCGAACTAATTAACTTTCTCTTTTACAAGTCCTTCGGGACCTGCGAGAGGTTGCAAGTGGGCTGATCTTTGCGGACGCAAATCGCAAGGGCGAAGCGCGACTTAAGCAACGCAAGCTAAGTTCGCGTCTTTGTCGCAAGGGTGCCTCGCGCCTTAGGCAACACAAGCTAAGTTCGCGTCTTTGCCGCAAGCACAAGCTAAATTCGCGTCTTTGCCGCAAGGGTGCCTCACGACTTAGGCAATTCCAGTTAAGTCCGTGACAGTATACCATATACGACAGAGAAAAAAAACAGAACCTAACCTTGCTTTGATACCATGAACAGGACAATAGAAGAAGAGAGTTTCACTTTTACATATAGTCGAACCAGAATAAAGAAAAAAAGTAAAGAACTACCTAAATAGATCTAGGTGCTAATCTAGGAAATATATAACAAATAAATCAGGAATAAATCAACAATCATATCCTAGTCTATCATATCATATAAGGTAGTATGTCAATAATAAAATCACCACAGATCTTGGCAGATCTCAACAAGTCAAACCATAGCAGATTTGACAGATCTCAACATAACATGTATTGAGGCCTTATGTGAATGATTCGGTAGCCCATCATTGGTGTAAGACGCTAATATAAAATGAATGGATATAGTTTATGTGTAGTGTTTGCACTACATGACACGCGTCAAGAAGTGTAATAAAATGTCAATGTTTGACATGGACATGGCTCAAAGCATTCATGTGTGTTGATACCATCAACACAATTCTCGGCTTATCGACACCAGTGCCACTCATTGCTCTTGCAATGGATGCAAAGAAGCAATGGCAAACAAGTTCGGGGGAGAAGCGCGTCGTCACCAAGTCCAGTCTTGACCCGACCGACCGAGATCTTCGCCCTCAGGACGATCCTGGACGTCGCTAGTCGGACCAAGCCGTGTCAGCCACGCAGTCACGGCTTGAGGTTCGCGGAACATTATCTTTATCATATATTTTTTGTAATTATAGTTAATTAAACTTTTTTCCTTTAGAATTATCCGTAAGGATTATAAAGTTATACCTAACGAATGTTTGATAAACCATAGATTGTTGGTATAAGTATCTGTTGGACAAAATGGAAGAGAAAAAAGTGTTAAAAAATTACCCCGACTAGGTGGACTTTTTAAAGGCAATAATATAAGGATTTTTAAGTATACAATAGAGAAAGAGGACATTTGGAACTTTGACGAAGCTAATAGAAATATCATATAGACTATGATGATCAATAAAATTTGGAACACGACAAAGGAGATTCTAGGGTAACCAAAAGGTAGATGTGTAGCCTGGTAGTGGTACGAGGAAGTTCAAAAAGCAATTACTACTAAGATCATGATAAAAATGAGAACTTTAAAATAAATATAAAATCTAAATAAGTGGCAAAAGAAGTGCTGATGGTTTGGCAAGATATAAAGTTAGGTACGAAGGACAAAAAAGGATATATCTCAAATTGCTAAGGCTCCGAAGAAAGAGCAGGGATTTAGGTAAGATTGAATGCATGAGTATGAAAAAAAAATGATAGTGATATGTAGGAAAGATGGAAAGATTATTTCTGTAGATTATTTGATGAACATTTTACACAACTTGAGACAGTATGGTCCGACTGAGGATCAATATTGATATCAGACCAAGTTTTGAGACTTGTGGATAGAATGATTGGTTTTTGACCAATGTTAGGCAGAACACTAGTTTTCGCCAGGATACTTCTGAATTTCAATCTGTTTGGCAAAGAGCTGTGATTAAGATTATCTTATCCAAACATCAATGTGAAAATCAGCATTTCTCATTACTTATCCATGTTACCAAAGACACCTGTAGATTAAATGGGTTAAGAATAATTGGTTTTGAGCAACTTACCCTAAACACATATTTTGGCCTGATAATTTCTAGCTTCCAATCTGTTTGGCCAGGCAAAATGGGGATGTCTGGATGCTGGTCTGGGCATAGATGTGTGTACCACCCTGTAATGATACACCAGTAGAGTGTATTAAACTATTAATAACATATGATTTCCATAAGATTTTGATATCTTATGCTGGTTAAGACAATCATAAGCTTCATGAATTTGTCAAGCATATCATTGTGGTTGGATCTGGCAATTCACTCTTATGTATTTACTCTTTTCTTTTTCCTCTTTTGTCAGTTCAATTATGGGCATGTTTTAAGTTCAAGATTTTTTGTTAATCTCTGCATTAATTCTGCTGTAAAGGTGATAAAAGTGACAGATGTTGCTAATAAGTTTTGTTGCCTTGAATCAAAGCTTAGTGTTGTGGAATGTCAATTTTAGGTAATTTGACTTATTATTACTTTTTACTTAGCCAAGAAAGAACATCGTGAGAACATCAGCAACGCAAGAAAGGGAAAATAACTACTTAATACATGACTTGCTCAATTATATAATTGTTCAGAAACTAAGAAAAATCTGAGGTGAAATCTCCAAAAGATTTTTTAAAGTTGTTTTATTTGCTCCTAATTTACTTTAAAGCAACTCTTGCAAATAAAAAGAATCTTTTTTCCCTCTCCTATTTCTGTAAAGTCACCATTACATGATTCTATTTATTATCAAATTCTAACCATTAGAAATCACAAATTGATGCTTTAGGCGACTTTCAAAAATCCATTATGTTGATAACACTGAATATCCAGACCTTGGTACTGGCAATTGCCTCGTACACAGAAATTACTTGCTATTTTTGCAAATGTATGAAACATATAAAACTTGCAAAAGGATGTATCTGTGATACGCTGTCCATCTTTACTAAAAGATAAATTGTGCAAAACTTGGTATGCTGTTTTATTTGTGAAACAATGAAATATCACTTATGATGAGTTTGGTTCATAGTAGTTGATGAAAGCATGTTAGAAAAATACCATATCTCAGGTGGAGAGATTGGTGGATGAGAGTAAACTTGTCATGTCTTTGTATACTGTTAGGTGTTAATTGGGAGTAGGGGTTTCTCTTGCTGGGTTACTCTGTGATCGCTTTGATACTCGCTGGGGTCCATGTTATGAATGACCATATGAAATTACCTTATGATTCTTATTTTTTTATATTTTACCTAATCGTCGTTATATTTGGTTTCCTTTTGAGTGCATTATAAACAATGGAGATATGGTTCCATGACAATGAAAAAGTGACATGTTTTTGATGGCGATTTCTTTTTGTGGTGCAGTGAATGGCTCAGGATCCTATAATATCTTGAAGTCTGACTTGCAGGTCTACAAGCTATTCGGGAAAGAGTTAGTGACATTCCTTAAGCATCCTCTTATGGTGTTTCGGTGTAAATTAGTCTGAAATTAAAACTATTTGTCATCATAGGCTGTGTATGTACCATATTCATCTTTGTTTTATTCCCTGGTTTTAAGTTTGACTACTCTACCTGTTTCTCTTCGATGGGCACATTCTTAAGTAAACGACCTTTTAGTGTTTGTGAGATATGTTCTGTAGCTTTTGCTGATCGACTTTTCTGGGACCTGATGATGTTATTGGAACCACCATATAAATGACTTTGCATCTCTTGCATTACTTGTATTTTTTTTTATAAAAAATTAAAATAAATGTTTATTACATCAAATAATATATTGTTCACATGTGAATTCAAACTTAAGACCTGTTATTTATGCAATAATGTATTAACCAATTTAGATGTTTTAATAGAGATTTTTATATTTAAGACGTCGGTTTAGTCAGTTTAAATAGTTTGATATAATACCATATTTAACCATTGTTTTTGGGACGCACAATACAAGAATGAGGTTATTAATGCTGAGTCCCCAAACAGGTGGCGTCACCTGCCATTCATTATATCAAACATTCCTATAAACCCGCGGGTAATGCTTCTGATAAGATCCTAAAGTCTTATCGTAAAAATGAAGAAGAGAAAGGGGAGAAATGGGGATGATAATGATCGCTTCGAGGGGATCGGCCTTCCTTGATCTCTTCGAGGGGATTGGCCCTCCTTGATCGCTTCGAAGAGATCAAGGAGGGTCGATCCCCTTGAAGCGATCATTATCATCCCAATTTCTTCCCTTTCTCTTCTTCTTTTTTACGATAAGACTTTAGGGTTTTATCATTTGGTATCAGAGCCTACGATAAGACTTTAAGGTCTTATCATTTGGTATCAGAGCGACGATAAGACCTTTATGGTCTTATCATTTGGTATCAGAGCCTACGATAAGACTTTAGGGTCTTATTAGCTTCTCTTGTCTCATCCCTCGGTCTCACCTTATTCCCCATTTAGATGATGTGGGAGGCGGGGAATGGGGAATCGTCGATGGGGGTAGAGTCCATGAATTTTTTTTATATCCTTTTAATTAATTTATTTAATAAAAAATAAAATTATTATCAAACTTAATTAATAATAATATTTATATAAGATAAATATATTTAAATATAAATAAAATTGAGGAGAAAGAAAGAAAAATATTGAGGAATTATCATCGTCGTTCACTGTTTGTCATTTGCAATTGTCGATTGTTGGAGGAATCATTGTTTATCGTGGAGAGAGGAGGATCAAGAAAAAATATCGAGGAATCACAGTAACAAGTTGTAATTTCAAAATCCTTCCAAATCTATCATCGAGAATTTTTCATCATTAAAACTTTGGGGGCCCTGAAAAGGATTTTAGGCTACTAACAGGAGATCAGTAAAGTGATAACGTACAAACTCGACAAAAACGCTCACAACATTGATGTGATTTCTTTATCTATATTCATCAATACATAGTCTCAAATTTTTAACTAAAGTAAACATTTTTGAATACAAAATCTTTGTTCACAAAGGAAACTTACCAAGTTATGAGCTTAAAAGTGCATATCAATCTTTGCAATCTCAGCATTTTTTTTTCATTTTATATATTTTATAATATATCTGAAAAATCAATTGGCTTTTAAGTACAACATAGGCTTTGTAAGAATCGGTTGATTTACACAATAGATATATTTGTTTCAGGAGAGAGATCACAAACTCTCCACCTTATTATCTATATAATGAAAATAATACGAATTACTTATCATTATGTGTGTCACTAACAAAACTTATCATCCTAGTTGTGATGTCCCATAAAAATCGGAATATAAGTTACATCATTTAATGGGAGCATAATTTCATCCAATATTTTGATTTTTACTGCAATAGTATCTATGAGATTTACCAATCTTTTTCTTCACTTAGTTGATAAAGGAATTTGAGCTCCACTTCAACATAAAACAAATGAATTCACATTTTACCTCAGAAAAATCTTATATTTTCATGCAAACAGATTGCTTTTGTCAATTCAAATCACACTTAAACCTTGGGAGGTAACACATGTTTTGGTATTTACTTTGCTTCATCTTTGGTAGTAGAAATTAAATAATCGATCCATTCTTATATATCAAGATTAGGGATCATTATTTGCTTTATCTACCATAAAAAAAAGATCTTTACACTTTCTTTTACTGTATCTTTTTCTTCCATTGACCTCTCAATCGCTTCTTAGTACTTCTTAGGCTATCCTTGTAGTCTCTGCAAAGCTGATAGAATTATATCTATAGAGTAGTTCCTACGAAGCCGTCCTCTTTTGAAGGGGTTAGTGAGTTTCCCTTAGTCCTTTCACATGGAGAGGATTGGATTCTAAGCCTCTACCTCTTTCACGTACTAATGAAAGCATATAGGTTGTTGACCTTTTAGTCTACTAGAGAAGATTTCCAAATCAAAAGTTTCAACGCTAAAGCTTATTGGGAGAGTGAATCAGTCCTTCCCATGTATTATTGAATGATCAAGTAGTCATATCAATAGACGTAACCTCAGATATATATCTACAGATGCCTTTGTTATTGGGCTATAATTTTCATTACGTCTCTCTTTTAGTAGTGAAAATACTTTTGATATTGAGAATAGCGAGGTTATATTTAATTCTTAAATTTATTTAATTATTTTTATGAGTGAATATCATTTAAATAACATAAATTCTACCCTCATCCTTTTTTTTATTCTCACTTATCTTTGTATTAGTCAATCAAAATATATTATATTAATTTGAGATCTAATTTTAGAGTTAGGAGAGCTTTGAGCTTTGTCAAAGTGTTGGAGAAGAAAATATCTCCTTGCCTGAAGTGAGGAGCAATGACCTATTGACTTATTATAGCGACCACTGTCATAGCTCAAGTGACTCCGGGGATGATCATTCCGGAAGAAGTGCAAGTTAAGAAGTTTTTCAAAATTTGAAGATCCACATTAGTAATGTGAGAAATAAATTAGATTTGATTGACTTAAACCGATCTAAACCCCCTTATAAGATGAGTCTCATGATTTATCTCTTTTCGATGAAGTAATTATGATTTACTTTTGTACTTCCATACTCAAACAGAATCAAACAAATTTCTAAAAGAAAGATCCATGACTAAGGGTCTAGGATCCCCCATAAGCTTTGAGCCTTGGGACAGCTTATGCAAGTGATGGGTATTAAGCAAATAATCTTTGTCTACTATCGTTATCATAATAATTGTTGCTTTTATATTAAAATAATATTTTAATTATCTTAAAGTGATAATCTCATTTATCGAAGCTTATGTTGTGGTTGATACGAGTTTAGGATCCCTCATCTATGGAGCTTAGGATCCCCCATAAGCTTTGAGCCTTGGGATAGCTTATGTAAGTGATGAGTATTAAGCAAACAAACTTTAGCTACCATCGTTATCTTAATAATTGTTGCTTTTGTGTTAAAGTAATATTTTAGTTGTCTTAAAGTAATAATCTCATCTTCATCATCTTAGGCTAACCAATACTTCACGTAGTATCTCAATCTACACGTATCAGTGGATGCAAGCTTTGGCAAGACACCTTCTCAAGCATTCTCTCCCCTTACATAATCTTGAATTACTTTAGTTTGAGATTAGCTCTTTCATCATTTATAGGTTGTCTCTTCTCAGGCCTAATGTTTATGGAGAACTTGATTACTGATGAGTTAAGCCACCAAGTCCATGACGGATATCCAACTTTTCAGTGACTAGGTAGTGTAGTTTGACATTGTTTTGTACATGATTGAAATAACATTGGTTGACCCTCATGTCTTCCAATTGATATAGTGGATGAGAATCATTTGGCTACTGAGAATTTAACAATGCTCAAACAAAATTTTTACATAAATAAGACATACTTACAATTTCTTTAATTTGATAGATTATTTTTGTAATGGTAATTGAACTTATGTTGAGGCTCACTTAGTCATCTGAGGAAGGTCGGTCCATAAATTGGTCTAAATTTTTTTCCTAGAGTTAAAAATTCTAATCCTCAATTATTTTTATTTTTGTTGCTTACATCATGAATTATTTTGATGTTATAATTGACTCATTAGCTCGATAGATATAAATCACTATTATAAAAATACTTAAGCCTTAAGTTAATAATAGTAAACTCATATAATTCCATATCATAACTATCTTTATATTTGGAATATGAAACTTGTTAGGATCAAGAGCACTAAGAGGGGGGGGGGGGGTGAATTAGTGCAGCGGAAATCTTTCACTATTAAAATTGAAAGCTGCGTTCGTTTGATAAAAATGATTTCGATGTAAAAGCCGATTCTAAGATTACTTTAACTTAAGATTAAGCGAGATGACATTAAAGTAAATCTACGAAGGCAGTTTGCAATTTATGATGAAAATCAGAATGCAAGCGCAAACTGAAATGCGACGTTCGTACGATAAAACCGGTTTACGTCTAAATGCCAATTTTGAAGATACTGAACTTTGAGATACATTTTATAAATGCGCAGAAGGCAGTTTGCAGTTATGATTGAAATCAAAACGTAAACGTAAACTGAAATGTAATGATCGTATGAAAAAGCCGATTTATGTCTAAACGCAGATTCGGAAAGCTCTGAACTTAGAAACTCGTTCGTAAAAGCGCAAAAGGCAGTAACTATTTAGGAGGTTTGCAGTAAAGATAAAATGCTCAAAGTAAATGCAAATCGAGATTTAGAGTGGTTCGGTCAATCTTGACCTACTCCACTTTTGGCTTCCTCCACCGACGAGGTCATCGACGTCAACTAGAGGCATTCCTTCAATAGGCGAAGGCCAACCACCCTTTTACAGTTTCACTCCTTTTGACGGGCTTAGGAGACAACCCTTACAGAGATTTTCTCTCATCTCTTTACAAATCAAAACTTTGAAGAACAGAGGGAGGAGAACTTTTGGCCTTTACAATAATTTTGAGCTCTAAGAATCACAGAAAAAGATCAAGTTTTCGGTGTAAGTTCTTGCTCTTTCAGTGCTGAATGGGTGGGGTATTTATAGGCTCCAACCCAGTTCAAATTTGGAGCTCAAAACTGTCAATTCCCGGAATTCCGGGATCAGGCGGTTGCACCTCCTGGCTGGAGCGGTTGCACCGCCTGGCAGAGCTCGAAGACTGAGCCTCTGGGCAGTGCCACCTCTGTCAGGGGTGGTTGCACCTCTCTGCCAAAGCTCGAAGACCGAGCTCAAGCGGTTGCACCTCCTGACTGGGGCGGTTGCACCGCCTGCCAGAGCTCGAAGACCGAGCTCAAGCGGTGCTACCTCTTGTCAGGAGAGGTTGCACCGCCCAGTCTCGCTTGGAGACCGAGCCCAGGTGGTTGCACCTCCTGGCTGGGGCGGTTGCACCGCCCAGTCTCCCTGGGAGACTTAGCCCAGGCGATGCTACCTCCTGGCTTGGGCGGTTGCACCTCCCACAGCAATTAGGGTCCGAATGGGTAGATCCATTCGGCCCAAATTGGGTCTTTCAGGGGCCCAATTGCCCCAAGATTAAGCTAATGGGATCACCTCCCATTTCCATCTTAATCATTGTGCTAACTACGATAAATTCTAAGACAATTTCTGCAGCTTGCTCCGGTGCGTCAATCGCTTCTTCCGACGAGTTTCCGGCGAACTTCCGTCTATCATCCGATGAACCCTCGGTGATTCTCCTGCGGACTTCCGGCAAACTCCTGGACTTGTGACGATACACTTGGCGAGTTCCGACGAGCTTCTTTGGCAAGCTTATGGACATCTCGGATTTGTTCCCGCAGAACCTCCGACAACTGTCCGAATTTCCGTCGAATTCTCGAACTCCCAACGTGATCATTGTCTTGACTCCGGCGCAACTCCTACTGCATGTCTTACTTTCATCGTAGTTAATCCTGCACATGTAAACAAAAATTCGATTGAGACAATTAATCCTAAGCAATTAACCAAGTTGTCCGGCATGTCATTGGTCACTCGACGCTTCGTCCGATTCTTCGGCGCATTGTCCTTTCCTGCGGCCTATTGCCCAATCGGCCAGTTGGCTCCGCAACTCCGATATCCTTGGCACAATACCCGCTCTTTTTGGCCCGATGCCCGAGTCCACGGCCCGAAGCCTTCTGTCGATACGTCGACCGATCCACCGGCCCGACGTCCAATCTTCTGACATGTTCCTCCGGCACAACATGATTTTCCTGCTTTAATTGTCTCATCCTGATCGAGGCATCCTGCGTCACTCAAAACGCAGATTAAATCATAAACATATATCAAGTAGTTTCATCATCAAAATACGAGATTCAACAATCTCCCCCTTTTTGATGATGACAACCACTTGATGACGGAGTTAAACTTAACTCCCGAAGTTTAAACAAACTCCCCCTATCAATATGCCATATTGATAAAACCTTGAATTCAAACTGAATTCAAGTCATTGCAATATTCATCATGAATACTTGCAACACGTCATCATGAACTTATGCATAAACTTATGCATAACATCATACTTCTCCCCCTTTGTCATCAACAAAAAGGAGAAGTACCACAATCAAGCGTTTGTGATATTGGTTCAACTCATTGCATGAAAAACATAATATCAAGTTTTATCATCATGCAAGTTTGCAATTATCAAATATCAACATGTAAAATTACGATGTAAGCTTTTGATATCATAACGCAAACACTTCAAGTGTTTATCAATTGTAGCATTTCATCACATGGTAAGATATCAACGCGTAAAATTACGATACAAGTTCTTAACATCTTAACACATGATGCAGACATGGCATAATGCAAATTTGGCAATCATAGCATCAGTGTTCATAGCATCAATTCATATATTTCTCCCCCTTTGTCGTCAACAAACAAAATTCTCCCCCTTTGTCGTCAATAAAAAGGAGAACGATATAAGCAAATTTTAAATATAAGTGCGATGCCATAAGCAGGTTCATGTCATTTTTCAACAAAAAGTGATAAGATACCAAATATTCAAACATTTCAAGGAAAACATGACATGGAGATAGCTTTGAAAACTTTTTCCATTTTATTTGTTATTTTCTTTTTGCATGACGGAGGAAAGCTATTTCTGAGCTTACTCGAATGAAGTTAAAATCGATAAGATATTAAAGCACGCTTCATTTTTACAAGTATCAAGATATGTATCAAATCCTTGTACGTAAAAATAACTTCCTTTTTCAAGAAGGAATTTATAAGCAGGAATCATTTCATCAAATCCATTTCTCAAAACAAAATATTGTTCACATGATAAGTGTATAAGAGATGTATTTGCTTATTGATTCCATATGTCAAAAATTAATGATATGAATTAAACTTGATATGACATATGCTTATTAAGTCTGGAAGAGGATAATTCAAAAATCCAATTGTTAGGATGCCAATAGTTAAGAGAATCCAAAAATGAAATTAACACTTTCATGCATTCGGATAAGGCTGTGCTATTGATTTTCAAATACAATCATGAGGACAAAACATGTTTATTATCATGAAAATTTTTATATCCAAAGCACATAATTTCCAACCTGTTATTAGGGCATGTAATTGTGTAAATTCATCATGGCAGTCGAGTGATTTGATCATTCAATCAAGAAAGTCCGAAAATTGATTTTAACAAGTTCAATCATTCGGATATATTTTTGCCATAGTTTTTCAAATACAATTATGAAGATAAGACATGCTCATCATCATGATAGTACGATAGTAAGTTTACAATATACAAGCTAGCAAAAAATTTTCAACATTTTAAGACACGAAAGCTAGCAATTTTCTCTTTGAGATATGCACATTAGCAACTCTTTCTCCCCCTATGTCATTGGGAAAGAGAAGGGAAGACCCTTTATATTAATTTCTAAATCATGACAAGGGAATGTTTCAATCTTATTTATGCATCATTATATTTTCAAATTCGAACATGCACAATTTCAAAAACCTTATATTTCATTCGTGCATGATACTGAATAAATCAATCAATATTATGAGCATATCATACATGATACTTAAATTTTTAACTATTTATCAACATTTTGATCATGATACCAAACATTCATCATTTAGAGTATTCATGACATTAAATCAACATACATCATTTTATTGATAACTCATAGCATTTTAAATCATGATTTACATCATATGCAATACATCACATCATAATTAAAAAGCTCAAGTATTGCATGCATCATTGCAAATCATAAATGCTTCATATCATGATGGTATCAATTTTGTCAAATTATATCTTACCATGCATGATCATAACTTTTCATTTGTATACATCAAAATAAATTAATGAATATTTCATGTATTCATATCATCACATAAGGAATATCAAGAAGAGTTGGTAATGAGATTTACGAATCATGTAGACAAATTATGAATATTAAGAGACATATTATGATTCTTTTCAGATAACTCAAATAGCAAAAAGAAAGAATCACAGTAAGTTATTTTGATTTATAAAAAGAATTCTCAAGTTATAATTCCAAGAAATCACGATTCATTTCAATAAATTTCAATAAGAACACATCATCAAAATCTCAACATTACTTTCAAGAGATTCAAAATGGCATAGATAATTTTATTGATCTCTTAGTGAAAAAGTCAATACGGTAGAGAAAAATAAATTTTCAAGAAAGATACTTTTCTCTTTTTAGTTGTTTTAGTTCATATGATTTTATTTCATCTATGCCAAACATGTAGCATGTTTTAAAATCGAAAGTGCAAGTTTTATTACGACAAAGGTCAATAAGGCACTTTCATTACCGTAAAAATCAAAAATCGCAAGATTCATCATCTATAATTATAAAACCAATAAACACGATTTTTAAAATCTCATGCATAGAATAAAATCATGGTATCAAAACATCATTATATCATCAAGCATGATTTCATATTTTCAATCAAAATCATTTTGTTTGTTTATCATAAAATATGTATTTTTCATGATTATTTTTAAAACTACTAGCATGATCATAAATTTTGCATTTTCATCATATTTTTTTTTTAACATGTAATTTTCAAGAAAATTAATTCTATATTAAAAAGAAAATGTATTATAAAGAGTATCATGTAATTTCGAAATAATTCAAGAGAGTTGAGTTGCTTACCTTGTAGTCGAAGCTCGTCAAAGCCCAATTCGCCGTTTCACCTTTGGAAGTTCTTGATTCATCCTTGGTTGCCTTCCTCTTCTTTGGCCTCTTCCTTCGTTCAAGTTCATTGTCTATTTTAGATTTTTGTTTAATAAACTTATTAAGATTTAGTGTTCGAAGTTCAAGTTCATCATTGTCCTCATCACTTGAGTCATCGCTCAAGTGGCATTCATTTGTCCGGAGTTCCAAATCCTTCCTGTTCTTTGGAAGGTGATTGTGTTCAACATGTTCATCATGTGCATTGTGCACCATTTCATATGTCATCAATGAACCAATTAGTTCTTCAAGTGGTAAGTTGTTTAGGTTTTTAGCTTCTTGTATTGCAGTTACTTTTGAATCCCACTTCTTAGAAAGAGAATGCAAAATCTTGTTTACGAGTTCAAAATCCGAAAAACATTTTCCAAGAGCTCTTAAACTATTGACGACATCCGTGAAACGGGTGTACATGTCGCCTATAGTCTCGCTTGGTTACATTCGAAAAAGCTCAAAATCATGTAATAAAAGGTTAACTTTTGAGTCTTTGACTCTACTAGTTCCCTTGTGTGTGATTTCAAGTGTTCGCCAAATGTCAAAAGCCGTTTCGCACGTAGAAATCCGATTGAACTCATTTTTGTCTAAAGCGTAAAATAAGGCATTCATAGCCTTCGCGTTTAAAGAAAAATACTTCTTCTCCAAATCCGACCATTCGTTCATCAGTTTAGAGGGAAGTTGAAAATCGTTTTCAACGATATTCTATAAATCCAAATTCATAGAAGTCAAGAAAACTCTCATTCGAGTTTTCCAATAAGTGTAGTCCAATCCGTTAAACAACGGTGGACGAAAAATCGATAAACCCTCTTGAAAACCATGAAGAGCCATTTCTCTCGGGTGTAAATCCGAAATGAGAAATACCGGGCTCTGATACCAATTGTTAGGATCAAGAGCACTAAGGGGGGGGGAGGTGAATTAGTGCAGCGGAAATCTTTCACTATTAAAATCGAAAGCTGCGTTCGTTTGATAAAAATGATTTCGATGTAAAAGTCGATTCTAAGATTACTTTAACTTAAGATTAAGCGAGATGACGTTAAAGTAAATCTACGAAGGCAGTTTGCAGTTTATGATGAAAATCAGAATGCAAGCGCAAACTGAAATGCGACGTTCGTACGATAAAACCGGTTTACGTCTAAATGCCAATTTTGAAGATACTGAACTTTGAGATAAGTTTTATAAATGCGCAGAAGGCAGTTTGCAGTTATGATTGAAATCAAAACGTAAACGTAAACTGAAATGTAATGATCGTACGAAAAAACCGATTTACGTCTAAATGCAGATTCAGAAAGCGCAGAAGGCAGTAGCTATTTAGGAGGTTTGTAGTAAAGATAAAATGCTCAAAGTAAATGCAAACTGAGATTTAGAGTGGTTCGGTCAATCTTGACCTACTCCACTTTTGGCTTCCTCCACCGACGAGGTCACCGACGTCAACTAGAGGTCTTCCTTCAATAGGCGAAGGCCAACCACCCATTTACAGTTTCACTCCTTTTGACGGGCTTAGGAGACAACCCTTACAGAGATTTTCTCTCCTCTCTTTACAACTCAAAACTTTGAAGAACAGAGGGAGGAGAACTTTTGGCCTTTACAACAATTTTGAGCTCTAAGAATCACAGAAAAAGATCAATTTTTCGGTGTAAGTTCTTGCTCTTTCAGTGCTGAATGGGTGGGGTATTTATAGGCCCCAATCCAGTTCAAATTTGGAGCTCTAAACTGTCAATTCCCGGAATTCCGAGATCAGGTGGTTGCACCTCCTGACTGGAGCGGTTGCACCGCCTGGCAGAGCTCGAAGACTGAGCCTCTGGGCGGTGCCACCTCTGTCAGGGGCGGTTGCACCTCTCTGCCAGAGCTCGAAGACCGAGCTTAGGCGGTTGCACCTCCTGACTGGGGCGGTTGCACCGCCTGCCAGAGCTCGAAGACTGAGCTCAGGCGGTGCTACCTCTTGTCAGGAGAGGTTGCACTGCCCAATCTCTCTTGGAGATTGAGCCCAGGCGGTTGCACCTCCTGGCTGGGGCGGTTGCACCGCCTAGTCTCCCTGGGAGACTTAGCCCAGGCGGTGCTACCTCCTGGCTTGAGCGGTTGCACCTCCCACAGCAATCAGGGTCCAAATGGGTAGATCCATTCGGCCCAAATTGAGTCTTTCAGGGGCCCAATTGCCCCAAGATTAAGCTAATGGGATCACCTCCCATTTCTAACTTAATCATTGTGCTAACTACGATAAATTCTAAGACAATTTCTGCAGCTTGCTCCGGTGCGTCAATCGCTTCTTCCGGCGAGTTTCCGGCGAACTTCCGTCGATCATCCGATGAACCCTCGGTGATTCTCTTACGGACTTCCGGCAAACTCCGGGACTTGCGACGATACACTTGGCGAGTTCCGATGAGCTTCTTTGGCAAGCTTATGGACATCTCGGATTTGTTCCCGCAGAACCTCCGACGACTGTCCGAACTTCCGTCGAACTCCCGAACTCCCAACGTGATCATTGTCTTGACTCCGGCGCAACTCCTACTGCATGTCTTACTTTCATCATAGTTAATCCTGCACATGTAAACAAAAATTCGATCGAGACAATTAATCCTAAGCAATTAACCAAGTTGTCCGGCATGTCATTGGTCCCTCGACGCTTTGTCCGATTCTTCGGCGCATCGTCCTTTCCTGCGGCCTATTGCCCAATCGGCCAGTTGGCTCCCCAACTCCGATATCCTTGGCACAATACCCGCTCTTCTTGGCCCGATGCCCGAGTCCACGGCCCGAAGCCTTCTGTCGATACGTCGACCGATCCACCGGCCCGACGTCCAATCTTCTAACATGTTCCTCCGGCACAACATGATTTTCCTGCTTTAATTGTCTCATCCTGATCGAGGCATCCTACGTCACTCAAAACGTAGATTAAATCATAAACATATATCAAGTAGTTTCATCATCAAAATACGAGATTCAACAAAACTAAATTGGGATATCATAAATTTTCCTACCTAAAAATTGATGTGTTCGGCAATGTCCAATTCATAACTCAAAAATACTTTGTATGGCACGTGTGAGATTTAGGATGTTATCCACATATTACCCTTTTTTTATTTGAATGTCCCATAATATTATAATATTAAATAAATTTTAATATTATTTGTTTTGGCCCAACTCAAAGAGATTACTAGTCGATTAACTTTACCGGCTTAAACTATTAATCTAAAAATATTTAAAAGTAAGTTAATATCAATAGACAATAACATATTATCATGTAATTAATATTCTAGTTATAAAAGAAACTTCACAATATACCTCTATGTTTGTATATTGATATAGACAAACTTCACGAAGGGGTAATATTATATTTCAAGAGAACAATTATATGCTGTGAGATTCTTTCTTTTGAAACTCTTTTCTTATATCCTATAGATACAGATGTATCATCATTCAGCATCTGCCATCATAATAGCAAAGAAGAAAATGTACGAAAGAATCTCAAATTCACCTGTCCAATACTTAACTAATAGAAGATCACGATAGAGGCAAACATAGAATGATATCATTGTATTCTTTACATACTCAATCTATTTATGATTTGAGGATCAATCACATATTTGAGTACATAATTTGATCAAATAATTTGAGTGCATGATTGAAGAAAATTTTTTCCTCAAAACTTGTATAAATATATATTAACTCAATGAATGAAATTACTCCTCTTCACAACAAGAACTCCTCTTGCCTTGTGCAAGACTTTCCCTTCCTTGGTGTCTAATGGTAGTAATCCTTCGTGTCAAAGTAATATCAATGCTTCATATATATGATATACTCATATTTTTGATTCTTTTATTAAGGAAAGAATGTAATATTTTTTTATCTTTCTGAGGTCCTATTTATAAATATAAATATAACTCGGACTAAATTACAAAAGGTACAAATAGGGGTGGCGTTTCTTCCCACCATCTCTGATACATCTCTTAACAGCCACTGCCTTCCTCGTAAGGAAAATAAAGGCTGTGTCAGTGAAAGAGAAGGGAGAACGAAGAGGAGGAAAGGAAGAGAAGGCTACGTTGATGGGAGAGAAGGGAAGAATGGAGAATAAAGGCCGTGTTAGTGAAAGAGAAGGGAGAAAGAAGAGGAGGAAAGGAAGAGAAGGCTACGTTGATGGGAGAGAAGGGAAGAATGGAGATGAAGGAAAGAGAACAAGAGAAAGGAGGAAGGAGAGAGAGGAAAACAAAGGCTGTGCCGATGGAAGAGAAGGGAGAAAGGGGAGGAGGAAAGGAAGAGAGGCTATGGTGGAGGAGAAGCGAGAAAGGAGAGAGAAAAATAAGAGAAGGCTGCATTTGTAGGAGAGGAGAAGAAAGAAAAGAGAAAGAAGGAGGAGGGAGGAAGAAGAGAGGAGGAAAAAGAAGAGGAGAGTAAAGAAGGTTCAAATCGAGGAAAGAGAGATATCGGGAAAGGAAGAAAAAAAAAAGAAAGAAAGAAAAATTGAAGAGAAAAATCTTAAAACTTTTGTTCATATTTTCGTGCTCTTTTATATGAGAAAGAGTGAGGTATTTATAGATTCTAATAATTTAAAAAATAGAGTCAAAAAATATTTTATCATCAGTTTTCGGGGTATTGACGGTATCATTATCATTATTGGGTGATACCATTGTCTGCCAGATCGACAACTAGCGGAACCATCGCTTATCAGTCTAACACTAGGTAGTACCACCATCCAATCTGAAACTGACACTGGGTAGTACCATCGCCCAGTTTGGTAGACTATGTTTGGGCAGTACCACTGTCCAGTCTAGCGATACCACCACTTGACATAATCTAGGAGATTGTGTTTAGGTGGTACCACCCAAACATAAGAGGAACAAGAAAAAGGAGAAGGGAGGAAGAAGAAGAGAGGAGGAAAAAGAAGAGGAGAGTAAAGAAGGTTCAAATCGAGGAAAGAGAGATCTCGAGGAAGGAAGAAAGAAAGAAAAAAAAAAAAAGAAAAGAAAGAAAGAAAAATATAAGAAAAAAATCTCAAGATTTTTGTTTACACTTTTATGCTCTTTCATGCAAGAAAGAGTGAGATATTTATAGGCTCTAATGACTTCAAAAATGGAGCTAAAAAGTGTTTCATCGTCGATTTTCAAGGTACCGGCGGTATCATTATCATTATTGGGCGATACCACTGTTTGCCAGATTGACACCTAGTGGTACAATCATTTGTCAATTTGATACTGGGTGGTACCACTACCCAATCTGACAATGACACTCGATAGTACCACCGCCCAATCTGGTGGTACCACTACTTGACATAGTTTAGTAGACTATGTCTAGGCGGTATCACTACCTAGTCTAGTGGTACCACCACCTGACATAGTCTGGGAGACTATGTTTGGGTGGTACCACCACCCAGTCTGGCAGTGTCACCGCCTATCCCTTTTATGGGTGACCGAATCAGCCTTTTGCTTGGCCCAAAACAATCCCAACTCAAGCCCAACTAGCCCCTAATTAAGTTGGCGTTGTTTCACTCTAAAATCGACTCAATTAGACCTAAACTAACTCGATCTAGACACCCAATTACAAGCACAAATTTTATATTATCCGGTATGTCATTGGTTCATTCTACGCTTCGTTCGATCATTTGGTGCATCATCCTCTCCTTCGACGTATTACCCAATCGGTATATTTACTCCCGCAACTTCCAATCTCCTTAGCACAATATCTGATCCTTCGGAATGATGCTTGAACTCATGGCACGAGTCCTTCCGGCACGTCAACCATTCCTCTGGCTTGACGTCTAATCTTTTGACATGTTTCATTCTAGCCCAATGTTTGATTCTTCCTACTTTAATTGAATTGTCTTTCCTTGATCGAGGTTAGTCTTGCATCACTCAAACGCACATTAGATCTTAATTTCATCAATTAATTTTGTCAATAAAATTTGAGATTCAATAGAATATCTCATGTTTTCTTGCTTTGATAAATCCGTAGCTAGGGATTCAGAGTAAGAGAGAAAGAGTTCTCCGGGAGAATCCGATTAGAGTGAGACTCGAGTGAAAACCATATGGGCCTAACAACACCATGCCCGGTATATAGTCTCTAAGGTATTAGATAGATGAGGGACTATAGATACATAGTAACTGAGGACATACATGTCCAATGGATTAGATTCCCTTGTATCGTCTGGGGACTGCGGTGTAATAGCCTAGTACGTCTGCAGTCGATAAGTCGAGTGAATTATTATAGATATAATAATTCATTGAGTCAGAAGGAGTTCTGACAAGTATGACTTATGGCCAACTCGATATTGGATCTAGAGGATCATATACATATGGTAGGTATTGTGACGAGTAAAGGTTTGGATATGAGATATCCACTAGAACCCATATCTTATTAGATATCCAATAAGCCCCTGAATTATTGGATCCTATGGATGAGATCCAATAAAAGCAGATAACAGATTATTAGGTAGAAACACACTAATCTAAGAGGCTTGGATAGTTGGATGGAGATCCAACCCAATATGACAGGATCTATTAGGGTTAAGTTGACATGTGGCATCTATAAATAGGAGGGAACCAAAGAGCCATGAGCCAGGTTCTTTTTGGCTGCCATATCATATTCTCTGCTCTCCCTCTCCTCGTCATACCGCAGCCCCTATTTGGGGCATGTGGACAACAAGAAGGGGCAGCTCCTTCTTGATTGCGTGGTGCGTGTGAGGAAGAGTTTTGGGCAACGATTTGAGGAGCGTCTTCATAGCCCCTGCCATGTGGATCACTGCTAGAGAGGGGGGCATTTAAACTCTTTCATCTAATCCTATAGATTTGTAAGAATTCAGGAATATACAATCTCCTTAGGGAATTCTCTTACACGTAGTTTTTCAGTTTCACGGGATTTTGCGCACCAACTTTTGCACGACGTTAAGAAATTTTTTTTCTTGAGTGTAAGGCAATAGTGGAAATTAAAGAAGCGTCTTCATAGCCCTTGCTGTGCTGATCACTGCTAGAGAGGAGGACATTCGAACTCCTTCATCTAATCTCATAGATCTATAGAAATTTAGGGATATACGATCTCCCTAGGTAATTCTCTTATGTGTAATTTTTTGATTTCGTAGGTTTCTACATACCAACTTTTGCATGATGATAAGAAACCTTTTTCTATAAAAATTTTGGGATTTTATTTTTTGTTCTTCCACTGTGCATGTGATGTCGCCCCTGTTAGGACCGAAATTGACACTAAGAGTGAAGGTGAATTAGTACTTATGTAAAAGCACGTTAGTTTAAAAATTCTCGTTTGATGAAAATCAATATAAAAAAAATGGTTTAAACTTAAAACATTTGCAAGAGTAGTATTGAGCAGGTAAAGCAGTTGCAAAATAAGTAAACAAGTGGAGAAAGGGAGGCACACCAATTTTATAGTGGTTCGGTTATCGTGGCCTACATCCACTCCCGATTCCTCTTCACTTGAGGCCACCAGCTTTCACTACCGATCCTATTTCAATGGGCGAAAATCAACTACCCTTATAACTCTTTCTTCTTTTCACAGGCTCAGGAGAGAACCTTTACACCTCTCTTTTAGACCTCACTCCTTCCTTAGAAAACTTCTAACTCTAGGAGGAAGAGACTCTAAATCCTAAGAGAGTTTTCAATTTTTCTCAAGTATTCTTTCCCCTTTTTCTACTTAGTTTCATGCTTAAATCGAGCAGGGATGAGTGGGGTATTAATAGGCCCCTAATGGATTCAAATTTGTGTTAGGAACGAGTCAGTATTAAGAGAGGGGGGTGAATTAGTACAGCGGTAAAAATTATGTCGGTTCAAAATCTCATTGCGATTAAACCCGTTTCGGAAGTTGTTAACTTAAAAGCATACAGAAGAGTGTAGTGGATGTAAAGCAAGTAAAGAAGGGCAGTTTGCAATAAATGTAAATTGCAAGAAGTAAATGCAAACCAAGTTATAGTGGTTCGGTCGTCATGACCTACATCCACTCCACCGATTCCTCTTCCATCGAGGCCACTAACATCCACTAATGATCTTCCTTTAATAGGCGACTCCCATTTTATAACTCTATTCTCCTTTTGCAGGCTTAGGAGAGAACCTTTACACCCCCACTTACTCCTCTCTCAAACTATACTAACACTTAGATCTTTAAGAGGAGTTCACACAAGATTATAATAGCATTTTCTTTCTTTTTCACTCTCAATTCTTGTGTTTGTTAACCTGGGATGAGAGGGATATTTATAGGCTTCAAGTTGATTCAAACTTGGAGCCTAACAATGTCTCATCCCGGGTCCCGGGTATGGGCGGTACCACTGCCTGACAGTCTCTCGAAGACTATGTCTGGGCGGTACCACCACCCAGACTGGTGGTCCCATTGCCTGACACTGACACTGGGTAGTACCACCACCCAGACTAGTGGTACCATCGCCTGACATAGTCTCGGAGACAATGCCACGATGGTACCGCTTGTTGGGTCATTGTTTGGGCCTTTTATTGGGCCCAACACAGTCTATATATGGGCCCAACTAGTCCCTAATTGGGTTGGCTTAATTCCAATCCCAATTATGTGCTAACTACGAAATTTAAGGTATTTACTAAGGTAAACAAGTTCGTAAGTCTAGGTTTCTTCTGGCAAGCTTCCGGCAAACTTCCAACGATCTCTTGGCAATATTCCAATAGACTCCCGACAAGCTCCTGGACTTCACAACGATCTTCTTGGCGAGTTCTGATGTGCTTCTTTGGCAAGCTCCTAGACTTCTCGATCAATTCTGGCAGAACTTTTGACGAACGTCTGGACTTCCGATGAACTCTCGAACTCCCAACGAAATCACGTCCTTGACTCCGAGACTTCATTTTGCTTTATGCCTTGCTATAATAGTTAATCCTGCATAATTAAAACCTACTTCGATCTAGACAATTATTACTAAGCTAATTAAATGTTGTCCGGCATGTCATTGGTTCATCGACGATTCATCCGATTCTTCGGTGCATCGTCCTCTCTTGCGGCCTATTGCCTAATCGGCCAGTTGACCTCCGCAACTCTGATTTCCTTAGCGCAGTATATGCTCTTCTTGGCTCGATGCTCGAACTCATGGCCTGAAGCCTGTTGATACATCGACCGATCCTTCGGCTCGACGTCTAATCTTCTGACATGTTTTTCTTCGGCCCAATATGATATTTCCTGCTTTAATTGTCTCTCCCTGATCGAAGCATCCTGTATCACTCAAAATACAGATCAAATCATAAACACTATCAATTGGTTTCATCATCAAAATCCGAGATTCAACAATCTCCCCCTTTTTGATGATGACAACTAATTGATGACAGAGTTAATTTTAACTCCCCCTATCAATATGCCATATTGATAGAACTTTGGATTTAAAAATCTAAGCAACATGTTATGATAAAATTGTGCATAACATCATCATACTTCTCCCCCTTTCTCATCAACAAAAAGGAGAAGTGTAACTTTCAAGTGTTTGAGATATAAGCTTTACAATATTGCATAATAAACATAATCTCAAGTTTTATCATCATTGCAGTTTGTAAGCTAGCAAATTTAGCAAGTGTTACATCATATTAAAACATGCAAGCTAGCAGATTTTATATCACTTTACAACATGTATAATCACCAAATCATCATTAACGTTAAAGATGTGTAAGATTGTAAATTTTGTAAGTTTACATTTTTTCTTCTATTTTGAGATGAGCAAGCTAGCAAAATTTTGCTCTCTTTGTGATGTGCAAGCTAACAAGTTTTAGCTTCTTCTTCCATATATCATCATGCAAGCTAGCAGATTTTATCTCCCCCTTTGTCATTGTCAAAAAAAAAGGGAAGAATATAATTTATAATTCTTTTTCCTTTTACATCAATTTTTAAATCATGATAAAGTTAAAGTATCAATTCTTTTTCAATATGTTCGTGCATCATTATAGTTTCAAATTAAAATATGCATAATTTTAAAACCTTACATTTCATCCTTATGCATGATACCAAATAAATCAATTATCACTATGTGCATATCATACATGATACTAAGACATTAAAATTTTTAAGCATTTATAACTTATTTTCTCCCCTTTTCCATCAATTTTCAAATCATCACATAAAGAATAACAAGAAAAATTAATTTAGTGATGAGTAATACTTCATGAAAACAAGGGAGTATCGAAACATGGAAGAAAAATCAATTTATGTATACAATGTTCCAAACATCAAAGCACATCTTCTCAAGTTGTGAGAAAAAAATAATCAAGGAAACATTATGATTCATTTGGACAAATATTCTTTTTAATAAAATGTAAGAAATCATTCGAGAATAAAAAGCGAGTGATTTTGATTCACATAAGGAAAATATCAAGTTTTGATTCTGAGAATTCAAGATCATGATTTCAATTATGCTTCCTTTTAATATATAACAAGTATAATCATAGGAGATCAAATAGTAAAAGATATTCAAAAGAAATTTTAAGTTATGAATTCCGAAAGAGATATTCTCTTTAGTAAATGACAAAAAGAGACATAAGAGATCAAATGATATAATATCTTGATTCATACATAAGAAATCTCAAGTTATAATTCTTGAAAAATCAAGATAAAAGCTCATTTAAATCCAAATCGTCAACTCAAAATCATTTTCAAGAGATTCAAAATGGCATATGTAACTTTATCAATCTCTTAGTAAAAAAAAATCGATAAGATAGAGAAATTTTTTTTAAGAAAAATACTTTTCTCTTTTTAGTTGTTTTAATTCATGTGATTTATTTCATAGAAGCATGCCTTTTTCATTTATGCCAAATAAAAAAATATGCATCAATGTTTAAAACCAAAAAAGAACTTTCATTACGGCATAGATTGATAATCCATAAATCACAAGAATCATCATGCATAATTTTAAAAAACTCATTAATCATGATTTCAAATTATCATTACATTTTCATTAAGTCATCAAGCATGGTTTCATTGAACATAATATTGAATGATTCTTAAAGATATCTAAACTTCTTTAGTTTTAATTTGTGTGATTGACTTTATATTAGCATGCCCAAATATTTGTTCTTATGTCAAAACCATGCATCATGTTTAAAATCGAAAACCAAAGACAAGATTCATCACAAAAATCATCAAGCCTTCCATACAAAAACCATGCATTGTCATCAAAAAAACAATATGGAAATCATCAAGATACTCATTATAGCTTCTTTAAAACATACATAGAATTAATATTTTTAGGTATACAAGCATTAGATTTATATCTAATATTTTATTACATTATCATAAAACATACAATTGTCATGATCTTTTTCAAAATTACTAGAAAGATAAGCATGATCCTAAAACTTTTAACATTTTCATTACATCATTAAACATACAATTTTTAAAAAGAAATTTATATGATTTTTTAAAACTAAATTAAAAATAACTCATGAAAAACATCAAGTAATTTCAAAGTAAACTAAGGGGGTTTCATTTGAGTATTTTACCTCATTATCAAGAGTCACCAAAGCGAAGTTTATCGTTTCGTCTTCATCGGTTTGCTCATCTTCTTCGGAGGTACTCGTTTCGTCCCAAAATGCTTTCTTCTTCTTGCATTCATTCACAGCAAGTTGTTACTTTCTTTTTAAGTTTACTTTTAATTTTTTATTCTTGTTTTAAAAACTTTTTAATCTTTATTGTGAGAGGTTCAAGTTCACCATCACTTAAACTTTTTAATTTTTGGTTCATATTCTTTGGAAGGTTATTCTCAAGACCCGATAAGTTCTTCGATTGAAAAAGTATTTAAATCTTTGGCCTCTTGAATGATCGTTACTTTAGGACCCCAAGTTTTAGAAAGAGATCATAAAATTTTGTTCACAAGTTCAAGGTTCGAAAAACTTTTACCAAAAGCTTTTAGACTATTGACGATATCCGTAAAACATGTGTATATGTCATCAATAGTCTTGCTTGGTTTCATTCGAAACAACTCAAAATCATGCATCAAAATATTAATATTCGAATCTTTAACTCTACTAGTACCTTCATATGTGATTTCAAGAGTGTGCCAAATATTGAAAATCGTTTCACAAGTAGAAACCCAATTGAATTCATTTTTGTCTAAGGCGCAAAATAGAGCATTCATAACTCTAGCGTTTAAAGAAAAAGTTTTCTTCTCCAAATCATTCCATTCTTTTATTGGAGTAGAAGATTTTTGAAATATGTTTTCAATAATATTCCATAAGTGTAAATCCATAGAAAGCAAGAAAACTCTCATTCGAGTTTTTCAAAAAGTGTAGTCCATCCCATTGAACATAGGAGGTCGAACGATAGAAAAACCCTCTTAAAATCTAAAAAGAGCAATTTCTCTTGAGTGTTAAACCAAATGAGAAATAACCTGGCTCTGATACTAACTATTAGGAACGAGTCAGCACTAAGAGGAGGGGGGGGGGGGTGTGAATTAGTGCAGCGGTAAAAATTACGTCGGTTTAAAATCTCGTTGTGATTAAACCCATTTCGGAAGATGTTAACTTGAAAGTATACAAAAGAGTGTAGTGGATGTAAAGCAAGTAAAGAAGGGCAGTTTGTAGTAAATGTAAATTATAAAAAGTAAATGCAAACCGAATTATAGTGGTTCAGTCGTAGTGACCTACATCCACTCCACCGATTCCTCTTCTGTCGAGGCCACCAACATCTACTAACAATCTTCCTCTTCCATCAAAACACAGATCAAATCATAAACACTATTAGTTGGTTTCATCATCAAAATATGAGATTCAATAATTTGGAGCTAAACGATCTCATCCTAGGTCTTCAAGGTGCTGGCGGTACCATCGCCAATACTAGGCGGTACCACTGCTTGTCAGTCTGACACTAGGTGGTACCATTACCCAGTCTGAAACTGACACTGGTGTTGGGAATCTTAGGGGGCATCATATACGCATCAGAAGAATATAAAAACAAAATCCCTAATTTCCTTAAAGATATGTTCGTCGTCGTACGAAGATTGGTACACAAAAATCGTAAAACTTAAAACTGCATATATAAAAGATTGTGTTACCTAGGGAGATCGTATATCCGTGAATTCCTATAGATTTCTAGGAGAGGGTGAAGGAGGTCAAGTGTCCTCCTCTCTAGTGGTGATCCACACAATAGGGCTGCGACGATGCTCCATGAAGCTATTTGAGGAAGAGAAGGGGAGGAGAATAAGAGAGACAACCCAAAAAGGCTCTCAGCTTATGAACCATTAGTTCCCTTCTATTTATAGAAGTCTCCTATCAACTTAACCCTAATGGATCCCGCCCTATTGTTATTGGATCTCCATCCAACTACCCAAGCCTCTTATATTAGTGGATCTCTATCCAATAATCTCTTATTAGCTCTTATTGGATCTCATCCATAGGATCCAATAATTCAGGGGCTTATTGGATATCCAATAAGATAGGAGCTCTAGCGGATATCTCATACCCCAACCTCTACTCATCCCAACGCCTACCATATGTGTGTCTCTAGGCTCAATATCGAGCTGGCCATGAGTCGTATCTGTCAAAACTCCTTCTAGCTTTAATTATTATCTCCATATTAATTCACTCGACTCATCGATTACGAATGTACTAAGCCACTACGCCGTAATCCCCAGATGATACAAGAGAATCCAATCCATTGAACATATTTGTCCCAATTACCGTTATCTATAGTCCCTCATCCATCTAATATCTTAGAGACTGTATACCAGGCATGGTGCTTTCAGACCCATATAGTTTCTACTCGAGTCTCGTTTTAATTGGATTTTTCTGGAGAACTCTTTCTCTCATAATCCCAATGACCATAGCTAGGGATTTGTCTGAGCAAGAACACATGAGACATTCCTTTCATGACATCGAGAGTGGATGATCCTCTATCGACACTTAATAGTCCTCATAAGGTTGGTTACCACTTTCGATGACCGGTTGTGCTAAATCTGGAACCTTCAGACCTATAAGTCCAATATCAAAGAATGAAGTACTCATATAAGACATCCTTGGTGTCTTAAGTCTAAGGACCAGATACACCACTAGGACTACAGAATCGTTGTCTAACAATAATGCATCATCAATCATCTAGCATTCCATAAGTGGATCAATTAATGAACTCATTCTCCAATGAGCACTTGTACTATATCTCTAGTGTCCTCACATGAGCAGCTATGAGACTAGTTGCATTTATCATATGGATGGGTATACAACACACTAGTCTATCCGATTATTTCGATGTCCATCTCGAGTAACCTATGACCAGGATTATTTAGCGTTTGTGTTTAAAGGAGAATCAGTCCCATTATCGTGATCTCATCACAATCTAATTTCTATTGCATATATCCAAAGACATCATAATATATACATATGTATATGTAATAATTAATATAAAGTGATAAAATATCAAATAATAATAATAAGTAATAAGATCGCATATCAAGTCATACGTGCTATCACTCATGTAATTGGATTGCAAGGCACCCATGACTAGCAATCTCCCACTTGACTTAAAGCCAATCACTTATGTGTCTGATCCCCATTAGACCCCTGTGACGCTTAAAGACAATCTGAGATAATGGCTTTGTCAGTAGATTTGCGATGTTATCTTCGAATGAAACTCTTTCCACTGTTACATCTCCTCGGGCCACGATCTCTTTGATTAGGTGGAACCTCCTTAGAACACTTCTAATGAGACCCGGGTTCCCTTAGCAATCGCCCCATAGTTATCACAATATAAGTGAATCAGCTCCTCGTTGCCCGGCATGACTCCTAGATTGCTAGTTATAGGTGCCCAGCAAGCCAATCACGTGAGTGATGGCACGTGTGACTTGATACAGAATCTTTTTGCTTATTATATTTTGGCGTATATCACTTTATAACTATTGCATAAATGCATATATATATTGTGATGTCCTTGGATTTGTGCAATGAGAATCGGATCGTGATGAGATCACGATAATGAGATCGATTCACCTTTAAACACATATCCTAAATAATCCCGGTCATAGGTTACTCGAGAGGGACATCGTGATAACCAGATAGACTAGTGTGCTGTATACCCGTCCATATGATGGATGCAGCTGGTCTCATAGCTGCTCCTGTAGGGACACTAGGGATATAGTACAGGTGCTAATTGGAGAATGAGTTCACTGATTGATCCGCTTACGGAATGCTGGATGGTTGATGATGCCTTATTGTCAGACAGCGATTTCGTAGTCTTAGTGGTGTATCTGGTCCTTAGACTTGAGACACCAAGGATGTCCTGTATGAGTGCTCCACTCTTTGATACTAGACTTATAGGTTTGGCTGTCCCCAGATCTAGTACAGCTGGTCATTGGGAGTGGTAGTCGACCTTACGAGGGCTATTGAGTGTCAATAGAGGATCATCCACTCTCGGCGTCATGAGAGGAATATCCTATGTGTTCTTGCTCAGACAAATCCCTGGCCAGGGTCATTCGGGTTGAGAGAGAAAGAGTTCTCCGGGAGAATCCGATTAGAGCGAGACTCGAGTAGAAACCGTATGGGTCTGACAGCACCATGCTCGATATACGGTCTCTGGGATATTAGATGGATGAGGGACTATAGATACATGGTAACTGAGGACAGACAGGTCCAATGAATTGGATTCCCCAGTATCGTCTGGGGACTACGACGTAGTGGCATAGTACGTCCGTAGTCGATGAGTCGAGTGAATTATTACAGAGATAATAATTCACTGAGTTAGAAGGAGTTCTGACAGGTATGACTCACGGCCAGCTCGATATTGGGCCTAGAGGGTCACACACATATGGTAGGCATTGCAATGAGTAGAGGTTCGGATATGAGATATCCGACGGAGCCCTTGTCTTATTGGATGCAGATCCAATACCCACTAGGGAAGGACCCATTAGGGTTTGACACGGGATCTCTATAAATAGGAGGGATTCACAGCCTCATAGGCTAGAGTCTTTGGATGCAGAGTCGCAACCCTGTTGTGTGGATCACCGCTAGAGAGGAGGACGCTTGACCTCCTTCACCCTCTCCTAAGGATCTGCAAGGAAACAGGGATATACGATCTCCCTAGGTAACACAATCTCTATACGCAGTTTTGTGTTTTGCGGATTTTTGCGCACCAATCTTCGTACGACGACGAACATCTTTTTGGGAATCGAGGATTTTGTTTTTCTTGTTCTTCCGCTGTGCATATGATGTCGCCCCCCAATGATTTCCCAACAGTGGTATCAGAGCCAGGTT
Organism: Musa acuminata AAA Group; assembly: GCF_036884655.1. Taxonomy (NCBI): domain Eukaryota; kingdom Viridiplantae; phylum Streptophyta; class Magnoliopsida; order Zingiberales; family Musaceae; genus Musa; species Musa acuminata. The sequence goes on along the minus strand of NC_088356.1, from coordinate 17,538,950 downwards.
GTTCGTGCGAATGATTGGTTTTGAACTGCGTGTATTGTATTTAGGAAGAATTTTGACGTCAAAATCGTTGACGCAAAAGCGAGGAAGGGCAGCAACAGTTGCTGCCCTCGATCTGCATGCCTGCAGCGGCAGCCGCAGCCGCAGCCAGGCAGCACAGCGCCGGCGCATGCGCAAGCGCTGTGCCTGCAGCAGCCGGCCGGCGGTCTGCTTGCAGCAGGCTTGCGGCCGGCGGGGCTGGCAGCCCGCGGGTAGAGGCGCCTGCGGCCGCTGAGCCCGCGGGTAGAGGCGCCGCGGGGCAGCAGCGCGGGCTGAGGCACCGCAGGGCAGCGGCGCCTGTGGCCGCTGCTCCCACGGGCAAAAACCCCGCAGGCGCGGCCGCCAGCGAGGCAGCACCGCCTGCGGGCGTTGCCCCGCCGGCAGAACTGCCCGCGGAGGCGGCGACGCCCGCGGGGGCGCCCACCTGCAGCGGCAACGCCGCCAGTGGGCGTGCCGCCCGCAGGCGAGGGCAGCGCCCCGCCCCTCGCCGCACAGGTTGCCGCCGGCAGGGTGGCGGCGGCGGCAGCAGCGAAAAGGGGAAAGGACATTAGGGTTTTCTGGGTAAAAGACAGTTTTGCCCCTCGGAATTTGAGAAATTCCAGTTTCTGTCTTTTGTCCAAATTACGAAAATACCCCTATAAATTCAGAAATTCCCTATATGTCCCTGATTTCAGAAAATATTAATTAATTAAAAGGTTTAGTTGATTATTATTTTTATTATTATCTAGTAGTCTTACATGATGATTATTTATACATATGATGTATGATGTGTGGACGGATGATCATGGACCGTGTGATGTGTGTACTTGTGATTATTATTATTGAGGTCTACGAGCCTCCATTATATTTCTCGTTTATTGTCGGGCCTGCGTGCCTATGATTAAGTTGTAATCACATGAGGAGGCGCAGCGGGAGCGTGGATGCGATAGCGGGACCCACGAGAAGGACGATCGCGATGCATGAAGATGCATCAAGATGTCGACGAAACCGACGAGGACGAGATGGACGATCACAGGGCATGAAGATGCACCATTGCACACATAGATCTTGATGTGAGTGATTAGGCCTACTGGCTCGGGCCTAATCATATTAGGTTGTGGTCCATGATCATCTGGTGTGATTGCTTATACACATACTAGATATATATATATATATATATTTGCATGCGATGTAGATATATATTAAATATGTATATGTGTGACATGTCATATTAGGAGACCAAATTATAGAAACATCTCTCGATAATATTAAGTCGGTAAACGTGAGGCAATTAGATTGACCCACGTGGCCTTCCATCGTTATGAGTAGGAACCGATTCCCGGTGTAGGTTGAGTTGGTCGAGTCCCTCGAGACTCACCTATATCGCGATTCGCTATCTTGCTTACGACATAGAGATGTCACCGGTGACCTGAGGGCATGGTATGCTTGGTCGAGTCCCTCGAGGGTATATCATCAAATCGGACTCATCTTGTAACGAAGGTGTTGACTTAACCGAGCATCATGGTTGGTCGAGTCCCTCGAGGCCATGGTGATTCGGAGGCCGAACAGGACGGGAATCACAAGGAGTTGTGATCGGCAAGAGTTGCCTACCTTTTAGGCTTAGTGTGATTGGTCGAGTCCCTCGAGGTTACACTAAGACGCTGATTGGATCCTGATCCCCACTAGAAGTTTGCCGGAGACTTCCGTTTTACGTGATGAGGGTGTCGCGTGACTCGCTAGTAAAATAGTGGGAGCATATTAAGATAGAAGTCCATATCTTAATAGTTTATTTTTTGCAAAATCTGTATGTTATTCATTTCTACTACATCTTTATTTTAAAAAAATGTCGCTTTCAAATCCCTTACGTGACATACTTGATGTCAACCGCCTCACTGGTCCAAATTATACGGATTGACTCCGTAACTTGAGAATTGTTCTCACAGCGGAGAAAATCGTGTACGTCCTTGATACAGTGATGCCTACGCCCGAAGAAGGGACAAGCGAGGATTAGATCGCTCGCTACGTGAAGTACATTGATGACTCCACTCTTGCTCAGTGCTATATGTTGGGCTCTATGACTCCAGAGTTACAGAGACAACATGAAAAAGATGGATGCCAGATCCATTCTCCTACATGTCCGCAAATTGTTTGAGAAACAGGGAAGGACTCAACAATATGAGATATCCAAGAGCCTTTTCCGCGCTAGGATGACTGAGGGGACACCGGTTCAGAACCATGTCCTAAAGATGATTGAGTGGATAGAGAAACTCACAGGTCTAGGAATGGTCCTAGAGGATAATTTGTGTGTGGACATTGTGCTTCAGTCCCTACCAGATTCCTTTTCACAGTTCATAATGAATTTTAATATGAACAAGCTTGAGGTGACTCTCCCAGAGCTCCTCAATATGTTGAGGGAGGCAGAGAGAACTATTAAGAAAGAGAAGCCAGTTCTCTACACTAGTGAGACCAGAAAGAAAAGGAAAGCAGAAAGGTCCCTTAAGAAGGGAAAGGGCAAGGGCAAACCAAGTAAAGCAAAGGTTGCTAAGAAAGACCCAGCAAAGGACAAAGGCCAGTGCTTCCACTGTGGTAAAGATGGGCACTGGAAGAGAAACTACAAAGAGTATCTTGCAGAAAGGGCGAAACAAAAGCTTGATGAAGCTTCAGGTACATTCATGATCAGTCTCCATTTGTCAGACTCTTATGATAACACATGGGTATTGGATACCAGTAGTGCTTATCATATATGCAATTCGTTGCAGGTTCTGGCAAGGCCTAGGAGACTAGAGAGAGGCGAGATGGACCTCAAGATGGGTAATGGAGCAAAAGTTGCTATATTAGCTGTTGGCGAGGTCGCCCTACATCTGCCTAATGGAACTTTTATTGCATTAGATGCATGTTATTTTGTTCCTTCTATTATCAAAAACATTATCTCCATTTCATGTTTAACAGTTAGTGGATATAAATTTGTTTTTGAGAACAATGGTTGTTCGATATTATTAGATGATAAGATCATCACGAAAGGAACATTGCATAATGGTTTATTTATGTTAGACACCACTCCACATATCATGAATGTAAATGTGTCCAAAAGGAAACGAGATGAGTTGAACAGTACATACCTGTGGCATTGTAGGCTAGGTCACATCCATGAAAGAAGGATTCAAAAGTTGCTAAATGATGGATATCTAGATCCATTCGACTATGTGTCATATGCAATTTGTGAGCCTTGCATTCGTGAAAAACTGACCAAATCTCCATTTAGTAGAACTGGAGAGAGAGCCACTGAGTTGTTGGAACTCATACATAGTGATGTATGTGGACCCATGTCAACTCATGTCATTGGAGGTTACTCCTACTTCATTACATTTACTGATGATTTCTCAAGGTATGGATATGTGTACTTAATGAAGTACAAGTCCGAGACCTTTGAGAAATTCAGAGAGTATAAGAATGAGGTGGAGAACCAGACTGGAAAGGGTATCAAAACTCTTCGATCAGATCGAGGAGGTGAGTACTTAAGTACAGAGTTTACTCAGTTCCTCAAGGACCATGGGATGTTATCCCAATGGACACCTCCTTACACACCTCAGCTCAATGGTGTCTCTGAAAGGAGAAATCATACTTTATTAGATATGGTACGGTCCATGATGAGTTTCGCTGACCTACTTCTAGGGATATGCCCTAGAGACCACAGCTTACCTTCTGAACAGAGTTCCAACTAAGTCGGTAGTGTCTACACCATATGAGATATGGAAAGGGAAGAAGTCTGATCTTAAGGTTGTTAAGATTTGGGGCTGCCCTGCCCACGTTAAAAGACACAACCCCGATAAGTTAGAATCAAGGACAGAGCGATGCATATTTGTGGGATACCCCAAGGAAACTTGTGGGTATTATTTCTATCATCTCGAGGACAAAAAGGTCTTTGTAGCTAAGAGAGCTGTGTTCCTTGAGAAGGAACACATTCTTGGCGGAGACAGTGGGAGAATGATAGAATTGAGCGAAGTTAGAGAACCAAGCTCAAGCACCACTCTACAGCCCGAGTCTGTTCAGGAACCTAATACACAAGTTTCAACTTTACGCAGGTTTGATAGAGTATCTCATCCTCCTGAGAGATATGTGGGACATATTAGAGGAGAGGATGCTGAGGATATTGATCCTTAGACCAACGAGGAGGCTATTATGAGTATAGACTCCGGGAAGTGGCAAGAAGCCATGAATTCTGAGATGGATTCTATGTACTCCAATAAGGTTTGGAACCTAATTGATGCGCTCGAAGGTATTGTACCCATCGGTTGCAAATGGATCTTTAAGAAAAAGATCGGAGTAGATGAAAAGGTAGAGACCTATAAAGCAAGGCTAGTGGCTAAAGGGTATCTTCAAAGGCAAGGTGTTGACTACGACGAAACCTTCTCACCCGTAGCAATGCTAAAATCCATCAGAATTCTATTGGCTATTGCAGCACACTATGATTATGAGATCTGGCAGATGGATGTGAAAACCGCATTCCTCAATGGGAACCTCGAGGAGGAGGTGTATATGATGCAACCTGAGGGATTCGTGTCCAAGAACTGCCCAGATAAGGTGTGTAGGTTGCTTAGATCTATTTATGGACTAAAGCAAGCTTCCCGAAGTTGGAACATAAGATTTGATGAGTCAATCAGATCTTATGACTTCGTTAAGAACAAAAGGATGCTTGGCTTATCCCAGTCCAGGTAAATAGAAACCATTGTCAAAAGGTTTGGCATGGAAAATTCCAAGAAAGGGCGAACATGGATATGATACCTTATGCCTCAACAATAGGGTCTATCATGGATGTCATGCTATGTACTAGGCCTGATATAGCGCATGCTCTGAGTGTCACGAGCAGGTATCAGGCGGATCCAGGCTTGGAGCACTGGAAAGCAGTAAAGTGTATCCTTAAGTACTTGAGAAGGACTAAGGATCTTTTACTAGTATATGGAGGTAATAGCCTTAAGGTTGAAGGCTTCACTGACTCAAATTTTCAGTCTGATGTCGATGATAGCAAGTCGAATTCAGGGTATGTGTACACCTTGAATGGAGGAGCAGTGTGCAGGAAGAGTTCCAAGCAAGATACTACTGCTGACTCGACCACAGAGGCGGAGTACATTGCTGCATCGGATGCAGCAAAGGAGGGAGTCTGGGTGAAGAAGTTTATCACAGATTTGGGAGTCGATACAGATAGCGACAAGTCGACTTCCTTATATTGCGACAACTATGGGGTGATTACTCAAATAAGGGAACCCGGGTCTCATCAGAAGTGTTCTGAGGAGGTTCCAGCTTATCAGAGAGATCGTAACCCGAGGATATGTAGCAGTGGAAAGAGTTCCATCCGAAGATAACATTGCAGATCCACTGACAAAGCCGTTGTCTCAGATTATCTTTGAGCGTCACAGGGGTCTGATGGGGATCAGACATATAGGTGATTGGCTTTAGGTCAAGTGGGAGATTGCTAGTCATAGGTGCCCAGCAAGCCAATCACGTGAGTGATGGTACGTGTGACTTGATACAGAATCTTTTTGCTTATTATATTTTGGCGTATATCACTTTATAACTATTGCATAAATGCATATATATATTGTGATGTCCTTGGATTTGTGCAATGGGAATCGGATCGTGATGAGATCACGATAATGAGATCGATTCACCTTTAAACACATATCCTAAATAATCCCGGTCATAGGTTACTCGAGAGGGACATCGTGATAACCAGATAGACTAGTGTGCTGTATACCCGTCCATATGATGGATGCAGCTGGTCTCATAGCTGCTCGTGTAGGGACACTAGGGATACAGTACAAGTGCTCATTGGAGAATGAGTTCACTGATTGATCCGCTTATGGAATGCTGGATGGTTGATGATGCCTTATTGTCAGACAGCGATTCCGTAGTCCTAGTGGTGTATCTGGTCCTTAGACTTGAGACACCAAGGATGTCCTGTATGAGTGCTCCACTCTTTGATACCAGACTTATAAGTTTGGCTGTCCTCAGATCTAGTACAGCTGGTCATTGGGAGTGGTAGTCGACCTTACGAGGGCTATTGAGTGTCAATAGAGGATCATCCACTCTCGGCGTCATGAGAGGAATATCCTATATGTTCTTGCTCAGACAAATCCCTGGCCAGGGTTATTCGGGTTGAGAGAGAAAGAGTTCTCCGGGAGAATCCGATTAGAGCGAGACTCGAGTAGAAACCGTATGGGTCTGACAGCACCATACTCGATATACGGTCTCTGGGATATTAGATGGATGAGGGACTATAGATACATGGTAACTGAGGACAAACAGGTCCAATGGATTGGATTCCCCTGTATCGTCTGGGGACTACGGCGTAGTGGCCTAGTGCGTCCATAGTCGATGAGTCGAGTGAATTATTACAGAGATAATAATTCACTGAGTTAGAAGGAGTTCTGACAGGTATGACTCACGGCCAGCTCGATATTGGGCCTAGAGGGTCACACACATATGGTAGGCATTGCGATGAGTAGAGGTTCGGATATGAGATATCCGACGGAGCCCTTGTCTTATTGGATGCAGATCCAATACCCACTAGGGAAGGACCCATTAGGGTTTGACACGGGATCTCTATAAATAGGAGGGATTCACAGCCTCATAGGCTAGAGTCTTTGTTTGCCTTTCCTATTCTCCTCTCCCTCTCCACCTCAGAGTAGGCCTGGAGTTTTGAGGAGCGTCGTCGCAACCCTGCTGTGTGGATCACCGCTAGAGAGGAGGACGCTTGACCTCCTTCACCCTCTCCTAAGCATCTGCAAGGAAACAGGGATATACGATCTCCCTAGGTAACACAATCTCTATACGCAGTTTTGTGTTTTGCGGATTTTTGCGCACCAATCTTCGTATGACGACGAACATCTTTTTGGGAATCGGAGATTTTGTTTTTCTTGTTCTTCCGCTGCGCATATGATGTCGCCCCCCAATGATTTCCCAACATAGATCTGTGATAAACTTCTTCATCCAGACTCCCTCTTTCGCTGCCTCTACTGCAGTAATGTACTCCACCTCTATGGTCAAGTTAGCAGTAGTATCTTGCTTGGAACTCTTCCAGCATACTGCTCCTCCATTCAGGGTATACACATACCCCGAATTTGACTTGCTATCATCGACATCAGACTGGAAACTTGAGTCCGTATAGCCTTCAACCCTGAGGCTACTACCTCCATATACTAGTAAAAGATCCTTAGTCCTTCTCAAGTACTTAAGGGTATACTTTACTGCTTTCTAGTGCTCTAATCCTGGATCCGGCTGATACCTTTTTGTGACACTTAGAGCATGCACTATATCATGCCTAGTACATAGCATGACATATATGATAAACCCTATCGCTGAGGCATAGGGTATCCTATATATGTTTGTCATTTCTTTAGTAGTCTTTGGGGATATACTCCTAGAAAATGATATCCCATTTCTCATCGTTGTGAGACCTCTCTTGGAATTTTTAATTCCAAACCTTTTAACAATAGTGTCTATATACTTGGATTGGGACAAGCCAAGCATCATCTTGGATCTATCTCTATAGATCTGAATATCCAAGATATAAGATGCTTCCCCTAAATCCTTCATAGAGAAATATCTAGATAACCAAGCCTTTACCGTGGATAGCATTCCTACATCATTCTCAATGATCAGGATGTCATCCACATATAACACCAAGAAGGTGATAGCGCTCTCACTTACCTTCCTGTACACACAAAGTTCATCTTCATTCTTAACGAAGTCATAAGATCTGATTGCCTCATCAAATCTTATGCTCCAAATTCGGGAAGTTTGCTATAGTCCAAAAATGGACCTAAGCAACCTACACACCTTATCTAGGTAGTCCTTGGACATGAATCCCTTGGGTTGTATTATATACACCTCCTCCTAAAGGTTGTTATTGAGGAATACGGTTTTCACATCCATCTGCTAGATCTCATAATCATAGTATGTTGCAATAGCCAATAGAATTTAGATGGATTTTAGCATGGCTACTAGTGAGAATGTTTCGTCATTGTCAACACTTTGTCTTTGACGATACCACTTATTCACTAGCCTTGCTTTATAAGTCTCTACCTTTCCATCTATTTCGATCTTCTTCTTGATGACTGAGGGGACACCAGTTCAGAACCACGTCTTTAAATCTCCTTCGAGGGATCTAATATGTCACCATAGTTAAATTTTTGTCATAGGAAGGTCCATTATAGGCTAAAATATCATCTTGATGATATTTAAACAATAATTCCTTTATTTTAATGCTTATATTAAGGCTATCATGATAAATTTTTTAATAATTGATAATAATAATAAACATGTAATCATGAATAATACATTTGACATACATACTTAAAATGTCAATAATAAACATGTCAACAAAAATATAAACAAATTCATATATACAAATAAGAAATGTAAAATTTAATATGAATTGATAATTTGCTCATGATATTGCACATACAATTTATTCATTACCATTTTTTTCATAAATATCATAGAAGATATTAAATAACATAAATATTATCATTAACATGAATTAAAGCCCCCAAAATTCTAGGATAATTTAACATCAAGAAGTTGACATAAAACTCATGATGTTGCATATGATAGTTTTCCTAACAATTTAAAGTCTCAAAACATTTTTCATGATTTTATATATGCATCATATATATCATAATTTTACATATGCATGATACTTTGTCATGAAAAACATATCTTAAATTTCATGTACCACAACCCCCACATTTCAAGGGTTATGCGTTATAAATCATAATTATGTAATTAAAAGGATTGCAAGATATCTATACTAGTTGATAATGGAATCTTATAAGATAAATGTGTCTAAAAACATGTGACACTAATATCCATTTTTCAATTTAACATGATAAGAAAATCTTCGCCATCACATATTTGCGAACATAAATGGATCATATATTTATACATCAAAAACTCCTTTAAGTGGCAAAGAATTTTAGCACATGAATTGTATACCCAGCGTTCTTGTTTGCAAAATTATTAGATAATATGACATAATATAAAATTCAAACATATCTGATCAAGGTTTAATATAAATATACCATGACATAATACAAGATTTGAAACTTAGGAAAATTAGAATATATATATTTAGAGAAGTTGCATTCAATGAAATTACCATCTTATCATTTTTCTAATCAGAACTAGCTTCAAATAATCTAATTTTATTATAAGATCATCAGAGAACAATACCAATAGATAATATGTAAAACATTGACTCAATGATTGAACAACTTTGTCTAACCTATGATGAAAATGTTGGGAAAAATCTGTTATAGCCCAAGTAACTCTTTCCCTCTTTGTGTTTCAAAATGGGTTTCTCATCAAAATACTAACTTATTATCAAAAGTACATATTAATTAGAACAACATAAACAGTAGAGCAATAAATTAATCATACAATGAGACCAAATTTTAATGTGGAAAATCTAATGCGAAAAAATCACAAGACCGTAATCCACTTTAAACTTTCACTATCACCAATAATAATAATAGGTTTACAGTAAATCTTCTCTAGAATAATCAGAGGATCACAATAACATCAATATAGATCTTGGTTCAACATTAACGTATCAACACCACCAAAGATGGATTTCATGAAAATAGAATTTTAGGTCTCACAAAATGGGTATAGTACGAAAATATCTTAAAGAGTGTAAACTGTAGATTGTTAAGATTGTAGAGCTTACTGTAATGATTCTCTGTATAAAATTTGGGTCAAAATTGATAATGTTTGGCCATTGATTTTCTCTATTCTTTCCTCTCGCTGTGTGCTACCACCGCTCGCTATACGCACGCTCGTTCGCTGCCCTCACATCTCATCCCTTTTTTTTCTTTTTCTTTTTTTTCTTTTTTAATTATTGATTTGGGCTCAAAAGGCCAAATTGTCTAGTCCAAGCCAACATATGGGTTGGACCCAACAATTCTCCATCTCTAACTCATATGGTTAGCTATACTAAGCCCGCTATTCTCTGTTCTTTCCTCTCGCTGTGTGCTACCACCGCTCGCTAAACGCACGCTCGTTCGCTGCCCTCACATCTCATCCCTTTTTTTTCTTTTTCTTTTTTTTCTTTTTTAATTATTGATTTGGGCTCAAAAGGCCCAATTGTCTAGTCCAAGCCAACATATGGGTTGGACCCAACAATTCTCCATCTCTAACTCATATGGTTAGCTATACTAAGCCCGCTCTTCGCCTATATGTTTCAAGTTTCTCCTTAGGCAAAGACTTTGTCAACATATCTAATCCATTCTCATTGGTATGCACCTTTTCTAACTATAATTCTTTCATCTCAGGCATATCACGAATCCAGTGATATCTTACATCAATATGCTTGGATCTAGAATGGTATGTTGAATTCTTGGAGAGGTGAATGATGCTCTAACTATCACAGTAAATAGTATATCTTTTCTGTTTCAAGCCCAATTCCTGTAGAAACTTTTTCATCCACAAAGTTTCCCTGCAAGCTACAGTAATTACTATATATTCTGCTTTTATGGTTGATAGAGCAATACAATTCTATAACTTAGATTGCCAAGAGACTACTCCCCTTGTAAATATCATCAAGAACCCTGAAGTGAACTTCTTAGAATCAGTATCACTTGCCATATCTACATATGTGTACCCTTCTAACACAGGTTCATCACTGCCAAAACATAAACACAACTTGGAAGTACCTCTTAGATATCTTAATATCTATTTCACCACTACGTAATATTCCTTTCCAAGATTAGAGAGAATCGGCTAATAACTCCAACTGCATAAGTTATATCTGGCCTAGTACAAACCATAACATACATCAAACTGCCTACTATAGATGAGTAAGGCACTCTGGATATTTCTTCTTTTTCTTTCTCACTTGTAGGATATTATTTCGAACTAAGCTTGAAATGACCTACAAGTGGAGAACAAATTGCTTTGGCTTTACTCATATTGAATCTTTTAAGAACATTTTTAATGGAAGTCTTCTGAGATATCCAAATCTTCCTTTTCTTCCTATCATGAAGAATCTTCATGCCAAGTATTTATTTTATCGATCCCAAGTCTTTCATGGCAAAAGACTTACTTAGCTTTTTTTTTAAGCTTTTCAATTTTACTAGCATCATAGCCAACAATTAGCATATCATCAATATATAACAGGAGAATAATGAAATCATCATCCAAAAATTTCTTCATAAACACACAATAATCAGATGTGGTTCTATTATACCCTTAGCTCATCATAAATGAATCAAACTTCTTATACCATTATTTATGTGCCTGTTTGAGTCCATATAAGCTTTTTCTAAGCTTACATATCAGATTTTCTTTTCCATTGAATTTGAAACCTTCTGACTACTCCATATAAATTTCTTCTTCTAAGTCACTATGAAGAAATACTGTTTTCATATCAAGTTGCTCAACTTCTAAATTCAAGTGGGCAGCCAAATCAAGAACAACTCGGATAGAGGACATTTTCACAACTAGAGAAAATATTTCTTCTAAGTCAATACCTTTCTTCTGACTGAATCCTTTTATAACTAGTCGTGCCTTGTATCTTTATTGTGATCTATTATTTTCAATTTTCAATTTGTAAAACCATTTATTCTTGAGAGCTTTCTCTTTTTAGGTAACTTTATCAAGTCATAGGTGTGGTTCGAATAATTTCTTGGTCAGTTTCTGGCTCTCCCCCATCAATAGGCATAACATACTCATGTGGAGGATATATAGTAGATAATTGTCGCTCTCTTATGGATCTTCTCAATGGAATCTCAACTAGTGGTAGAGGTGCTTATTCAGTTGATTCAATATCATCAACTGTAGGAGTATCATCATTGACATTCTCATCACAATCTTCTTGTTCATCTCCCCCATGATCATCATGAACTATAAATGAAGGAACTGGACTCGAACTCCAAGGTATATAAATAGAAGTTTTTGACTTCTCAATATTATCACCATCATTAAATAATTGGCCTTCAAAAAACACAACATCTCTTCTTCTAATAATCTTCTTGTTCACTAGATCTCATACCTAAACTCTTCATCTTATTATCCCAAGAAGATATATCTTATTATCAAGCTTGGACCTTTCATCTTTGGGAATATAAATAAATACTTTCACCCAAAGACTCTCAAATGATTATAAGATATATCTTTTCATTTTCATACTCTCTTTGGAACATCACCTTTCAGAGGAATTGATGGAGAAAGATTTATAAGGTCAATTGTAGTTCTCATAGCCTCTCCCCAAACTGACTTAGGTAACTTAGCGTGGAAAAGTATACACATATTCCTTTCTTTAATGGTTCTGTTCATCCATTCTGTCACACCTTTCTGCTGAGGAGTTTTAGGAACTGTTTTCTTAAGCTTGATACTATGAAACCTGCAATAATTCTCAAAAGGACCCTTGTACTTGTCACAATTATCTACTCGAATACACTTTAGCTTTCTACCAATTTCTCTTTCAACATTAACATGAAACTCTTTGAAAACATTGAATACCTGGTCTTTAGATTTCAAAGCAAAATCCTAAACTTTTCTAGAATGATCATCAATAAAAATAACAAAATAAAGAGCACCTCAAGAGTTCTAGTTTACATAGTACAAATATCAGTATGAACTAAATCAATAACATCTGATCTTCTAGATGACGGATATATATGAAATATAACTCTATGTATTTTTCCAACTAAGTAATGATCACAAGATTTAAGAGATGTACCTTGCAACTCTGGTAAGAACTACTTTCTAGCAAGAGTTTGAAGTCCATTCTCGCTGATATAACCAAGCCTCTTGTGCCAAAGATCTATACTTTCATCCTTCTGAATTGCATTAATCTCTCCTTTATGTAACTTAGCTTCCATGATATAAAAAGAGTTAAGCTTCTTTCCTCTTATTACAATTAGAGAATATTTAGTGAGTTTCCATTTGCTTTCACCAAAATAGTGTGTAAATCCCTCATCATCAAGTTTTCTTGTAGATACCAAGTTAAGACGAATATCTGAAACATGTCTGACATCTTTGAGTATCAATTTGCTCTCAATACTGGTCTCCAAGCAAATATCTCTAATACCCACAATCTTCGATGTACTAGTGTTTCCCATTCTGACATTATCAAAATCACTAGTAGTGTAAGATATGAAGAAATCAACATGAGAAGTAATATGAAATGAAGCACCAGAGTCAATTACCCAATTACTGTCCTGAGCTACAAGACTAACACAATCGTTATCACAAACAATAATGATATCACCTTCAGCAGCAACTATATTGGTCTTTCTCATTTTTCTTCCATTCATTCTGTTCTCGCTTTCAAAACCTATACTCTTTCATGTGACTTGGCTTGTTATAATGGAAATATTTGATATCTCTTCTAGACTTGGATATTCCTTTATAACCATGTGGATTTCTACTATGACTTCTTCCACGTCTTTCTTGTTTTTTAGTAACAAATGCACTAGAAGAAAATTCACCCTATTATTTCATTCTGGCATCTTTATTTTGTAAACTATCTTTAACCATATGTATAGTTAGAGTCCCCTCTGGTGTGGAGTTACAAATTGTTATCACATATGTTTCCCAACTTTTTGGTAAAGAGCTGAGAAGTAATAATCCTTGCATCTCATCATATATATTCATTTTCATAGCAACCAACTTGTTTGCAAGACTATGAAATAGACTTATATGCTCAACAATATTACCACCATCTTTATAATTCAAATTTACAAGCCTTTTGAGAAGAGAAATTCTATTTTCCACTGTTTTTTTCGCAAAAAGGTTTTCTAACATTTGCCAAACAATATCAGTTTTGGTTTCATCAGAAATATGCTTATGCAAATTTATATCCATCTATCTTCTAATATAGACAATAGCTTTTCTATGTTGAACTTTTCATTCTTTATCGTTTGTAGTAGAAGGTTTATCTTTAATCTTGATGGGCTTATACAAATCTTTGCAATAAAGTAGATCTTCCATCATACACCTCCAAGTGAAATAATTTGATTAGTTTAATTTAATCATATGACTCTTCCATTTCAATTACATAAGAAAAAAGCTAACACCAAACTTGTTATACCACTTATTTGAAAAAACTTGTTATAACGAAATAACTCTTTCTCTCTTTGTATATCAAAATAGATTCCTCATCAAAATACCAACTTATTATCAAAAGCACAAATTAACCAGAACAGCATAAAAGCAATAAATCAATCACATAGTGAGACTAAATTTTAACGTAAAAAATCAAATGTGGAAAAAACTACGGGACCGTAGTCTACCTTAAACTTCCACTATCACTAATAATGATAACAAGTTTACAATACATCTTCTCTAGAATAACCAAAGGATCACAATAACATCAAGAATATAGATCTTGGCTCAACATTAACGTATCGTCATCACCAAAGATGGATTTCATGAAAAAAAAATTTTAGATCTTACAAAATAGGTATAATAGGAAAGTACATTAAAGAGGGTAAACTATAGATCAACACTATTAATATTATAAAGCTTATTGTAAAAATTTGGGTTAAAACTAACAACGTTTGACCACTGATCGTTGGAAAACTCAAAAACCTATTTTCCTTTTTTTTATTTTGACAGCAGGCGCACACTGCTCGTTGTACGCACGTTCGTTCGCTGCCCTCACGTCTCCTCTTCTTTTTTTTTTAATTATTAATTTTAGCTCAAAACTTTCAATTATTTTGTCTAAGCGAACATATGGACCGGACCAACAGAAAATACACCAACCGATCATTTATCTGTTGATCCAAAGTATCCAGAATGCCTGAATCTGTCACTAGCTTTTGATACTCTTATAAGACTAGGATTTTGTAGGTCAATGAACACTCGATATTTACGTAATGCGAAAATGATTCACGATATATCCTAGGAAAACAAAAACTCAATAATCTTCGAGGCTTTTACAAGAAAACCAGTAACTTTGCCAACAGAAATCAAAACATTGATGCGTCCTTCAAAGAGACAATATGAAATAACGATTAATTTTTAAAGAGTAATAGGCGAGAAATAATCTATGCAACAGGAACTACCATATCACATAACTAACTACATACGAATATGGCATCATGATACAAGAATAAGATTTCATAATTTAAATAAAAAAATAATTTATTTAAATTTATTTATTAATTCCTTAATCAAGATCCATCAAGGTTTCACCCTAAATTATGGGGGTAAAATGTAGAGTATTTAGATTTTTTATTAAAAAACTAATAAAATATTATAATAATGAAATATAAGAATAAAATTTAGAAAAAACACTTGAAGCTATGTAATCATTGTCTTAAGACAAAATCTCATCCTTATATGCTGAATTGTTGATCGAGATTTTTATCCCAAGATTCGATCGGTATTATCTCTCTTACGAGAACGATCGTGGAGTGACTTGATTAACCTCTTTCAGTAAATCAAGTAGCAAAATCAATTAGTATAAACCAATTAGACCTCCATCTGTTAACCTCCCTAAAATCATGAGAAATTTTACAAGCTTAAACTTTATTTACATGCTAAAAAATCTTCATGATATGATTAGTATACTACCATATATATCCTACTTACGCTCATTAGTATATTTTTTCATACATAACCTACTTTAGAAGGGACTAATGTTCCTGTTCCTATCTCATCTGTTGCAATTATTGTTGCTTTTGGTTACATTTTAGAATGCAATAATTTTGTTTGTCCCATTGATCTTATTAGTCTGGGCTTGGGATATATCTTCCTCAACGTTCAAGATAAATTTATTCCTCTCGGTCGGTCTCTCTACCAAGCTTCATATCCTATTATGTTTGAATCCCTTGCTCTTTTTGAGACCCTCATATGAGCTAGATCCTATCAATGGAGGAATATTTTTATTTGTATGGATGTGTTGCATATTATCAATTTTGTCACCACCCTTCTTGGAACCCTCATATAAGCTAGATCTCATCAATGATTTATTCGCATAGATGTTTTGCCTATTATCAATTTCGTAATTGATTTTGCTAGAATCATTGGGTTCTCTTCTTTTTGTATGGTTTCTGTGCATAATCCCTTTAAGTATGTTTCTTGAGTAATTGAAGCTTCTTAATTATTTTCTCAAAAAAAAAAAAAAAACAGTGTAATCTATCTATCTTACTTCGTTTAGCCAGCCGTCTTGAATCTCCTCTTTCCTTTTACGATGTTGATGAGACCAAAAGAATCTTAATCCTAAGAATATGTCGATGGCTGGATTAAGCAAGTGGTTGACGCAATCCAGCATCAAACATGAAGATAAATTCTTCATGAAATTGCGCAGCTAATTTGGTGCATTCAAATCTTCAAAATGATCATGAAACTTTAGATCAGAAAAGATATACTGAAGTTCAGATTAATCACACTGAATTGATTTAGCCATTGCTAGAATTAAGACACGAAAACAAACGGACTCAAACAGATCATAAGATAGAATGCCATTGTCTTAAATCAAACCTCAAACCTTAAAGAAAAGTGCAACAGTGAAATGCTTCTACACCAGCAGCAATTAAACAAACAAGGATGTCAGAGTTCATCATCTGAAATAAACATATTTAGTTCCCTACTAAAGCAAGGAGGAAGCTATTGTAATGCCCACATGTCTCGGTACCCACTGCATGTTTGAGCGTGGCATTAGTTCTCTTATGGAAAATCTCTTTGATCACCTTCAGATCCTTCTCCGCATGCATGACGATGACGCGAGTGAGTGCATCTTCATCAGTACCTGCTTTGCCGACTGCATTCTGGAGAACCTGCAGCTCAAATTACCCGGTCAAGTAAATAGCCGGAGATGAATATGCACGAGAAAGATGAGATCTTCTTTCGTAGATTTGATGGATGTTCACCTTTGCAAAGTGCTTCTGGGGTGACACAATGCATCGTATCGCCATTCGTAGTGCCAATGCAAATTCATTTGGAGACTCAGAAGTCAAAGCCTAGTCATAGTCATAGCACACGAATCAGCAAATCAATTCAGTACCTAAGACAGTTCGTTCTGTATGAATGCCACTCTAAGTGTAAGTCACCTTTGTAATGGGAATGCCGTATTCGTCTTTGTAATAGTTAAAGGTAGCGCAAAGTTGGGCCTTGCTTCTGGTACTCAGGATTCGAATGACCTCACTGTGGTTGAAGGTCTGTGACTTGATAGCATCGTGAAGAGTTTTGGCTTCCAAACGAACTACGCCTGTGTCGGTCTCGTCACCATCGTATCTGTATGTGCTCACCAGTGAAACCAAAAGCTGCAATACAAGCCATTATATAGATGACATATCACCGCCAATGTATATATATAAATGCCACAATTCTGAAGTGCATGCCTGTCTAAAGTCTCCAACAGTGTGGACCGCAATATCTTCTTCCAGGGAACGTTTATAACGAGCATGGTATTCCTCCTTCACCGCCAGCAGCTCTTTCGGGGAATTGACGCATGCAATTTCTATGATCGCTTGGTAGTCGATGTTCTTCTTCACGGCGATGTTAGCGATGATAGCCTCTCGTTCAACCGGGTCAAATATCCAGAGGTAGACAGCTCTCTTCAGGAGGAAGTGTGATCAAATTAAGAGGTATATATACGTAAGCTAAGGCAAGCAGGATGCAGAAGATAAATGTAGGTACCTCAAGGTCTCCAGATAATTCGGATTCAAGTCGCATGATAAGATTCTCCTTGTACTGTTCCTCGAATGCCAATCTTATTATCTTCCTTTGAGTAGCATCTCTATGTGCTAATATAGTGATGAGTGCCGTCTCATCTGTTCCCCAACCTAGCACAACAAATTAAAATGTGCTGTTTAGAGCTTACGAGTTTGTGATGCTAATCTTAGATTTCGCTGTGGCAATAAGGCGAAGCTAATTCTTAAATAGTAGCAGCACGTCAAAATGACCTGTTTTCATATGCAAATAGGTTTCCTACAAATACAAGCAAGACTTATCAACATCAAAGAATGGGTGCCACTACACCTAACCAATGCAGAACACAGCCATATATATATATCCATCGAAGGGTTACATCTTGATGCAAATATGTTCTAGTTTTCAAACACAACAGAGTTCGATTCACAGGGGGTGATTTTTAACAATAAAAAAATATTCCATTTGATTCTTTGTTAAAAATAATAGAAAAGAAAGTAAGCAGTAAAGAATCGAAGAATAAAGCAAGATGGGATAGGTGAGATGCTGCATTGCAATTTGTGGGAGAAAGAAGCAAAGGGGGACTTTATTTTTCACCGGCTCATCTCACCATGACACCTGGGAGTGGGGTTTACATGGCACCATTTTTGGAGCCCAAACAAAATAAAAAAATAAATAAATAAAAAACTGTAAGAAGCCTAAGAAAAATACACTCACAAACATATATATATATATATATATATGTATGTATATATATATATGTATGTATATATATATATGTATGTATATATATATATGTATGTATATATATATATTTATGTATATATATATATTTATATATATATATGTATGTATATATATATATTTATGTATATATATATATTTATATATATATATATATATATATATATATATATATATATGTATGTATATATATATTCGGAGGATGTGTAACAATAGTGATATCATACTTCCAATTAAATCTTTGCATGTACCAGAGAAGAGAGATGATACCTTTGCATGCCTTCCAGATCTGCTCGGCGTCCTCTGATGCAGACGGAATGGTTTCAGGCACTGCAAGAGTCGCCATGACAGCCTCTCCCTACTATTCCCCTCTCTCCACTTGTCTTCAAAGATGAACCAGAAAGTAGTGGTGCAAGAAGACAGTTTAAATACACCTTGGTGGCATGTGTAACATATACGTAGGGCTGAGATGTAGCGAAGGAAACGTAAGGAACTTCGAGGATAACGCCTTGCTGACTCGCACAGAAGAATCAAAGCTTGCTTTAAGAGCGAATACGTAACGTACGCTACAGGCAAATGTCCTACCCATTTAGTGCCGCTTCATCCCAATCATATCTCGAATCAGCACGGCAAGCCACATCAGTCTAATATAAAAAAATATTAAAAGAATTTATCATCTATACTGCAGAATATTTTTTCTGATTTAATTTATTATAAAAAAATTTTAGATCACAATAATCGAAATCAATTATTTTACAAAAAACTTTTATTTTTAGTAAGTTACTGACTTAAGCATAGATCATATCAGGCAGGCATTTCACACTCATATAATCAATCTAACTCCTTTTATCACCCGGCTTTTCCCACTCATCTTTCATGACTTTTCCTACCCATTCAATGTCGTCATGTTTGTCTAAGCTCCATGACCACCTGCCTTTTCTTTCCCATTCGAAGTCTTTTTTTTTTCCCCCAAGATCTATATCACCTGGCTTTTCCTACAAAAAGAAAAATTAATTTACCTTGTTTTGTCCAAACTCAAAGAGGCTTCGCAATACATGCACATTGAATTGGACTCCAAAGTACATGAAGGAACGACTCGATGGAGGTTTCACAATGTGTGGTGTACATAATGAATTAGGTTCCGAGGTGCTTGTGCTTATGGATATTCTTAACATGAAGATTCCTATTCCCCTTAGGAAAAGCTTTGAATGTAATTGAGCGTTTGTAAGTATAAAAATATAATTATATTATTATATAATAATAATAATATAAAAATGAAAACCATATAACTATAGATCAAAGATTTTGATTATATATCTCGAATATATTTCTTTTCATTTGTAAATACATCATCGTTCCATCTGAAGGAAGCAATGATACTTATATAAGAAGAATTGGATTCACTTTTTTCTTTCTTCCTATTATAGGAACACCATAAGCGATAGAATAGATCTCCTCTCATATAATATACCATTCTTAGGATATCTAATTTATTTATTAGCGAGAGCAAAAGATTTATGATAGGTGATTAGGAGGGTTCTTTTCATATCTCCTATGAAATCTTATTTAACTGGCTCTTTTTGTATTAGTTGATAACCTTACTCAGAATCTAATTAGATCTATAATATATCTTATCTAATTAAATAGTATAACATAATCTAACGTTCTCCTATTTTGTATATTAATTAGTAAAATATAAATAAATTTAAAAATAAAATAAATAAAATAAAATTTTATTTAAAAATAATTTTACTTGATTGGATTCTAAAAATTTTGAAAAGTGTTTTACACATGGCTACGAATTCTATAAAACAAGTTAATAAGTCAAATACATATAATAATAACTAATACATTAAATTTGAGTATCAATACGAATCATAGCGATTGTATGTCATCAATATCATACTCCCTTTTATACATCAAAACTTTATTAGTCTTTCCTAATATAGTTCATAATGACTCTTGTAATTTATCACAATCATGTTATCACATCCAACCATAATATGTACATACATAAATATGAATAGAATAATATAAATAAATAATTTTAATTATGTAAGCAAAATATCAATTATGATATCCACTTAAATATGTATCATCATATCTTTTATAGGTCGCTCATAAACTCAATCATAAGAATATATTTTTTTAGATATCTTAGATAGTAAGATATTTGTAAATAGATTAACAATCAATGCAGTAAAATTTAAGTTCTTAATTGACATTAGTTGTTTTTAGACTTTTTTTCTAACTATCAAGTATTTTATACTATAATGCATAAAATTACTAGAGTATTTATCATTCTTAAAGAAAAAAATTACTATGATATGATAGAAAGTATTTTTAGTGACTTGATAATTGAGTTTGACCCTACTAAGTCATGAGATAAACTTTTACAATCGTAAATCTTAATTAGTATCCTCAAAGTATGTCACGAAGTCAATTTTTATTTTTAATAATATAATATATATTATACTATTCTTAAAAATTATTTTTTTAGTTAATATAAAAATAAATAATAAAATAGGCTTCCTACTATTAAGGTAATTTGTAGAATTAGTGTTTGAAAATATTATTATTTCAAGCTAATCTAATATGTTGTATATGAGCATATAATACTTCATCTTTTACAAAAATTCTATTACTTTATTTACAACCTTCCAATGTTCTATTTATGGGTAATTCTAATATTTACTTAGTATTTTTTTATTGTAAAATTAATATCTTGTCTAGTATAAACGTAAGCATATAATAGATTTTCAATTATACATTTATAAAGAATACATATTTTTTATTCTATTCTAAGTTATTCTTAGGACATCGGACTTAACAAAAATTTATCTATAATAACAGGTGTATCATAAGCTAAATAAGTTGTATACAGAATCTCTCCAAGACTCGATGAATATATTTGAGATAAGATAGTCCTAACAATATTTGAGATCTATTCCTAAATATCTTAATGTTAATAACATAAGTATTCTCATCCATATCGATTATCTTAAAATTCTTGATGAGAAATATCTTGATTTTATGCAATAAACCAAGATCAGTTTTGGCAAGCAAAAATATCATCTACATACTAGTATAATAAATTTGTTTCCATTGACATTCAAATATAAATACTAATCAACAATATTTTTTTAAAATTTAAAAGAAATAATAGTATTATAAAACTTTTATATACCACTATCTAGGGGCTATAGATATCCTAAGTTTACGAGCTAAACTTTTCTTTCTTTTCTCTTCAAATCCTTTAGGTCATTCTATGTAATTTTTTTCATCTAGATCCTCATTTAAAAGACTTATTTTTGTTGAATCTCGAATTTTGATGATGAAATCAATTGGTAAAGTGTTTGATCTAATCTATATGTTGAGATAAGTGTGCAGGATTAACTATGATAGTAGTAAGGCATAAAGCAAATGTTGGGCCAGAGTCAAAGATCGGATGATATGTCAAAGATTCGGACGATGTGCTGGAAGTTTGCTGGAAGCTCACCAAGAGTTCATTGGGAGCTCACCGAGAGTTCGTCGGGAGTTCGCTGAGAGTTCGTTGGGAGTTCGTCGGAAGTTCACCGAGAAGTTCATCGAAAGATCGCTAAAAGAACAATCGACATACCGGATAGAGATTGACTGTTTAAATATTTTAATTATCATGGTTAGACCTTAAGTTGAGTTAAGATTGGAAGGTAATCTCACTAACTCAGTTAGGGGCTAACTCGGCCCTTAATAGGGCTGAACTGGGTCGGTTGAATAGCTTATTCAGCACCTGAAGTCATGACTGGCAATGGCACCGCCTGGTGACTCAATCTCCCAAGTGGTCTGGGCGGTGGTATCATTAGTAGTTAATACTGTCAGGCGATGGTACCGCCTAGACTGAGCGGTGGTATCGCCCAAACTGAATGGTGGTACCAACCAGTGTCAATTTGTAGGCGGTAGTACCATCCAATAATGGCGGTGGTACCACTAGTACTTCGGAAATCTGGGATGAGACACTTTTTGACTCCAATTTTGAATCCATTGGGGCCTATAAATACCCCACCCTTTTCTGCATGAAAGGGCACGAAATTGTGAACAAAATATTGAAGTCTTAGGGTGTGAAAATATTGTAAAAGTGCAAAAAGTCCTCCTCCCTTTCTAGTATTATGATCATTCAAAAGAAGTGTGAGGCTTATAAAGGTTGTCTCATAAACTCATGAAAAGGAGAAGAGAGCTGCAAAAGGGTGGTTTGTCTTCGCCCATTAAAGGAAGACCATTAGTGGATGCTAGTGACCTCGACGGAGGAGGAATTAGAAGTGGATATAGGTCACAATGACCGAACCACTATAAATTTCGATGTGCTCATTTTTATTCTACTTTTCATTACTGTCATTACTTTCTAAGTTAATTGCTAGTTCATTTACTCTAAAGTCAAGCACTTTCCGAGATTGGTTTTCAACGAACGAATTTCTTACAAAGCCGATAATTTTTTCTGCTGCACTAATTCACCCCCCCCCCCCCCCCCCCTCCTCCCCCCTTAGTGCCGCTCTTGATCCTAACAATTGATATCAGAGCAAGGTCACTCTCGGTTTGGCTTAAAACCCAAGAGAGTTGGTATTTACCGGCAACCAAGATGGTCACTCAATTACATGTCCACCCATTTCAATGAGATAGACTATACCTATTGGAAGACTAGAATAAGGATTTTTCTATTTTCTATGGATTTTGATTTATGGAACATTACAGAAAATGACTTTCAAAAGTCTTCTCTTCTAATGAACGATTGAATGAGTTGGAAAAGAAGACTTTCGCTTTAAATGCCAAGGCTATGAATGTCTTGTTTTACACTTTAGATAAAATCGAGTTCAATCGAGTATCTATTTGTGAAATGACTTTTGATATTTGGCACACACTCGAAATCACCCACGAAGGTACTAGTAGAGTAAAGGAGTCCAAAATTAATCTTTTAGTCCATACTTATGAGTTGTTTTAGATGAAACTAAGCGAGACCATTGGAGACATGCACACCTGGTTTACAGATGTCATCAATAATCTAAAAGGACCTGGTAAAAGCTTTTCTAATTTTGAACTTGTTAATAAAATATTGAGATCCCTTCTAAAGATTTGGGACCCTAAAGTAACAGTTATTCAAGAGGCCAAAGACTTGAATAATTTTCCTCTCGAAGAACTTATTGTGTCATTAATGACCTATGAGATGACTTGTAATGCTCATAAAAAGCTTGAGAACAACCTTCCAAAGAACAAGAAGGATATGACACTAAGAACTCATGAAGACTACTTGAAAGAAAATTCAAGTGATGAGAACTATGATGATGACTTGGCACTCTTGACAAGAAAGTTTAAAATTTTCATAAAAAGAAATAAATCTAAAAATGACATTAAAAATAAAATTGAACCCAAAAAAGAACAAGTTATATGCTACGAATGCAAGAAGCCGAGACATTTCAAAAGCAAATATCCCTAAGTAAAGAAGAAGCAATCAAAAAAGAAGAATACGCTCAAAGTAACATGGGATGACTCAAGCGATTTCGAAGGTGAAGAACAAAGCAACAAGGAGATCGCCAACTACGCACTAATGGCTATCGAAGATGAGGTAAGTAGTTCATTAGATGCAAATTTATTTTTCAATGAGCTTTTAAGTATTTTTCATAAATTATTTGATAAACATAAATTAGTTAGTAAAAAGTATAAACTATTAAAAAAGGAGCATGCTTCTCTTGTTAGTGATTTTGATAGATTAAAAATTGAACATAATGATAGTTTAGCTTTTTGCACAAAATGTGATGGATTAGAAACGCTTAAAAAGGAGAATTTATAACTACATGAAACCTTAGAAAATTTTGAAATAGGTAGCAAATCCTTAAACATGATCCTTGCAAATAAGAATCATGTTCATAGAAGAGATGGAATTGACTTTATGAGTAACATTCATAAAAATCTAACCATCTTTGTTAAAGGCCCAACTTTGCATATTTCATCCTGAAATAAATGCAACTTTTGTTACAAATTTGGACATATTGCTTATAAATATCCGTTTAAGAGATATAGTCTACACAAATTGATTTGGGTTCCTAAAGAAACCATAAAAAACTTCATGCAAAATGATAAGTTGAGTCGATCGACTTTTGAGGCACCCAAGGTCAAATGGGTACATAAAAATCACTATTTTTTTAGAAATATTTACCATCACAATCTAGGAGCAAGAGATGGTACCTCGATAGTGGATGCTCAAGGCACATGACTAGAGATTCATCTCAATTCTCTAAGCTCACTAGCCTAGACGAAAGGTATGTCACCTTCGGAGACGACAACAATGGTAAAATCATTAGCAAAGGAACCATAGGTAACAAATTCAACTTTTTTATTAAAGATGTGTTGTTGGTTGATGACTTAAAGCACAATCTTTTGAGCATTAGTCAATTATGTGATAAAGAATATGTCACTAGATTTGAATCCAATGCTTGTATTATTGAACAACCACACAAAAAAACCTCTATGATTACCCTAAAACAAAATAATGTGTATGCTATTGACATTGATGATCTTTGTAATGAAATGTATTTTTCGGTTTTGAATGATGATGCTCAGCTTTGGCATAGAAGATTAAGTCACGCTAGCATGAAACTAATCTCTCAAATCTCATCCAAAGAACTTGTAAGAGGTATTCGTAACATTAAGTTTGTTAAAAATAATGTGTGTGATGCATATCAACTAGGAAAACAAATAAAAGGTAGTTTCAAACTAAAGAATTAAATAAGCACTTCTAGACCATTACAATTGATCCATATGAATTTGTTTGGATCAATTGGTAGCAAATATACCTTTGTAATTATAGATGATTATAGTAGATACACTTAGACATACTTCTTGGCACACAAAAGTGATTGCTTTAGGTATTTTTTTAAGTTTTGCAAACTTGTTCAAAATGAAAAAGGCTTTATGATTTCATCAATTTGGAGTAATCATAGTGGCAAATTTTAAAACCGTGATTACCAAAATTTTTATGAATCTAATGAATACAACCACAATTCCTCTACACCGAGAAATCCTCAACAAAATGGAGTAGTAGAAAGAAAAAAATAGAAATTTACAAGAAATAGCAAGAACCATATTGAACAAACATAGCCTACCCAAATATTTTTGGGCCAAAGCCGTTAATACGACGTGCTACGTCATGAATAGGGTTCTAGTAAGATCATTACTTTCCAAAACTCCTTATGAATTGTGGAATAACAAAAAACCCAACATTTCATATTTTAAAGTTTTCGGTTGTAAATGTTTTATCTTGAATGAAAAAGATGTCATAGGAAAGTTTGATGCAAAATCTGGTGAATGCATTTTTCTTTGTTATTCTTCTATTACTAAAGTCTTTCATATCTTTAACAAAAGAACTTTGATTATAGAAGAGTCTATTCATGTTGTCTTTAATGAAATTTTCAAATTTAAGAAAAATGAGTTTGATGATGATCTTAATTTCGAAACTTTAAATTTAAATGAACCCTCTCCTCCAACTAGCAACTTGGATACATCTTCTTCTAAAACATCCTTATCCAAGGAATGGAAGTACGTAGATGCTCATCCAAAGGAGATAATCATAGGAGATACATCAAAAGGGGTTCAAACTCATTTTTCTCTTAAAAATTTTTGTGCCAATACTGCTTTTCTTTCTCAAATTGAACCTAAATGCATTAACGAGGTCTTGAAAGATGATTCATGGGTTATCACAATATAATAAGAGTTGAACCAATTTAAGAGAAATGAGGTATGAGAGCTTGTTCCAAGACCAAGTGGCCATTTAGTTATTGGTATTAAACGAGTCTTTAGAAACAAGCAAGATGAATTTGGTATCATGGTTAGAAACAAAGCTAGATTAGTATGGCCAAGGATTTCAACAAAGAATAAGGTATCGATTATGAAGAAACCTTCGCTCCTATGACAAGATTAGAAGCCATAAGGATGCTCCTTGCCTATGCTAGTTGTAATAATTTTAAGTTATTTCAAATGGATGTTAAAAGTACTTTTCTTAATGGCTTTATTTCCAAAGAAGTTTATGTTGAACAACCTCTTGGATTTGAGAATAATAATTTTTCGAATCATGTGTTTAAATTGACTAAAGCTCTCTATGGATTAAAACAAGCCCCAAGGGCTTGGTATGAGAGACTTAGCTCCTTTCTTATCCAAAATAATTTCTATAAAGGCAAGATCGATACTATATTATTTATTAAAAAATTTAAAAATAATTTTCTTATTGTTCAAATTTATGTTGATGATATTATTTTTTGTTCTACAAATGAATCATTATGCAAATCATTTGCCAAAAGTATGAGCCAAGAATTCGAAATGAGTTTAATGGGTGAACTAACTTTCTTTTTAGGCTTACAAATCAAATAACTAAGTGATGATATCTTTCTTAGTCAAACAAAATATCCATTAGACTTACTAAAATAGTTTAATATTGATAGTTCAAAGGCTATCAATACTCCTATGAGTACCTCCACTAAGTTAGACAATGACGTAAGTGAAGAAATCTTTGATCAAAAAACTTATAGGGATATGATAGATAGTTTACTATACCTTATCGTAACTAGACCGAACATCATGTTTAGTGTAGGACTTTGTACTAGATTTCAATATAATCCTAAGTTATCTCATCTTAAAGTAGTTAAAAGAATTCTTAGAATCTCATTCAAGCTAAACACATTGATATTAGACATCATTTTATTAGAGATCAAATTAATAATAATGATATATCTTTAAATTTTATTGACACAAAACATCAATTAACAAATATTTTTACTAAACCATTGAATGAGGAACAATTTGATTTTATTAGAAGAGAGTTAGACATGTTAAATTTTCAAACACATGAATTCTTCTCATATATTTTATCTTAATTTTTTAATTTTTATGATTTAAGTTTTCTTATGAATCAAGATCGTTCACTATGATTTTTATTGGTATCGGTTTTCATGACTTAAGTTTTCATGAATTCTTACTTTTTGCTATAGAAGAGATTTTTTAAAATGAATCATGATGTTTCATATTGATCTTTTATGATCTTTAATATCTCTCAAGTGATGATTGAAATATTAATGTAATTTTTTTTTCCTTTATATCCTTCCCTTCTTTTATTTAATGACAAAGGGGAGAAAGAGAAGCAAGATTGCTAACTTGCATATCAAAAAATTGTTAGTTTGCACATCTCAAGTGAAGTAAAAAGTGTTAGTTGAATACTACATTATTTATCTAATGTAATGACAAGATCTAATGAGAATTAAATATAATATTATTTCTTTGGCACATAAAAGAATATATATTGAATAGTTGGATAAATTTTCATCTTTTCAATTGTTTTGTTTGTTGAGTTACACATCAACTTATATTTTATGTCAACAATCAATTAATTTTTAAAATTTAAAAATTCTAGTGATGTATTAGATATAAAATTTGATATGCTTGTTTTGGGTAATCTAAAACCAAATTATTGAATGAGGTTCATTAATTTCTTATATATTTTATGTTAAAAAAAGAAAATATACTATATATATATATATATATATATATATATATATATATATATATATATTGACTAAAAGTTTTCGAGTGGCACATTTGATCTAAATAATTTTCAAGCTAATTTCGATTTATCTTTTGACTTAGTATTTTAAGGGCTAAATATATTGATTAATATTATTTTAATCAAATTTGAGGATTAAATTTCTATTAAATGAGGGAGAAATGTAATCACCAATAATTTCTCTCTTAACATAAATTAATTACTATAAATAATGTATTACTTTATTATTAACTTTCATATTTATGTACTATAGTTATGGAAATGATTAAATTTGATTTCCTTAATCATGTGGATAAGTTAAAAATTCTACTAATCAATTAAATTATTAATTGATTTATTTTCTAATGAGTGATTTAATTTTTAGGAAGTAAATAGTTTACATTCTTTGTGTATGAATCATAAGAAATGAATATTATATTTCTCTCTTTACGTGTGAAAGTAAAATAAAAATAAATTAAATATAAAAATTAAATTATTATTTACCTTTCAAATATCTCATCTTCTCCTATATAAAGGGGGCTCTTCCTCCTACATTCCTCACCTAGCTTGACAATAAGAGGATTGAGGAAAGGACTTTCCGAGGAGATGATTTCAAAGAAAGGTTAATCGAGGAGAGATAAGATCATTTCCTTTCTTAATTAGTTTTGATTTATGTTTTGAAATCTTAATATTGGGATTGTTATAACTTTATGATGCATAATGATGTTTTAATTTTAAAATTTTATGATTAGTAAATAATAATAATTGATTTGTGATGTTAAAATGATTATTTGATTTATATTAATTCTTTAAGCTTAAGTGAATTTTAATATTAATTTAATTATTAAAATTCTTATTTTTGGATTAACACAATAGTTCTAATTTATTTAATTAGATATATCTATGTTTCAATAATTATGTATGAATTTCTATGATGTAATTAGTTTTAAATTTCATATCATAAATTTATTTTTTTTAATTCACGAATTTGAGTTATTCTTTAATAATTTAAAATATTAAAATATAATTTGATAAGAGGAGTCTAATTGGGATTTGACTTGAGTTAGGTTGATTTGTTTGATTGAATCGACTCAGCCCATGTGCTCATATACGACCTAGCCCATGTGCTCATATACGACCTAGCCCATGTGGCTAGGTATGACCCAACCCATGTGATTAGGCATGACCCAGCCCATGTGAACAAGTAAGAGCTAGCCCAAAAAGGTGAGATATGACCTAACCCATATGACCAAGCACGACCCAACTCATTTAGCCAGGTACGATCTACTCCATATGACTATGTACGACCTAGCCTATGTGATAAGGTATGACCCAACCATATGGCTAAGCATGATCCAACTCATGTGGCTAAGTTCAACCTAGTATATGTGGTTAGACACGACCCCAACTCATGTTTCTAAGCACGACCCAACCCGCAGGCTAAGCATAGCCTAGTTTAGTGGTAAGGCTCAACTCAACTTGTAAATGAGGCTTAGCCTAGTTAGTGAAGTTAAGCATGCTCAGCTATGCAATTGGCATTAGGCATATCGTCATTCCTCTATCCAGCCTGTTGTACTTCAGCCCAACCTATTACTTGGGATAAGCATGTGTGACACACGTGACTTGTCCAAGACTCAAGTGGTCAGTTCAATTTAGGAAAGCACTATACGATATAGTCTGATTCCTCTTCTTTTATTGGTTTAAGCTCGTTAATTGACTAAATCAGATATGTTTGATCGGTTTAAGTTAGTTTAGGGTGATTCTAGATGAACTTGATTAGTTTAAATCTACTTGATTTAATCGGGATCAATCAAATCTAAATTAGATGGTGATTCCAAATTGGGTCTATAAGGATTTAAGGTTAGTTCTATTAGGTAATAATTGAATTGAGTTTAGTTAAGTCAATTAAGCTAATCCAATTAGGATTTCGGTTGATTGAGGACTATTAAGATATTGATGTTTCATGCTCTTACGATTTGATAAACTTAAAAGTTTTATTTAAATATGTCATTTAAAAATAATTATTTATTTTTTACTTTTCTTAACTTTATGATATTGATATGATTGTTATCGTGTAGTAGATATTGTAGGAAAATCTAGGGATGACATTACATGCATAGAGGAAGAACATAAAATAAAAATCCTAAATTTCTCAAAAG
The DNA here is from genome assembly GCF_036884655.1 of Musa acuminata AAA Group. NCBI lineage: Eukaryota > Viridiplantae > Streptophyta > Magnoliopsida > Zingiberales > Musaceae > Musa > Musa acuminata. The sequence goes on along the minus strand of NC_088356.1, from coordinate 17,508,818 downwards.
GTATTCATCGTCGTACGAAGATTGATGTGCAAATACCCGCAAAAATGAAAACAACATTGAGATAGTTATGTTACCTAGGGAGATCATATATCCTTGAATTCCTGCAGATCTATGGAAGAGGATGAAGGAGGTCAAGCACTCTCCTCTCTAGCGATGATTCATATGGCAAGAGCTATGAAGAAGCTCCTCAAATTGCTGCTCAAATCTCCACACCTGCTATCGGAGGAGGAGAAGGGGAGAATAGGAGGTGACAACCAAGAAGGTCTAGCTTATAATCCTTTGGTTCTCTCCTATTTATAGAGGTCTTTTATCAACTTAACCCTAATGGATCCAACCATATTAGGTATTGGATCTCCATCCAACTACCTAAGCCTCTTGTTGAATCTCGGATTTTGATGATGAAGTCAATTGTCATTTGTTGTCTAATCTATGTGTTGAGATAAGTGTGCAGGATTAACTACGATGAAAGATAGACAAGCAGCAGGAGTTGCGCCGGAGTCAAGTTCATGATCACGTTGGGAGTTCGAGAGTTCGACGGAAGTTCGGACGGTCGTCGGAGGTTCTGCGAGAACAGATCCGAGAAGTCCAGAAGCTTGCCAAGCGAAGCTCGTCGGAACTTGCCAAGTGGATCGTCGCAAAGTCCAGGAGTTTGCCGGAAGTCCGCAGGAGCATCACCGAGGGTTCATCGGATGATCAACGGAAGTTCGCCGGAAACTCGCCGGAAGGAGCGATTGACGCACCGAAGCAAAGCTGCAGAAGTTGTCTTAGATTTAATCGTAGTTAGCACGTTGATTAAGTTGGAAAATGGGAGGTGATCCCATTGGCTTAATCTTGGGGCAATTGGGCCCCTGAAAGATTGAAATTGGGCCGAATGGAATGAACCATTCGGACCCTGATTGCACCAGGAGGTGCAACCGCCCAGGCCAGGAGGTGGCACCGCCTGGGCTAGGCCTTCCAGCGAGACTGGGCGGTGCAACCTCCCCAGCCGGGAGGTGGCACCGCCTGAGCTCAGTCTTCGAGCAAGACTGGGCGGTGCAACCTCCCTGGCAGAGAGGTGGCACCGCCTGAGCTCAGTCTTCGAGCAAGACTGGGCGGTGCAACCTCCCTGGCAGAGAGGTGGCACCGCCTGAGCTCAGTCTTCGAGCAAGACTGGGCGGTGCAACCTCCCTGGCAGAGAGGTGGCACCGCCTGAGCTCGGTCTTCGAGCTCTGCCAGGCGGTGCAACCTCTCCAGTCAAGAGGTGCAACCGCCTGATCCCAGAATTCCGGGATTTGATTGTTTTGAGCTCCAAATTTGAATTGGGTTGGGGCCTATAAATTCCCAACCCATTCAGCACTGAAAAGATACAGACCTACACCGAAATCTTGATCTTTTCTGTGATTCTAAGAGCTCAAAAGTGTTGTAAAGCCTTTAAGTCTCCTCCTTCTGTTCTTCAAGTTTTCAGTTGTAAAGTGCGAAGAGAAAGGTCTGTAAAGGTTGTCTCCTGAGCCTGTCAAAAGGAGAGAAACTGTAAAAGGGAAGTTTGGCCTTCGCCTATTGAAGGAAGGCCCCTAGTTGACGTCGGCGACCTCGTCGGTGGAGGAAGCCAAAAGTGGAGTAAGTCAAGGCTGACCGAACCACTCTAAATCTCTAGTTTGCGTTTATTTTTGAGCACTTTATCATTACTGCAAACCTCCTTCATTACTACTGCTCTCTGCGCTTTCACGAACAAGTTCTAAGTGCTGTTCTTCCGAATCTGCATTCAGACGTAAATTCGTATTTTCGTACATTACAGTTTACGTTTACGTTTGATTCTGCAGAACTGTCTTCCGTGCTTTTACGAACGAGTTTCTTTGCAGTTTACACTTACATTTTGATCCTAGTGATAACTGCAAACTGTCCTCTGCAATTTTACGAACGAGTTTCAACATTTAGACGTAAAACTACATTTAGACGTAAATCGGCTTTCTTCGCACAATCATCAGATCTCAGTTCACGTTTACGTCTTAATTTCAACTGCATACTGCCTTCTGCGAGTATACAAACGAGTTTCAAAGTTCAGACGCAAATATGCGTTTAAGACGTAAATCTGCGTCTAGACGTAAATCTGCGTTTAGATGTAAATCTGTTTTTTGCAGATTACTTTTTGAACTGTACAACAGCAGCACATTGTCTTTATACTTCTGCTTAAACTGCTCCTAGACGCAAACTGTGTTTAGACGCAATCTGCGCTTAGACGCAATCTGCGTTTAGACGCAATCTGCGCTTAGACGCAATCTGCGCTAAGAAGCAAACTGCGCTTAGACGTAATCTGAGTTTAGACGCAATCTGCATTTAGACGTAAACTGCGTTTAGACGCTAACTGTGTTTAAACGTAAACTGCACTTAATCATAAGTAATCTTAGAATCGGCTTTTGCATCAAAATAGTCTTTATCGAACGAACGCAGCTTTCGTTTTTTAATCGCAGAAAAATATCCGCTGCACTAATTCACCCCCCCCCTCTTAGTGCTCTCGATCCTAACAATTGGTATCAGAGCCCGGTTAACTCTCAAAAGGATTAAAACCCAAGAGAGATGGCTTACGCCGGAAACCAAGAGGGCCATTCCATTACACGTCCACCCATGTTTAATGGGACGGACTACACCTATTGGAAGACCCGAATGAGAATCTTTCTTATTTCTATGGACATTGATCTTTGGAATCTTGTCGAGAATGGTTTTTCAAAGTCTTCTCTTCCAATGATCGATTGGAATGATTTGGAGAAGAAGGCTTTCGCTCTTAATGCAAAGGCTATGAATGCCTTATTTTGTGCACTTGATAAAAACGAGTTTAACCGTGTTTCAACTTGTGAAACTGCGTTTGATATTTGGCACACGCTCGAAGTGACCCATGAGGGCACAAGTAGAGTAAAAGAGTCAAAAATCAATTTGCTGTTACATTCTTTCGAACTTTTTCGGATGAAACCGAGTGAAACCATTGGCGACATGTTTACCCGTTTCACGGATGTCGTCAACGGTCTAAAAGGACTCGGAAAGAGCTTTTCGGATTTTGAGCTTGTTAATAAGATACTAAGATCCCTTCCTAAGAGTTGGGATCCTAAAGTCACCGCTATTCAAGAGGCAAAAGATCTGCGAAATTTCCCTCTTGAAGAACTAATCGGGTCATTAATGACCTACGAAATGACTTGTAAAGCTCATGAAGAGCAAGAAGACATCCTTCCAAAGAACAGGAAGGATATGGCACTCAAAACTTCAGAATGCCACTTGAGAGAAAACTCAAGTGATGAGGACTGTGATGATGACTTGGCACTTCTAACAAGAAAGTTTAAAAAGTTCTTTAAAAGAAAAAAGTTTAAGAATGATGCAAAAAATAAACTTGAACCCAAAAAGGACTAAGTAATCTGCTATGAATGCAAAAAACTGGGACACTACAAGAGTGATTGTCCCCAAGTCAAGAAAAGAACAACAAAGAAGAAGGCGCTCCAAGCAACATGGGATGATTCGAGCGCATCTGAGGAAGAGGAGTCCAACACCGAGCAAGTTGCTCATTACGCCTTAATGGCCATCGAAGATGAGGTAACAAATTCAATAGATGCTGATTTATCTTTCGATGAATTATTAAATGCTTTCAATGACTTATTTGACGAATGCAAGAGTATAAGTAGAAAATATAAATTGCTGAAAAAGATGCATGATAGTCTTACGTGTGAGTTTGATAAGTTAAAAGTCGAACATCATGATAGTTTAAATTCATGTATCAAATGTCATGATTTAGAAACTTTGCAAAAAGAAAACCTGCTACTCAAGGACACCTTGAAGAAATTCGAGATTGGTAGCAAGTCATTAAACATGATCCTTGCAAACAAGGGTCACATTCCAAAAAGGAGCGGAATTGGATTTGTGAGAAGTCCTCACCAAAATCCAACCACCTTCATAAAAGGCTCCATCTTACATGTTCAACACCAAACCAAGTGCAACTTTTGTTGCAAAACTGGACACAAGACACATTGTTGTCCATTCAAGAAAATAAGTCCAAACAAACTAATCTGGGTTCCTAAAGGAACCATGACAAATTCTATGCAACATGATAAGAAATGTAGATCTATTTATGAGGCACCCAAAAGCAAATGGGTACCTAAACATCATCCTTTCTTGTAGAAAACTAAACCATCGCAAGCTAGGAGCAAGAGATGGTACCTTGATAGTGGATGCTCAAGGCATATGACCGGAGATCCATCTCAATTCTCTAAGCTCACTAGCATAGACGAAGGATATGTCACCTTCGGAGACAACAACAAGGGTAAAATCATTGGCAAAGGAACCATAGGTAACAAATCCAACTTCTCTATTGAAGATGTTTTACTAGTTGATGGTTTAAAACATAACCTCTTGAGCATTAGTCAATTATGTGATAAAGGATATATTATAAGATTTGAATCTAATGCTTGCATCATTGAAAAACCACACAAAAATATATCTATGATTGCATTAAAACAAAATAACGTATACACTATTGACATCAATGACTTATGTGATGAAATGTGTTTTGCCGTTATGAATGAGGATGCTTGGCTATGGCATAGAAGATTAGGTCATGCTAGCATGAAACTAATCACTCAAGTATCATCTAGAGAACTTGTAAGAGGAATTCCTCATATCAAGTTCATCAAAGATAATGTATGTGATGCTTGCCAATTAGGTAAGCAAATTAAGGGTAGCTTCAAAGCTAAGAATCAAATAAGCACATCTAGGCCCTTACAATTGATCCATATGGACTTATTCGGACCAATCTCTACATCGAGTCTAGGAGGTAGCAAATACGCCTTTGTCATTGTTGATGACTATAGCAGATATACATGGACCTACTTCTTAAAACAGAAAAATGAATGCTTTAGATATTTTACCAAGTTTTGTAAACTTGTTCAAAATGAGAAAGGATCTATGATTTCGTCAATTAGAAGTGATCATGGTGGAGAATTTCAAAACCATGATTTCCAAGAATTCTGTGAACTCAACGGATACAACCATAATTTCTCGACTCCAAGAAATCCTCAACAAAATGGGGTAGTAGAAAGAAAAAATTGAAATTTACAAGAAATGGCAAGAACCATGTTGAATGAACATATCCTACCCAAATATTTTTGGGCCGAAGCTGTAAACACTGCATGCTATATTTTAAACAGAGTCCTAGTAAGACCCTTACTCACCAAAACTCCTTATGAGTTATGGAATAACAAAAAACCCAATGTCTCATATTTTAAAGTCTTTGGGTGTAAGTGTTTTATCTTGAATGAAAAAGATAATTTAGGAAAATTCGATGCTAAATCTGATGAAGGAATCTTTCTTGGTTATTCTTCGGTTTCTAAAGCTTTTCGCATTTTCAATAAAAGAACCTTAATTATTGAAGAATCCATCCATGTTGTTTTCAATGAGATTTCAGAAATTAAGAAAAATGATCTTGATGATGATATTAATTTTGATTCCTTGAATTTAAACGAAACCCCGTCTCCAACTAGCAACTTGGATGCATCCACTTCCGAAACATCCTTACCCAAGGATTGGAAGTATGTAGATGCTCATCCTAAGGAGCTAATCCTAGGAGACACATCAAAGGGGGTTCAAACACGATCTTCTTTTAAAAACTTTTGTGCCAACGCCGCCTTTCTCTCCCAAATTGAACCCAAATGTGTTGATGAGGCCATGAAAGATGATTCATGGATTATCGCAATGCAAGATGAATTAAATCAATTTGAGAGAAATGAGGTGTGGACGCTTGTTCCTAGGCCAAATGACCATTTAGTTATTGGTACTAAATGGGTCTTTAGAAACAAGCAAGATGAAAATGGTATCGTGGTTAGAAACAAGGCTAGATTAGTGGCCAAAGGTTTCAACCAAGAAGAAGGTATCGATTACGAAGAAACCTTCGCACCTGTGGCTCGATTGGAAGCCATAAGGATGCTCCTTGCCTATGCTAGTTGTAATAATTTTAAGTTATTTCAAATGGATGTTAAAAGCGCTTTTCTAAATGGTTTTATTTCCGAAGAAGTTTATGTTGAACAACCTCCTGGATTTAAAAATAATAGCCTCCCTAATCATGTGTTTAGATTAACTAAAGCTCTCTATGGTTTAAAACAAGCCCCAAGGGCTTGGTATGAGAGACTTAGTTCTTTTCTCATTGAAAATAATTTCATAAAAGGCAAGGTTGATACTACATTGTTTATCAAGAATTTTGAAAATAATTTTCTCATTGTTCAGATTTATGTTGATGATATCATCTTTGGCTCTACAAATGAATCTTTTTGTGAATCTTTTGCTAAAACTATGAGTCTTGAATTCGAAATGAGCTTAATGGGAGAATTAACATTCTTCTTAGGTTTACAAATCAAACAACTAAGCAATGGCATCTTTATTAGTCAAACTAAATATGCCATGAATTTATTAAAAAGGTTTAACATGAACAACTCAAAGGCTAGTAACACTCCTATGAGCACCTCCACTAAGTTAGAAATTGATGAAAGTGGAGAAAGCCTTGATCAAAAAACTTATAGGGGTATGATAGGAAGTTTACTTTACCTCACTGCAACCAGACCAGACATCATGTTCAGTGTAGGACTTTGTGCTAGATTTCAATCAAACCCTAAGATATCTCATCTCAAAGCAGTTAAAAGAATATTTAGATATCTTAATGGTACCACAAATCTAGGATTATGGTATCCAAAATCAGAGAATTTTGAGTTAATTGCTTATGCTGATGCTGACTTTGCTGGCTGTAGATTAGATAGAAAAAGCACATCAGGATCATGTCAATTTTTAGGACATGCCCTTGTTTCCTGGTCATCAAAGAAACAAAACTCGGTTGCACTATCAACAACCGAAGCTGAATATATTGCAGCAAGTGCATGCTGTGCACAAGTTGTATGGATGAAAAATACCTTAGAAGATTATAAAGTTCATCTCAAAAATATTCCAATTAAATGTGATAACACAAGTGCAATATGCTTAACCAAGAATCCTATACAACACTCAAGAACGAAACATATTGATATTAGACATCACTTTATACGAGATCATGTCACCAATCATGACGTAACCATAGAGTTCATTGATACTAAACATCAACTAGCTGACATTTTTACAAAACCTCTAAGTGAAGAACAATTTGATTTCATTAGAAGAGAATTAGGAATGTTGATGTGTCCGAACAGATAAATTTGTTAAAATCATTTTTTCGGACAATATTATCACTTGATTATATGTGAAAATCTGCAACAAAATCTTGTCCGAATGCATCTTATTTATGGAACAGATTTTCTCGTACACCTTCATGAAAATTGAGTTTCTGAAATAGATTTGATGAAGTGATTCATGTGTATGTATTCCATCCTGCAAAATCTTTATAATGGATTATAACACAAAGGGGAAGAAGTATTTAAAGCAATCTATGTAAAATTCCTCTATAAGCTTGCTATTATTATTTTTTGGTATCATGATTACTATGCTTTTTGTTGATGACAAAGGGGGAGATATATATATGAATTGATAAACACTGCCATGATTAGAAATACTATGAATGATGCTATGAACACTGCTATGATTATGCCATCCTTGCATCACCAAGAGATATATGAACATGTGCTAAAGTTTGCATTATGCCCTGAGTTGATATCTTATCATGTGAAGAAAATGCAAACCTTGCTAGAATATTTCAAATGTGTGCATCATGTAATAAGTTTCACGGCTTTAAATGATAATGTTCAAACTACATGATGAATAGTTACAAACACATCATACAAACTTGATGATGTATGTCAAGCCCTGACATCATCTTTGAAGAGATACATCATGATGAGTATCATGATGGGAGTATTGATAAGTTTAACTGATCTAACTTATCAATACGTCACTTGAATTCTTAGGTCTTGAATTCAAGGTTGACTTATCTCAACGATGGCATATAGACAGGGGGAGTTAAGGATAACTCCATAATCAATTGATTGTCATCATCAAAAAGGGGGAGATTGTTGAATCTCGGATTTTGATGATGAAGTCAATTGTCATTTGTTGTCTAATCTATGTGTTGAGATAAGTGTGCAGGATTAACTACGATGAAAGATAGACAAGCAGCAGGAGTTGCGCCGGAGTCAAGTTCATGATCACGTTGGGAGTTCGAGAGTTCGACGGAAGTTCGGACGGTCGTCGGAGGTTCTGCGAGAACAGATCCGAGAAGTCCAGAAGCTTGCCAAGCGAAGCTCGTCGGAACTTGCCAAGTGGATCGTCGCAAAGTCCAGGAGTTTGCCGGAAGTCCGCAGGAGCATCACCGAGGGTTCATCGGATGATCGACGGAAGTTCGCCGGAAACTCGCCGGAAGGAGCGATTGACGCACCGAAGCAAAGCTGCAGAAGTTGTCTTAGATTTAATCGTAGTTAGCATGTTGATTAAGTTGGAAAATGGGAGGTGATCCCATTGGCTTAATCTTGGGGCAATTGGGCCCCTGAAAGATTGAAATTGGGCCGAATGGAATGAACCATTCGGACCCTGATTGCACTAGGAGGTGCAACCGCCCAGGCCAGGAGGTGGCACCGCCTGGGCTAGGCCTTCCAGCGAGACTGGGCGGTGCAACCTCCCCAGCCGGGAGGTGGCACCGCCTGAGCTCAGTCTTCGAGCAAGACTGGGCGGTGCAACCTCCCTGGCAGAGAGGTGGCACCGCCTGAGCTCAGTCTTCGAGCAAGACTGGGCGGTGCAACCTCCCTGGCAGAGAGGTGGCACCGCCTGAGCTCAGTCTTCGAGCAAGACTGGGCGGTGCAACCTCCCTGGCAGAGAGGTGGCACCGCCTGAGCTCGGTCTTCGAGCTCTGCCAGGCGGTGCAACCTCTCCAGTCAAGAGGTGCAACCGCCTGATCCCAGAATTCCGGGATTTGATTGTTTTGAGCTCCAAATTTGAATTGGGTTGGGGCCTATAAATTCCCAACCCATTCAGCACTGAAAAGATACAGACCTACACCGAAATCTTGATCTTTTCTGTGATTCTAAGAGCTCAAAAGTGTTGTAAAGCCTTTAAGTCTCCTCCTTCTGTTCTTCAAGTTTTCAGTTGTAAAGTGCGGAGAGAAAGGTCTGTAAAGGTTGTCTCCTGAGCCTGTCAAAAGGAGAGAAACTGTAAAAGGGAAGTTTGGCCTTCGCCTATTGAAGGAAGGCCCCTAGTTGACGTCGGCGACCTCGTCGGTGGAGGAAGCCAAAAGTGGAGTAGGTCAAGGCTGACCGAACCACTCTAAATCTCTAGTTTGCGTTTATTTTTTAGCACTTTATCATTACTGCAAATCTCCTTCATTACTACTGCTCTCTGCGCTTTCACGAACAAGTTCTAAGTGCTGTTCTTCCGAATCTGCATTCAGACGTAAATTCGTATTTTCGTACATTACAGTTTACGTTTACGTTTGATTCTGCAGAACTGTCTTCCGTGCTTTTACGAACGAGTTTCTTTGCAGTTTACACTTACATTTTGATCCTAGTGATAACTGCAAACTGTCCTCTGCAATTTTACGAACGAGTTTCAACATTTAGACGTAAAACTACATTTAGACGTAAATCGGCTTTCCTCGCACAATCATCAGATCTCAGTTCACGTTTACGTCTTAATTTCAACTGCATACTGCCTTCTGCGAGTATACAAACGAGTTTCAAAGTTCAGACGCAAATCTGCGTTTAAGACGTAAATCTGCGTTTAGACGTAAATCTGCGTCTAGACGTAAATCTGCGTTTAGACGTAAATCTGTTTTTTGCAGATTACTTTTTGAACTGTACAACAGCAGCACATTGTCTTTATACTTCTGCTTAAACTGCTCCTAGACGCAAACTGTGTTTAGACGCAATCTGCGCTTAGACGCAATCTGCGTTTAGACGCAATCTGCGCTTAGACGCAATCTGCGCTAAGAAGCAAACTGCGCTTAGACGTAATCTGAGTTTAGACGCAATCTGCATTTAGACGCAAACTGCGTTTAGACGCTAACTGTGTTTAAACGTAAACTGCACTTAATCATAAGTAATCTTAGAATCGGCTTTTGCATCAAAATAGTCTTTATCGAACGAACGCAGCTTTCGTTTTTTAATCGCAGAAAAATATCCGCTGCACTAATTCACCCCCCCCCCCCCTCTTAGTGCTCTCGATCCTAACACCTCTTAGATTAGTGGATCTCTATCCAATAATCTCTCATCGGCTCTTATTGGATCTTATCTATAGGTTCCAATAATTCATGGGCTTAATGGATATCTACTAAGATAGGAGCTCCGGTGGATATCTTATATTTGAATCTCTACTTGTCGTAACACCTATCATGTGTGTGAACCTCTAGGCCCAATAACGAGCTGGTCGTGAGTCATACTATTGGGAAATCTGGAGTGACATCACATGCGCAGCAGAAGAACAGAAAATAAAATCCCAGAATTCCCATAAAAAAAAACGAAGGTTCCATCGTCATGTAAAGATTAGTGCGCAAAAACTTGTAAAATTGAAAAACTACACATATAAGAAAGATATGTTACCTAAGAAGATCATATATCCCTGAAAACCTATAGATCTGTAGGAGAGGATGAAGGAGGCCAATTGTCCTCCTCTCTAGTGGTGATCCATATAACAGGGGCTACGAAGACACTCCTTAAATCATTACTCAAATCTCTTCCTCGCGTGTACCACATAATTAAGAAGAGGCTGCCCCTTCTTGCTGTCCACATGCCCCAAATAGGGGTTGTAGTATAAGGAGTAGAGGGAGAGAGGAGAATAGGAGGTGACAGCCAAAAAGAACCTAGCCCATGGCCCTTTGGTTCCCTTATATTTATAGAGGTCCTCTATAACTTGCCATAATAGATCCTACCATATTGGGTACTGGATCTCTATCCAACTACCCATGTTTCTTATATTAGTGGGTCTCTACCCAATAATCTCTTATTGGCTCTTATTTGATCTCATCCATAGGATCGAATAATTCAGGGCTTATTAGATATCCAATCAGATAGGGGCTCTAGTGGATATCTCATATCCAAACTTCTACTCGTCACAACGCCTACCATATATGTGTGACCCTCTATGCTCAATATCGAGCTAGTCATGAGTTATACCTGTTATAACTCATTCTAGCTCAGTGAATTATTTTCTCCATAATAATTCACTTGACTCATCGACTATGGATGTACTAGGCCACTACGTCGTAGTCCCCAAACGATATAGGGGAATCCAATCCATTGGACTTGTTTATCCTTAGTTACCATATATCTATAGTCCATCATCTATCTAATACCCTAGAGACCATATATCGGCCATGGTGTTGTCAGGCTCATATGATTTCTACTCGAGTCTCGCTTTAATCGAATTTTCCCGGAGAACTCTTTCTCTCTCAATCCAAATGACCCTAGCCAAGGATTTGTCTAAGTAAGAATATATGAGATATTTCTCTCAAAATATCAAGAGCGGATAATCCTCTATTGACACTCAATAGCCCTCGTAATGTTGGCAATCACTCCCGATGATCGATTGTGTTAGATTTGAAACTTTCGGGCCTCTAAGTCTGGTCTCAAATAGTAGAGTGCTCATATAGGACATTCTTGGTGTCTCAAGTCTAAGGACCAAATACACCACTAGGACTATGGAATCATTATTTGACAATAAGACATCATCAACCATCTAACATTCCATGACCAGAGCAATCAATGAACTTATTATCTAATGAGCGCTTACACTATATACCTAGTGTCCCTATACAAGCAGCTATGAGACCAGTTGCCTCCATCATATAGACGAGTATATAGTATACCAGTCTGTCTGGTTATCTCGATGTCCCTCTCGAGTAACCTATTGTTGGGATTATTTAGGGTTTATGTTTAAAGGTGAATCGGTCTCATTATCGTAATCTCATCATGATCCGATTCTCATTGCACAAATCCATAGACATCACAATATATATTCATGGAATAAGCAATATAAAATGATAAAATATCAAATAATATAATAAGAAAAAAGAGTGCGTGTCATACCACACGTGACATCCCTCACGTGATTGGCTTGTAGGGCACCTATTATTGGGAAATCTAGGACGATATCACATGCATAGAGGAAGAACAAAAAAACAAAATCCTAGAATTCTCATAGAAAAGAAGGTTTCATCGTCGTACAAAAGTTGGTGCGTAAAAACCCACGAAACCGAAAAACTATGCATAAGAGAATTACATATGGAGATCGTATATCCCTAAAACCCGACAGATCTATGGGAGAGGATGAATGAGGTCAAGTGTCCTCCTCTCTAATAGTGATCCACACGGTAGGGGCTACGAAGATGTTCTCAAATCGTTGCCTAAAACTCTTCCTCGTGTGCACCACGCAATCAAGAAGGGGTTGCCCCTTCTTGTTGTCTGCACACCCCAAATAGGGGCTGTAGTATGAGGAGAGGGAGAGAGGAGAATAGGAGGAGGTAGTCAAAAATAACCTCTAGCTTATAGGTTTTTGGTTCCCTCCTATTTATAGAGGCCTCCTATCAACTTAACAGTAATGGATCCTACCATATTGGGCATGGATCTTCATCCAACTATCCAAGCCTCTTAGATTAGTAGGTCTCTTTCCAGTAATCTCTTATTAGCTCTTATTAGATATGTTGGGTACTCTTGGGGGCAACATCACATGCGTAGCAGAAGAACAGAAAATAAAATCTCCAATTTCCCAAAGATTTGTTCGTCATTGTGTGAAGATTGGAGTGCAAAAATTCACAAAACTTAAAACTACGTATAGAACATATTGTGTTACCTAGGGAGATCGTATATCCCTGAATCCTTGCAGATCTCTAGGAGAGGGCGAAGGAGGTCAAGCGCCTTCATCTCTAGTGGTGATTCACACAATAGGGCTACGATGACACTCCTCCAAACTCCAGGCCTGCTCTAAGGTGGAGAGGGAGAGGAGAATAGGAGAGGCAAGCAAAGGCTCTAGCCTATGAACCACTGAATCCCTCATATTTATAGAGGTCCCTTGTCAACTTAACCCTAATGGATCCTCTCCTATTGGGCATTAGATCTTCATCCAACTACCCAAGTCTCTTAGATTAGTGGATCTCTATCCAATAATCTCTCATGGGCTTTTATTGGATCTCGTCCATGGGATCCAATAATTTAGAGGCTTATTGGATATCCAATAAGATAGGGGCTCTAGCGGATATCTCATATCCGAACCTCTACTCATCGCAATGCCTACCATATGTGTGTGACCCTCTAGGTCCAATATCGATCTGGTTGTGAGTCATACCTATTAGAACTCCTTCTGGCTCAGTGAATTATTATCTCCATAATAATTCACTCGACTTATCGACTACAGACGTACTAGGCCATTACGCTGCAGTCCCTAGACGATACAGGAGAATCCAATCCATTAGACATGCCTGTCCTCAGTTACCATGTACCTATAGTCCCTCATCCATCTAATATCCCAGAGATCGTATACCGGGCATAGTGCTGTCAAACTCATACGGTTTCTTCTCGAGTCTTGCTCTAATCGGATTCTCTCGAAGAACTCTTTCTCTCTCAATCCGAATGACCCTAGCTAGGGATTTGTCTTAGCAAGAACACATTGGATATTCCTCTCATAATACCGAGAGTGGATGATCCTCTATCGACACTCAATAGCCCTCGTAAGGTTGACTAACACTCCCGATGACCGGTTGTACTAGATCTGGAACATCCAAACCTATAAGTCCGGTATCAAAGAATGGAGCACTCATACAGGATATCCTTGGTGTCTCAAGTCTAAGGACCAAATACACTACTAGGACTACGGAATCGATGTCTGACAATAAGGTATCATTAATCATCCAGCATTTTGTAAGCGGATCAATCAGTGAACTCATTCTCCAATGAGCACCTATACTGTATCCCTAGTGTCCCCACATGAGTAGCTATGAGACCAGCTACATCCATTATATAGATGAATATACAGAACACAAGTTTGTCCGGTTATCTCGATGTCCCTCTCGAGTAACCTATGATCGGGATTATTTAGAATCTGTGTTTAAAGGCGAATAGGTCTCATTATCGTGATCTCATTACAATCTGATTCCTATTGCATAGATCCAACGACATCATAATATATACATTCATATATGCAATAGTCAATATAAAGTGATAAATGCCAAAATATAATAAGCAAAACGATTACATTTCAAGTCACACATGCCATTAGTCACGTGATTGGCTTGCTAGGCACATATGACTAGTAGGATCTCATTCATAGGATCCAATAATTTAGGGGCTTATTGGATATCCAATAAGATAGGGGCTCCAACGAATATCTCATATCCGAACCTCTACTCGTCGCAACGCCTACTATATGTGTGTGACCCTCTAAGCCCAATATCGAGCTGGTCGTGAGTCATACCTGTCAAAACTCTTTCTAACTCAGTGAATTATTATATTTATAATAATTCACTTGACTCATCGACTACGAATGTACTGAGCCACTACGCCGCAATCCCTAGATGATATAAGAAAATATAATCCTTTGGACCTATCTATACTCAGTTACCGTGTATCTATAGTCCCTCATCCATCTAATATCCTAGAGATTGTATACCGGGCATGGTACTGTCAAGCCCATATAGTTTCTATTCGATTCTCGTTCTAATCGAATTCTTTTGAAGAATTCTTTCTCTCTCAATCTGAATAACCCTAGTCAGAGATTTGTCTGAGCAAGAACACATGGGATATTCCTCTCATGATACTGAGAGCGGATGATCCTCTATCGACACTCAATAGCCCCCGTAAGGTTGGCTACCACTCCCGATGATAGGTTGTACTAGATCTGGAACCTCTATACCTATAAATCTGGTATCATAGGGTGGAATACTTATACAGGACATCCTTGGTATCTCAAGTCTAAGGACCAAATACACCACTAGAACGACAGAATCGTTCTTTGACAATAAGGCATCATCAACCATCTAACATTCCATGAGCGGATCAATTAGTGAATTCATTCTCCAATGAGCACTTGTACTGTATCTATAGTGTCCCCACATGAGTAGCTATGAGACCAACTACATCCATCATATGAATGGGTATATAGCACACCAGTCTGTCTGGTTATATGGATGTCTTTCTTGAGTAACCTATGACCAGGATTATTTATGATCTGTGTTTAAAGGTGAATCGGTCTTATTATTATGATTTCATCACGATCTGATTCTCATTGCACAGATCCATGGACATCATAATATATTAATGCAATAGGTAATATAAAGTGATAAAATATCAAATAATAATAATAAGAAAAAATACTACGTGTCAAATCACACGTGTCATCATTCATATGATTGGCTTGCAAGGCACCTATAACTAGCACGTATGATTAGCTCATACCTGTCAAAACTCCTTCTAGCTCAGTAAATTATTATCTTTATAATAATTCACTCGACTTATCGACTATGGACGTACTAGACCACTACATCGTAGTCCCTAAACAATATAAAGGAATCCAATCCTTTGGACCTATCTATCCTCAATTACCGTGTACCTATAGTCTCTCATTAATTTAACATCTTATATTTCGTATACTTGGCATGGTGTTGTCAGGCCCATATGGTTTCTCCTTAAGTCTCACTCTAATCAGATTGTCCTAGAGAACTCTTTCTCTCTCAATCAGAATGACCTTGACCAAGGATTTATCTAAGTAAGAATACATGGGATATTCCTCTCATGATTCCGAGAGTGAATGATCCTCTATCGATACTCAATAACTCTTGTAAGGTTGGTTGTCACTCCTAGTGACCAGTTGTACTAGATCTATAACTTTCAAACCTACAAGTCTGGAATCAAATAGTGGAGTACTCATACAGGACGTCCTTAGTATCTCAAGTCTAAGGACTAGGTACACCACTAGAATGACATAATCATTGTTTGACAATGAGGTATCATCAACCATCCAGTATTCCGTGAGCGAATCAATCAGTGAACTCATTCTCTAATGAGCACCTGCACTATAGCCCTATTGTCCCCACATGAGCAACTATAAAACCAATCGCCTCTATCATATGGATAGGTATACAGCATACCGATCTCTCCGGTTATCTCGATGTTCCTCTCGAGTAACCTATGACGAAGATTATTTAGAGCCCGTGTTTAAAGATGAATCGATCTCATTATTATGATTTTATCACGATGTGATTCCCATTGCATAGATCCATGAATATTATAATATACTTATGCATCAAGTAGTATAAAGTGAGAAAATATCATAATAATAATAAGCAAAAAGACTATGTGTTATGTCACACGTGTCATCACTCACGTGATTGGCTTATAGGGCACCTATGACTAGTAAATGTGACTAGGCTAGTGGTTCATATTGGAAGTACAACCTATGAAATGAACTGTGAGCCCATTATAGTTTGGAGCCACTAATGAACATAGTATAGCATATCATTTATCAAGCATAGTCTCTCATAATATTTAATTATATTGATTTCTTCATGATGCGTGAGTGATTGGATGAATGTAAATGAATGATCATAAATGTTTATGTATCCTTGCCGAATGCAGGTACGACGATTCCCTTCGGGGATTATCAAGCCATCATACGTGACAGTTAGATGATTCCTCTATCCATTGTTGAAAGGAATGTGTCTCCACTTGGGCAGGTGAGGAATATCACTTCATCCGTTGTTGGGAGTACGATATGGGTTATCTCCATCCGCTATTGGGAGGAATCCATCTCGTGGAGTATGCCTCTCCATTCGCTGTTGGAAGAGTGCACTATCAAGTGTGATATATGCCTTTGTTATCTGATTATTATGTATATATTATATGTGGCTAATGCATGATTTTATTTATTATATAAGAAATTATATTATATTTCTGATGCATAAAACGTTTTATGAGAAATCGATATATTATCATTTTTATTAAATTATTGATATTTTTATATATTTTATAAATATTGAAGATTATTTTTATGATTTTTCAAAGGTTCCTACTAGCATTTGTGGTTGTTGATATGTTTTTATCTTATATTTATTTTCAAAGTAATCTATTATTTTATAATATATCTGAAGGTTGTGTGGACGAGACTTATGATCCTACCAAGAATGTGATCCTTTTTCTAGTTAATAAAATATTTATCATTTTAAATAAAAGAATTTGAATTCAAAAATAAAGAAAAAATAAATTATGAATAACAAAATAATAATTTATTATATTTTATAATTCTAGGATGTGACACTTTTGGCTTATTTATTTATTGCCAAGGATGGATCCCCTTCCCCGGGAGCTCGAATGCATCTAAAGGGATTTCATAGGCTTTGAGGGATTTACTTTGCCTTATCAGCAAAAAGAAGCTTTAGGAAGCTTATTGGTAAGGAAACTACATTTATTAACATAGATGAAATCAATAAATTTCACAATGTAGCCGAGCTGCTGCATAACTATTCAAGTGCTATCTGTTATTCTCACACGATCTAGTGGAAGAGGTCTTAGCTATTCTGGTCCCTATGCTTCCTTTTGCTTATAGATATGGACGCCACACCCTCTCAATGCCAATAGCATTTAAGGTGCTTACAAGTTTTTGATAGCATCTGGATTGCTGAAAAGATGGTTTGAGCCCTCAATATACCTCCAAAGGTAAAAATATTCATTTGGAAGATTATTTGGCGTCAGTGCCCAATTTCATCATAGTTATCGAGAATTTATTATTCTCAAATATCTCCCTGTCATATCTATAATTTATTTCAGGATTTAGATTTTTATATTTTCTTTATATGCTCCTATGTCTCCTCTTGCTAGATATTGGTGGAATCTAAACTCAATTACTCTTTCAAATTCTTCAATTCTTGAGAACAAGACACTTGGATCAATGAAGAATCTAATCTTGATAAGGATTATGATATTTTCCTATGTAGGTTAATTGCTAACTCTCTACAGTGTTCATATATCTATTGAAACAACCAACTATTACGCAATCGTCACTCCACATTGCTATCAACTTGGTGTCATGCTATTATTATGTCTAATGATTACAAGATTCAACACAAGTCTACAAAGATACATAGACCCTTATCTTTTGTTACCCAAATAACAACTCCTCATCATAGTGATAAGACCCTAGGATTTTATCATGAAAGAAAGGGGAGAAAAGAGAATGATCGCTTTGAGGGGATCAGCCTCTTTGATCACTTCGAGAGGATCGACCTCCTAGGATTTGTCAAAAGACTGAATAATATTTCATTGTCTTACATCACTATTCATAGAGTTACACATAGAGTCAACCAGGACTTAAACTCTAATAATAAATATTAAATAAACTTCTATCCGACCCTAACTAAACCAAACAGACTCAATAAATATTATTCAAAAGCTTAGAAAATAATGGGATCCTAACAATTCCTCTCTCTTCAAATCAACCTTGTCCTTAAGGTTGAGCAGCATTAAACTCGGAGAGCTTCTCTTTCAGTACTTCAGTCATAGGCTATCTATAGCACATCACAATACGTTGATCAAGTAAGTATGGTCTCCACTTTTTTATAGTGTAAGCAATAGGTCAACATTTCAGTATAGTAATCATTGCAAGAAACTCCTAGTCATGTATAATCAATTTTATCTTTAAATATTTACTATCACAAGTTAAAATCCGTCCATCAATGATCTTTACTTCCAATATGTCACAACCTTCAATCTGGTAGGCTAATCGATCGGCAACTTTACTGTCCACAAAATTGTTAGTGCTACCAGTATCAATCAAAATAGTGAGAGGCTGATGTTTCAAAGTTCCTCTAATTTTCATAGTTTGTGGGTTAGCGTAGCTAGCCAATGCATGCACTGTATGTGTGATAGCTTCAGTATCTTCATCAGTTTTCACACCTTCATGATCGGAATCCAACTCTTCTGCTTTCGGTTTCTCCTCATTTGACTCAATCATCAAAAGTTTCCCTTGTTTTCATCGGTGCTCCTTACTCCACTTTTCATCGCAATGCCAACACAAACCCTTCGCTGATCTTTCTTTGAGCTCTTCTCGAGTTAGTCTTCGAGTGTTAGGATTTCGACTGGGAGTAGATGGGGTGGGCTGCTTATTGATCACCTATTTATTGACACCTCTGTTTCGACGATATTCTATGCTGATTTTTTCCTTATGTAGGTATGCAAATGAGATCGTAGCTATCATAGTGCATGATTGACGAGCCTTAACTTCACACCGAATATCTAGATTGAGTCCTTCGATAAATGTATACACGAGTTGTCGTTCAGACCAAGCTCTAGCTTGATTTGATAATCTTTCAAACCTGCTATGATATTCCAACACTGTAGAAGTCTGACGAATTTTGGCGAGCTATCCATCAACGTTCTCGTATTCTGATGGGCCAAAGCGAACAAGAAGCCCTCTCTTGAACTACTTCCACGAGGGAACTCCGTGGTAAGTTTCATACTAATCATACCACTAGATTGCATCTTCGTCTAGTTGGATTGAGGCTATTTCTACCTTGGATTCTTTTAGGATCTAATGGAAACGGAAAAAATTTTCTGCCCTAGAGATCCAACTGGTCGGATCTCCATCTTCCCATCTCGGAAATTCCACCTTCATGTGTGAGTAGTTTGTGTCACAATCTTGGGGCCCTTTTCCTATATTTATATATCTGTGCAACGTAAAACTTGAGCCCCCATCTTGTTGAAATTTGCTGAGGCTCTCCAATAGGCTTTTTTTGAAATCATTAAGTGTTTCTTACAACTGGTTCTCAATTCTAATTTCCAATGCTTACATTTGTACTTTCATTGAGTTACCGATGGCCATTGTGTAAGACTGCAAATCTGTAATCTCAACTCTTGTTTCTGGTGTCGGGACTAGGTCATCAATCACTGCCCTATTCGGTGCTGTTGTTGTGATGCAATCGGTGGCAGCATTGTGGGAATGAAGGGTTGCTACGAGGATGCGAGGATGTAGTTGTGATCGTTGCATGGAAGGCAAGTTGCTTGTTGCGATCGCTGCGTGGAGGGATCGTTGTTGCTAAGGGCTAGGAGGCAGCGATGGTGGTGCGGTTGGGGGTAGCGCCGCCAAGGGCTCACCGCTGCGGTGGTTGCGACGACACGAATGGAAGGTAGCGTTGCTCTATCTCTGTCGCACTAAGGAAGGAGGCGCTGGTGATGCCAAGGGATCGCATGCAGTTGAGGAAACGACGGTGGCTATGGCAGTCACGGTTGCCTTGTTTTGATCGCTACAAGCAGGGATGGTCGAGCGACTGCAGTTGCGACCCAAGGGAAGGCAACGATGGTGGCGTGGAGGGATCACTACTACTAAGGGCTGGGAGGTAGTGATGGTGGTGCGGCTAGGGGTAGCGCTGCCAAGGGCTCGCCGTTGCGGTGGCTGCGACAGTGCGGATGGAAGGCAGCGTTGCTTTGTCTCTATCGCACTGCGAAAGGAGGCACTGGTGACGCTGAGAGATCGCATGCGGTTGAGGAAACAGCGGTGGCTGAGGTGGTCGTGGTTGCCTTGTTTTGATCACCACGAGGAGGGATGGTCAAGTGATTGCATTTGCGACCCAAGGGGAAGTAGTGATGGTGGCGCGGTTGGGGCCAGCATCGTTGACCGGGAAGCAACGACGGCGATGGGGCTGGCCAAAAGCAAGGGAAGTAGGGGCCCCTTTCGAGCAACGTCATCGACGGTAGAAGTGATAAGGGGGTTGGTCTGCTGGCCAAGAAGAAGCGGCTGCGGTCCTTCTCGCTCGAGCAGGGTGGAGCAGCAAGGAGGGAAAGGCTACTGGCCAGGGAGCAGTGACGACAGTAGTCGTTGACCGGGAAGCAGCGGCGGTAGTGGGCCTGGCCAAAAGCAGGGGAAGTAGGGGCCCCTATTGACCAAATGGGCTTCAGATGGGGGAAGATGTGGTTGTGGCGGTTACGGTGCAACGAGGAGGGGAGGTTGCTGGCTGAGGTTGGGAGGCTACGTGTAGGCTGAAGGCTGGGTGGCTGCGGCGACGTTGACAAGGTCAAGAGGTAGGGGAGGGTCTGGTGGCTGCAACAGCAGAGGATGCTCTGTTGTTGATGCCGATGGAGGAGAGGAAGTGGTGGTCATCGAGGCTAGGAGCAAAAGGGAAGACGGTCACGGGGCTACGACGGGATAGGACATTGGCAACGTCATCTCCAGCGAAGGATTAGAAGGATGACTACGGTGGAAGGTGGGATGAGGCGCCCTTTTCTCGCTCGAGTGGGATGGGGGCATGAGCGGCTGCAATGCAACGAAGGGGGGAGGGGCGCTGGCCGGGAAACAGTGGTAGTGATGGAGAACGGGTTGCCCTGCAGTGGCGGTGGAGAAGGGGAGCAGGGCAGAGTCGGTCGCTGGCCGGAGAGCAACGACGGCGGGTGGGCTGGCTGGAAGCAGGGGAAGCATGGGTGCATGGCTACAACCTCTTCATTTTTTTTTTTCTTTTTATGATGATAGCTACGACAACACTACACCGAGAACACCAAGGATCACCGCTCTAATACCAATTGATAAGACCCTAGGGTTTTATCATGAAAGAAATGGGAGAAAAGGTAATGATCGCTTCGAGGGGATCGGCCTCCTAGGGTTTGTCAAAAAACTAAATAATATTTCATTGTCTGTCGAAAAGAAATGATTACATTACTATTTATAAAGTTCACCTAAAGTCCACTAGAACTTGGACTCTAATAATAAATATTAAATAAACCTCTATCCGACTCTAACTAAATTAAATAGACTCAATAAATATTATTCAAAAGCTTAGAAAATAAATGGATCTTAACCCATATTTACGGTGATGAAGAATTGTTATTCGGTGGAATCAATAGATTTATAGAAACCAAGAGAGTTAGCAATCATAGTTACTAGAGATTGGTGGAATCTAAACTCAATTACTCTTTCAAATTCTTTAATTCTTGGGAACAATGCACTTGGATCAATGAAGGATCTGATCTTGAAAAGGATTCTGATATTTTCCTATATAAGTTAATTGCTAACTCCATGTGGTTTCTATAGATCTATTGGAACAATCATTTGTTACACAACCGTCATTCCATGTTGCCATCCACTTGGTAGTATCTAGACTCTTGCCTTATTTTATCCAAATAACAACACCTCATCATAGTTTCTATGCTTAATGTGATGGGTCTTTCAAAGCTTCCTCTAAGTTGGCTTGTATGGGTTCGCTATTTGAACCACTATTTGATCCATTATTGCTACTGGATGAAATTTTGTCATGGTTTTTTCTCCTGATATTATTGAATGTCTAGCTATTTTCATTATCTCTCAAGAGCTATTCAAGAAAGCTTGAAAGACATTTGGATCAAAACAAATTGTGGTTTATTATACCTTTGACTTAAAACCCAACTTCTTTATCATGGGCAGTCAAAGTGCCAACATAATCTCCTTGGTCTTACATTACTGGTAATATGAACAAGAAAGCTCACATATTAGCCACCTTAGCACGTTTAGAAAGATCTCAGATGTGATATTCCAACTAACTTTTGTTTGAGCATGTTTAGAGATGAATAAATGATTTATATTTTAATAGGCATGTTTCATTTTTGTTTTTAAACCAAAAAAAAAAAAAAAACCAGCCAACAGTTAAAAGTTGTTTAGTCTTCTTTAACAAAGCAACATACTACCAAGACGCATAGTTCACCACACAAGTCGTAACTAAAGTTTTACTTAATTCTTATTGCAAACTTCATCTTAAAGCAACAAAATTAAGTATGGTAAAGAAGGATAAAAGATTAGACAATCTAGTTCATTAAGTGTCAATCCATTTCTTGTGTCATGATATCTTATGCCATCAGCACATTTCCAGAAGTTGGATTATGCCTGTTAATGTGTACAATAGCTGCTTCCATGCCTGATAATTAATTCTAGTTGAAACTTGAATATACCAAGAAGAGTTTCAACATCAAATTATGAAAGATCAAAATGCTTGATGTATAATTGTAATGCCAAGCTGATACTTTTATTAGCTACTTGTAAAAATATCATATTTGGCTAGTCACAGTTCATGGAGCAATGATCTGGTTATTACTTAGTTGAAGCTAAAATATAAAGAAATGATAAAATTAACACAAAACAGATACAGGTAATGTTTCATATCTGTTTATTGCAAATGCCTCTTCATCATTTACACAAAGAGTTTCTGTGATTTAGAATCTGATAACCTGTTTGGGATGGCTGCCTGATTTCCCAAGTGCCTTATCTAGTGCAGTACTGAAATCTTCCAAAGGAACCAGCTCCATCCTGCACAATATTATTTCTATCGATGTTAAATTCTCAATAAGAAAGAGTTTTAAAGTATGCCATATAATCAGGTCAGTAGAAAAAAATTAGCAATAAAGCGGTGACATTTTCCTGATAGAGGAATGTTCATAACAAACTCAAGATAAAATACATACTCGTACTTAAGCTTGCCATTCTTCACCAAGGTCAAAATGTGGTCTATCATTGGTATACAATCTTTAGCTTTCTCTGAATTTGTCCACTTCTGCAGCCAAAATCCCCGCAGAGCAAGATCCTACACAGAAAAATATTTGCATCAAATGGAGTTCCTATTAGCATGAAATATTTAGTAAAATAATCAAATGTATGAAAAGGCCTAAATCTTGATAATTTAATAATTCTAGTTCAATAACCAGTGCTAGCTATTAGTTGATTGGCTCCACTTGGTTCCAGTGAATCCTTCTAACTTGAAATCTAGAAGAAAAAATGTATTCTTTATCAAATTTAAACGACCATGGATCGTGAAGCGGTCAAAGCTAAAACAAGGGCTAAGTTGCATCAATAGCAGCTATTAGTTGATTGACTTATTTGGTTCCAGAGGAATCCTTCTACCTCAAGGTCTAGTAGGAAAACATGTTTTTCTTCTCGAATTTAAACGGCCAAGCTAAGTTACACCATAGCATGGTTTTGTTGTAGGGCCTTCTTATACAGACATCACCATGCTTTTTAGTTTGATTAATGTCGCTACACATGCACCATTTGTTCTTAGTCACAATAAACCATACGTACTTTAACTGGCAGCAGCAACTACAAAATTATTTGGCAACCGAGAAAAAATAAGTTGAGATTTAAACTTGGGATCCTTAAGGTTTTAATAAATCAGCAGGTGCCACAAAACCTAAAGACCTTTTTAATCAAGACATGTTGAAAAAACAATTTTCTCTCCTGTTATACAGTTGAATTTGAGGCATCATTTCTCTTCGGGTAACATACAAAATGTCATGCAACTAAAAGAGTACTTAAACTAGATATTGGTTCTTTTCCAGTCACAGAGACTAACCTTGAAAATGAATGCTGAAGTAGGTACAGTGACAGGTTTCCTTGACATGCCTCCGTATGTTACCATGGTGCCTCCTTGCCTGATGCAACAAAATTAATAGTACTCAACCAGTTACTGAGGTATTGATCTGCTTAAGCAAAAAAGGGAGGAAAACAATTACTCTATGTTGGAGTTACCTCAACAACTTGAGAACCAGTGAAGCAGCACTCCCCCCAACACAATTGAATCCTAAGATGGGTTCTGGCAGATCACCCTGACAATGGTGACTAAATTTAGTGCAAAACAAAATACTCAAAAGATAAAGTAAACAAAAAATATCCTCATGGAAACTTCTCATCAGCAAGTACACAATGGGCAAAATAGCAGCGGTAGAAGATATCTATATCTAATATTCTACTCCTAGGCAGACTTGACTAGTTTAAAAGTCATCGAACCAGAAGACTCTTGATGTTCTTCACTTCCAGCTGGCTTTCAGTGTACACCTCGTCTGCCCCAAGATTCTTAAGTTTTCCTTTAGCTTCTTCTGATCCAACTCTTCACATGCACGGTAGAAAAGTAATTGAATCAGGACACTGTTATAATAACCAATTTGAACTCCCAAGATACAAAATTGAACATTTAAGCTAATAAAATATTCAAAAATCTACCCAATAAACAATTCTTATTAATTTCACAGCAAACTTTATAATAAAATTTAGTTATTGATCATATGGATATAAAACATTCTTGAAAATCTTACTAGTAACTCCAAATAAATACAAGAAGAACTATTCTGCCTTTCATAATATAACAAGAACAAACGTATTATACTCGCAAATATTTACAACAAAAGTTTTTAAAATGTACTATCTTGCTGCATGAAAGTCTACAAACAACCCAACAGGGCCTAGGACTTGGTCCATGATACTCGTATATTCCAGGGATTAGATATAAAACTAATTCAAGACATTTTACGTAAAATTGCTAATCAGATTTCTTTTAAGTTGTAACACCCTAATAATATGACCTTTTAAAAGATTTTTTCTTTCATGCTTACCATACAAAAGAAATAGCTTCAGCCTCTAACTACAAAACAACATTATGTTATATGTATGAATCAAGTAAAACTAAAATTTATTACTATTTTCTCATCTAGTACACATACACACAGTCAGCAAGGTTACATAGTCCCACTAAGAGTTTGGTGGAGCTGAAGCGAATGGTATACTCTAAAAATAGAGAATCTAAAAATGTTATTATCATCTTCATATATGGAATCAAGATTAAATACTCAGAATAATATGCAAGGATAAACTATATGTATTGTTACTTTAAACTATCAATTGCGTTTGGAAAGAAAGGCTCCAAAAGGTTTGGCTTTTGCTCTTTAGAGATAACATGACTAACTGTAGATTTTCAGCATGATAGGTTCAATTTCAACTTCATTTTCTAAGTTCATTCAAATTACTGCTGCTTAAGGTCAGAGATACAGTTCACATAAGCAAAGAGGTTAGATCATCAAATTGATATTTTTTTCTGGTTGAACTTGTCCCAAGTCTTGGTTTCAAAACCCTGGTCAAACCTCAAATAATCCAAAAAATGGCAATCTCTAGATACTAGCTACAGAACAAATAAAAAATTGTTTTAATAAGATAAAGTACATAACAGTAAAAGCAAAATGTTGAATGCCTTAATTAACCTTGATTTTTTGTCTGTTCATGGTGCTCTAGATATTTAAAAAATCATCTAAAGCAGAAGCAGCAAAAAAAAGAGAAAAACATGTGCTGCTCCTAGAAAATTTAGCCCTATAAAGTGTGCAATAAGGAAATATCTGTATTAAATATTTTGAGTAATGATGCTGCTCAACTCTTCTTAATCAACAGCATGAAACTTTACCCATCATTGACTGTTGACATGCAAGCAAATGAGAATAAGAAGTAAAGGATACATGAACCACTGGGGAATCAGATAGTTTGATGTGCCATTTTAGTATTTATGAAGAAAGATTAAAAAAGTAAAGGCTATCATCCACTTAGTTTGTATAAAGTCCCTCAAGATTTTGGCAATTGCTAAAGATGTTCTACTCTTCAATGTGATTCTAGGTATGATCAGTTACAATTTAGTTTGTAGTCACCATCAGCATGAAATAAACAAGCACTCGATGAATATTTATCATGTAATCTCTATAATTTTGTATCAAGTCTTTAGCTGAAGAGAAGAAATCAAAATTGTTCAGTAAAAGTTCATTTGCACCTGTCTCTTATAATATTTACACTATGGACACCCTGAATTCTAGCAAGCTGAATAACACATTGTCCCACAATACTCGTAGCACCATTTTGGATGATGGTATCACCTGATTTCATGAAGTGAACAATCAAGGGATGTTGAATGAAAAGAAATCTAGAACTCAAAATCTTTTGTAATATAGCATGCTAAAGAGACAGGACCAGGGCTCAGCTTGACAAAATCTTCCAGCATCCGCAGAGCAGTCAGAGGATTTACATTAATGGTCGCAGCATACTCCATAGGAACATCTTTATCTATTTTGTGCCAAACAGTCTCTTCTTTCACAATATAAGTTTGCCATGTTCCTAAGAAGCAAATACATAATCATTTATTAAGAAAAAGGACATGTAAACCATTTATGATTAATGAAAAAAACATAAATACTTAAGAGATGCATTTATCAGGTAGGAAAAAACTTACCAAAGGATGGAGGAGATGGTATGACCCAGTCACCTACTGAGAGATTACACACACCAGAGCCCACTGAGTATACTTCTCCAACCCCCTCATGTCCTCCGATTGCAGGTAGTATAGGCCTCGCAGGGTAAACACCTTAAAAATATGTTGAAAGAAGACATTAGGAAAACCAAATTTTAATTCATATAATCAATAAATAATAAAAATCAGGTGCAAAACTGAGCATTCGTAAACTCCACTAGCCATAAGGATGAACAGCTCTTTCTATGCAAAGTACTTCCACTGCCTCTTCATTCTCCTACACCGCTCCTCTCCTCATCTTCTTCTCCTACGACTCTCCTCCTTCTCATTCTCCTTCTACTCCTCTTCTTCTCCTCCCCCCCTCCTCTTCTTCTCCTTCTCCTCCTCCTACTTTTATTTCCCCTTCACAGTGCTGGTCAGTATGCCATTGTATCATGTGCTAGTATACTAGTATATATCATGCTCGTACTAGTACGACCAGGTCCTAGACTGGTATGGGTCAGATACAGAGATTTAAAAGCTTTTTGAAGAATTGTCAAGGCCTCCAAAATTGTCTCCAAGACAAGGAGAAGATAACATAATAAGTGCTAGAGTTATGTTTTGATTTTGCGGCAGGATTTATGCTCTCGCTAGTCAAATTCAACAAAAATAATGGAGTGGCAACGGAATTCAGGTGTTTTTTATGGTGATGTAATTATGGTGGTCCTTCATAAGATTATCCAATCACTCATCAATTTTTTTCTTAGGTGACTGAGTATTTGTTTCAGAATATTACTGAAACATGATGTCTTCTTTAACTTGCACCACTGCAGATGATTCTGACATGCATCTTCGATAAAGGTCATTGGAATCAACTCAGTTTGTTATCAGTTATTAGATGTGACATTTCTTTCTAGGTTTTCTCCAAGTCAAGGAGCACAAAAGAACCTGCCAGTGAAGAATAAGATTGAAGGAGATTGATTAATCTAACTTTTACTTTTAGTAAGCAAAAAAATTATACATACATAACCAAGAGGCATTATGCGAGAACAATATCCTTTTTAAGAAATCTTGTCACTCAACAACATCCTTTCTAAAAACACATCCACAACTTCAAAGGACAATTCAAAAGGTGTTTTTTAAATACTATCTCTAACCAAAATAGGATCTTTATCATCGCAACAACAATATGAGTTTATAAGACATCATAAAATAATCAAGACAAAAAAACAAAAATCTAAACGAAAATCACTAGGAATAGAAAATCCAGCTAAAAGACCCTTGCATATGGCAAACCAAGGTAATACCTCCATGGGTAATGATTCAGGGTCCTACTGTATCAGAACAATGCACCATATTATCAAATCAATTTTTCTTGGCTCATAATACTTTAACCAAAAGGACAAAAGCGAGAAATAGAAATAAGAGGTAAACTTATAGGATACCTAATGGACAAACTGTATTTTGTATTACACAAAAATATGATACAAAAAATTCTCTTACATATAGACACTCCAACACCAATATGCAGAGGGACGTAACTGAAACACACAAGCAAGGTACTTATAATTGAAATAGAAAATAGAAATACAATGTTTAGGAGGCAAATATGCAAGCATGAGCGTTCTAACAAAAGATGCATCAACTACATTCAAAAATCCATGGCAGTACCAGACATAAAGACTTCTAATAATAAAGATAAACAAACTGCTAGTGAGTCTTAGGGATGCTCTAGCATTATTTAGCGAAACATTTATGGCCACAAAATGTGCTGGTAATAACTTCCAACGAACATTCATTGTCTGCTGGAATAAAACTATCTAAACATAATGGAGTTGACTATATAAAATCATAAGGTGCTTTATTTCAACTTATGATTAAAAGCAGTTTTACCTTTTAATACAACAATGAGGCTTGCTATGTCATATCAATTTGTATGTGAAAAAAAGAGCCATCTAGGCATATGGGGCATAATATAGGTGAGCTTGTGAGGGTGCGTTGGAGATTAATACAATGGAAGGACTAGACTGCAATTAACAGAGGCTAAGGTCAGGGATGCTATAGACTGCAAATGATATAGTTCTTTCTTGGAAATAAATAGGGAAGAAGAACGTATGATTTATTGAAAAAAAATACTGCACTTGTGAGTTGAGACAAAATCCTACTACATAGAGAAAGAAATGTATGAGCGAAATATCTTGTATACTAAAGCAGACATTTCTCCATTTCAGAAAATATGCCAAACCAAGATTCAAGGGGAAAATGTGCACGTAAAACAGCAAGCATCAAATCCTGGTACATGTTTCCTTCTACTTAGAGATAATGCAGCTAAGCGCAAAATGAACCAAAATTGCTTTACATTCCATCCTAACCCAAAAATTGAACTTTCAAGAAAATGAGCAATAAAAACGCCAAACCTTCTATCCTGTTGATGTCTGAAGGATTGATAGGAGCCGCAAGCATCTTGACGCACACATCATTCGCTTTCAGTTCCACGGGCGGGAGATCAATTACCCTACACACCAAGTAACGTTATGACATTGAAAACCAGCAGGTGTTGCCTATGTCTAACAATAACGTCTTTAACCAATCTTATTGAAAGTGAAGATAAGGAAATTGAAGTAACTAGGCCAGGAGAAGGGTAAACCAGCCAGCGGAAGAATCTGATTCAGAATCAGAAATATCCATAGAAGTAGCAAAAGATTAAAGGGACTGGGAATGGACCTGGTGACCTGATCTGGGGGCCCTTGCTGTTCGTAGACGACGGCCTTGGAAGGCGGAGAAAGGTTGGTGGCGAACCCTCGAAAGGTGTTCGACGTAATACGCGAAAGAGGGAATCGCGGGCAGCTTCTATGCGACACGCCGAGGGACCTCAGAGTCAGCCTGAGAGACGCCATCAGCGTTCACTGCCGCGGTGAAGTGTTTCATACGCTGCGGAAGCACATAAATTGAGCGAGCCGTCAGGAAGCGTCAAGCAACGGTGGCGTCGTCGCTACGCTCCCAACAAAAACGGAGAAGGTACACTCACCAGTTCTCTCACAAGGAACAGGATTCAGGTTTACACCTGTGGTTATGGGTGAAGAACCTGCGTAGGCTCCGCTAATCTCACCCTCTAATTGGCTCAGTTACGAAGCATACCCAGCACAACAACCTCCAAGTCTTGAGACCACGGGGGCAAGGCGCGTGACGTTATCATTTACGGGACCCAGAGCTCAGGACCAATTGAAGGAGCGCCTTGTCGAGATCGGAACCGCACCCTTCAACGGGTGGGAACAGCAACCAATGGGAGGAGTCCCTGCTGGAGACCGGAGTGGCAGTCTTAGGTGATGGTTCATCACCTAAGAGGGTCCAAAAGAATAAAAGACACCAACTTTTTGAACAGGGAAATGAGAGGCATTGAATAAGAAGAGCGAGACAGATTGTTCTGTTTTTTTATACAATTTTATACCCACGAGTTCTTATATGTTTGTTTATACACACAACCATTTTCACTTTCATGTAGTTTTAGCTACTCATTATTCTATTATGTAGTTTAAGTTTCATGCAGTTGTGATGTGTGGTTAAATTACGACATCATCGACCTTAATCCAACCCACACGTCTCAATTTGAGAACCTCGACCTAATTTCATCATAACTTGGCCATCTTTAAATTTTTATTCAAGTCCTCTGACATAATTGTGACCAATAATGAGTCAATTAGTTTTAGCATTCTTCCAAGCCTAATGCTGCTGTTGACTAAAGATCACAATTTTGCTTCGACTACTATTAGGTTCTAAAAATATTAGTTCTCTTTTAAACCTCCGTCCGAGTTCCAAAAGTGTAATATGCACAAGTATTTGGAAGTATAATATACTTGAATGCAGGTACGCTGCAGGTGACTGGCTTGTGGCTAACATAACACTTGAAAATGAGAGCTGCTAGATGTAAAATTATAAACGGGCAACCGCAAGCCTCC
The DNA here is from genome assembly GCF_036884655.1 of Musa acuminata AAA Group. Lineage (NCBI taxonomy): Eukaryota > Viridiplantae > Streptophyta > Magnoliopsida > Zingiberales > Musaceae > Musa > Musa acuminata. The sequence continues at coordinate 17,477,918 of NC_088356.1, read as the reverse complement.
ATTATATAAAACATAAGATATAAGAGATGCATAAGTCACCATGCAAGATGTTGCCAAGTTTCGGGTCCGGGTGTTGGATTAGTAGTATTTACAAGTGACGGGTAAGGCATTTTGGGATGAATGGTATGGAAATGTAATCTCGATGACATGCCATCTTTAGTCAGATTTGATGTATTCTAATGAATGCTATCACAACAGTAACTAGCTAAGCTAATCATTTCTATAGTTATGTCCAATAAATGACAAGCATAAGAGTTCCTTATCTCATGTTCCACCAGTTTTAGCAATACCCATACGAGTATGAAAACAGAACCCCAGAGGCAGCATAACAATACAAGTCATGTATCGTCACTGGCATCAATAAAAAATAACACTACAATTATCATGTCTAATACATGCTAATTCACCCAAAAATAAACAAAATTTCAGACCACTAAACGAAACAAACTCATTCGAAAAAAAAAAACAAACAAACAAGGCATCAAGATGTAATTACTCAACTAACCTGGAAGTTAAATATTCAGTGTCAGCATCAGCACTGAGTCATCACTATAAAAACATGATAAACTTGCAAACGAGATTAAATAAAATGATATCAACAAAGTAATTTCAGTTTAGCTATAGAGCCCCGTGATAATCATTCTCTGTGTCTTTTTAACTTGTGAAGCAGAAAAAATATGCATCAAAACTTGCTTCTATGGCACAGCAAGCAATCTCTATAAGAATTTAATGAGATACAGCCAAATGTAGGACCTTGATTAGAACAGAACCAAGTTCTATCACTTCATGGCTATCACACTACTGATTTTAAACTCAAGCCTTGAAATGCATTGTGCAGAATTGCCATCATAGGTAATTGGCATGCAGGGCCACAGAAAACATCTGGCTACGAGCTGCAGCTAATTGCAAGCATCTTAAGATTGTGATTCTATGCCTGGCTCATGTATCTGGATAGATGTTCTAGATAGGCTTGCTTCCAATTCATTTAGCTCATCAATATCCAGTTCATCATCATCATCATCATCATCATCATCATCAGGGATTTCTGAATTCATGTCAACAGAAGGCATGGAACTTGATTCCTCCACCCCTGGCTCACTCTTGACCTGCAACTAAAACCAAATACATCATCAAAAATTTACTCGGAAGAGCATTGAAACATTAATAACACTGCCCATGAAGCTAAAACTAAAAGCAGATATCAAAATGGTATAACAAGCTCACAAGAACTGGGTGGAAAGGTAAAGTTAAGCTTTTCTATAAATTTTACTGGAGTATAAATAACAGATTCCAACGTACAAGTCAACCTCTTAAAAAAAAGGTCAGTTATCAGTGTTATCGTGGGTGGCATCCCATCCCATCCATCGAAGAATGTGTAAGACCTATCAAAACCCAATGCAAATCAACATCTGTGTTTTTCTTAGTTTTAGTGGGTTCAGGTTAATGCGCCACCTTCTGAACATTCATATTTAAACTTAATAACTCTTATCATTATATCAAGCAGAATAAAAGAGTGCAAAGTAATGTCTATACAGTCAAAAACATCCTGAACAGGACTACTCTGTTGGCACCATAACATCATGAATAATTGGTCATATTCTTTCTCATGAGGCACCAGAAGTCCAAAATATGATGAAAATAAAGAAATTGTTTGGTAGATGGGTCATTACACATTCAATCTTAAAAAGAAGTTTTACAAACCAACAAAAGAAAAGATGAATTGTATAATGCAAAAAAAGACAATATAAATATAAGCACATGAAAAAGCACTCTGAGGAGCCATATCAATCAGAATGAGAGGTGGCAAGGAAATAGGATCTAAAGCCATCTAGAAGTTTGATTAAAAAAAGTGAGAAACCGATCATTAAAAAAGACAAAAAACCAAAGGATGGACAAAAGAATTTATTGCAAATTCTTTAGCAATAAATTTCAGGTGTGTTTTTAATTTTGAGATCATATTTCATTAACACCCCCAATATAATTTAGAGCATAACCATATTGATGATATAAAAATTTTAAAAAAAAGTTCTTTAACCAAAAAACTAATATGAACACAACCTCTGGTATAACAATTTTATTGAATGCTCTCCAAACTAAGGTAAATTAATAATTAACAGATTACCTTCTCAGTAGATTCAGGTTGTTCTTCTCTATTATACTTCTCATATGCCTCATCATCATCAACAAACAAACTTGAATCTGACAGAAACAACTCACGACCACTGAAATAAATAGAAGGTATTAGTTGCAATGATTAGAGAATAATGTACAATGAATGTACTGGACAATAAAAATAAATTTACCTCATGCGGTCATTCTTAGCCCTATCAGCACGCATTGCAGCAAGATCAGCTTCTCTTTCTTCCATCTTTTTCCTTTTCCATTGTGTGAACAACTCAGGAGTAAGAGGAGTTGACGTCGAAACTTTTGCCCGCTGGGGAAGGAAAAGATCATACAAGCATGAAAGAAAGTCCCATCTTGGAAAACCAAGAAACTCCAGACAATAAAAAAAGCATGAGATTGCCATGAGAAGAAAGGGATAAGCATGAAGATGCTACAAAGGCACAAGAAAAAGAAAACAGATAACAAGCAGCAGCACTGCACTTGCCTGATTTTCTATCTCTTCTTCAATTGTTATCTTTTCAGTTTCTTCCTCCAGTAATGCTTTCATCTGAGATTTCAATACATAACCAGGAGGAAGCGCATGCCTATAATGGCAGTCCTTGCCACCATTTGGGCAAACCCAGAACCAACCATACTGCTTCTTCTCCACTGCATCTAAAAAGTATTTACAGACCTAACAAAGAGCAGATGTTACAAAGGAATGATAACAAAGTTTTGAATAGAAATATGTTAAACATTTATTTGGGACCAAACTTCAAAAATATCCTATCAATTTGCTACAAACTATTTTTTATTTGTTTAATGAAAATAAATATCAAACTCAACAAAAACAGAAGTGCAAATCACCAAACCCATTTAACATAAAGAACAAAACAATCGAGCAAATCAAGCTGTTTTGTACCAGTGTATAATACCCTCCCCAATTCACATGCTCCATCAAAACCCCTCTAAGCAGATTGCTTGGTCAAATACTTGAGATCTTTCATATAACACCAAGAATATTGTAGAATCCTTTTTGACTATGCAATTTCAAGAACAACCAATGGAAAATACAGAGCAAAGATGATAGAGAAAAGTGAACATAGCATAAGTCCGATACAGTTGCTTTTAGGAGTATCAAGATGGCATTCCAGACTAAATAAATTGGCTGACCAAGCATAAAATGCTATGGATTATAAGCATCACAAAATAATGTCATTTATAATTGTAAAGAGATGGTTAAATAAAGAAAATGAACAATTTGAGATTTTTGTGAAAACTATAAGAAAATATCTGAAACATGCTCAAGAACTCGCAGTATTGCAGTCAGACCTTCAAAAATAACTTCCGACATTGACATTTTTCTCAATGCATGGTTAGCATGCTTGTGGACTTCTGATTATGGTGTTCACTTGATAGGCTGATTATACTGATGCTGAGCTGCAACAAGCAGCTGTAGCTCTTTTCAGCCACAAGATGATAAATTAAAAAAAAAAAGAGAAAAGCTGGAATAAGCTAAAAAGGTGAGAGGACTACAGATGATAGGCTGTTGCCTCTTTTAATTGTTTTCCTTATTTTTCTAAATAAGTCATAGAAGTTAGTTGTTTCAGCTGTCATTGTCCAGTATAAAGAACTACAAAATTGGCACGGTTGAGTGTATGAGGCTCCCATTGATGTAAAGGCTGAGACTCTAATTAAAATAAGAAAAGAAATCAGCCAATTAATCTTCGTCCTGATAAATCCAACTGCCTTTTCTCTAAACAGAACACAATTCCATTTTTGGAATCTATATAATGCTTCAAATAGCTGAAACTAACCAGTCAACTTGATTTCTGATTCTGAATAACTCTTTTTGGGTAATGAACAGCAGCAGATACATAACCTTAGCCACTTATTCCTTTCACAAGAAAACTGAGTTCTTTAAGTATTCTTTGTAGTGTTTGAGAAGCCCGTTGAAGATCTAAACTGGAAAACAGTGATTAGTTTTTACAAGAAAACTAATCCCCTGAGTCAACATATGACATCCCAAAGAAACATGGGAACAATTAGCTCCTTAAACAGAAAATAATGAAAATAAGAAATACAACTCTAATAAAGCAAGATTCAAGGACTTATAATATTCAATTTAAAGACCATAAATGATTTATCAGCCGATCTAGACTCTAAATTGTGTCCCGAAGAAATTAGAGGTACCCCAATAGAACAAGTGAGTTATACATAAAAGTCAGGTATCTTGGAATTCCAAGAGCTCATGCTCCCATTGATAATTGATGAGTTATCATGTTCTGTTAATAGATGAAATTCAAATAGTCCCACTAGAATAGACCATCATCAGAGGTTGCCATTCTAGTTACGGATCATATAAGTCCTCGCTTGGACCAATACGGTATCAATTACTTACTGAGGCAGACAATGGCGTATAACCATGTAATTGACCCAAAAGGTCCCCATAATGTAGTAAAAAGGGAAAAACAAAGAAGAGAAGAAAATTTCAACCATAGAATTTAACTGAAAGAAAATGAAAAAAAAAAATACTAATCATTAACTATCTTAGAGCTTTGAAGCTACCGGTGGCCAGAGGGGAATGGCGGTCGATTTAGTTATTAGGGCATCAAAAGCAATGAGGGAAAGAAGGCATGAAGTAGATTTTACTTTGTTGTTGCCACCGCAGAAGTGGGCATTCTATCCCCTGCTGCTAATACCATCGTCTAGGAGGAGTCCCCAACCTGGAAATGATGGCACAAGAATGGTCTCGATGGAGTTACAAGAAAGAGAAATATAACTAGTCATGATTATAATTCCTGGGGAAATCAACCAAAACATTTTTACCTTTTACAATTTCATTGGATAACTGAGCCAGTTAAACCTAGGAGCATCACTTTATGTTGCAAGTCAAGGGTTTAATGTGTCCTGATTGAAATCAATTGTGTTTTTGGTAAAATTTTGAGAAAAAAAAGGAACAAAAATGTCTCAAGCAATCCTGCCAAACATTGCCAATCCACATGCTAATATAGCAGTGATTGGTAAGTGTCATTCAACATGGGTGGTATCCTGAGAGGGGAAATCCTTGGCCATCATTAGTTTATTTGGTAGTGCATCTCAATGATTATGGTTACTGTAACCATAATAATACCAACCATTATGTTTTTCAATAAAATGAAAACAAATTATCTGAGCAATAAACAAATAAATTATACTTCCCAAGTATATGAGCTCAACTACATGGTTCCCATTCTGCCATTGTCATGTACACCAAGTTTGTGACAGTTAGAGAAAGCATGTTCCTTGTTACTAAAGAACAGAGGAAGGGAAAAACAGAGGAAAGTGAACATAATAATAGTAACAGATAATAGAAAATTGATAACTATGAGACTCGATCTGGCTCAAGGAGTAATTCTTGAACATGAAGTCACACATCTCATAAATGGATGAGAAAAATCATACCATTGGGAAATAAAATGTGAACCTGCACCACTTACACATAACATGAGTGGTATGGGTTCACTAAATCCTAAGAAAAGAGGCACCTAGAACTCTCCAAATAGAATTCTTAATATTAAACAACAGTGCCTTCTTGTATCCATGTTATGACTCTTAGACCCTAATTACCCTCAGTGTAGGATTCTAAAACACCCTAAAATAGCCATTACAACTAGAAAATCCCTGAAAAACAGAAGCCAAATCTACACTCACTAGGAGTGGTAATGAGATTTAGCTTGCTCTCTTTTTTCATAAGTAGGAAGAGTGTTGGTTTAAACCCAAAGCAGGAATGCCCTTAAAGTTTTCTGAACTGTACGCTTGTATTTTCTTCTACTGGTCCAACTAAGAGTACTGTAAGAGCTGGGTTATCCATCTCCAAGTTGGACTGAGCCTTCCTAAATCTATGGGTTGAACCAAAGTGCGCTGAAGCTAGATTCAGCTAAAACATGAACAGAATTAAACTCCAACAAGTTGCAACCCATTGAATCAATGTGTATATGGTTAAAAATACACAGTGGTATTCCGCCAAGGTGCCTTGCTGGCCGAAAATGCTGATTTATGGTTAGAAGAGCCTGCGGCTGATAGGGTCAGAGTTGGACCACATTGTAGCATCCATTTAGGAACATTAACCATTTTATTTTGGGAGTAATTGTTGGCCTTGAGCTTTCCATTTATGATTTCTTGATCCACTTCCTTGAGGCATCTCAAAGTTTAAAACTGGCTGCTAATGTGGGACACAGACATAATGATATATTGACATGCCAACAGGGAAAATCATCAAAATTAAAACACAAGGCATCATGGAGACCACAGAAAAAGCATATATTTTCTATTTGTTAATATAACTTTACAGGTTGATATCTATTATGTATAATTTAAATAATGATTGCTGCATTTTGTGAAAGCACTTCAAGTCAATATCAGTTATTCACATCATACTAGGGGACAGTCTGGTGCATGAGGCACCCACCAATAAGGGTCTAGGAGGGCCGATCTGCATATTTTTATCCGTGCAAGTAAAGAGGTTGTTTCTATTACTCAACTTCTGGTCACTTGGGTAAGAAAAAGAGCAATCCAAGTGTAGGTCCAAGACTTGCCCTCATGTTCACGTCATACTAAGTTGAAAACCAAAATGCATATATTGTGCCAATACTCAATTTACCTGGAAGCTTTAGGTCTATGTTATAAGCATCCAACATTAATACGAGTGCAGATGACATGTGCCCTAATACATTCTGAAATTTCTGATGTATGTTGGTGAGTTCAAACAAGTTTAGTGCTTGACACAAACAAAACATGGATAGAACAAGCATTATCTATGAAATCTTACGAAATAATAATAATGCTTTGCAGTGTTCTTTTGCAGACATCTTATGAAATTCTTACTGCAAGCAACATGCCAAGGCAAAATTCACCTCAAGTCGCCTTCTACTTAACCAAGCTAAGGTAATGGAGCTCATGAAGTTGCAGTACTTGTCGAATATCGAGTTATTATTTATGTGCTGAAAGCCAAAGCTACATTAAAAAAAAAAATTCATCGTTGTATCGACCAAAGTAAAGTTAGTAGGTCAAGTCATCAAAAGAATTGGAGGAAATATGAACGGATAAACATTAAATCATCATATAAGTTGACAATCATCTATATTTAAAGCATAATCAAGCAAAAGAGTGCCGATAACATTAACATGTTAGGCTAACATTAAGAATGAAAGAAAATCATCCACGTTTAGGAAATTATGGAGAAAAATTAATATTGAGGAAAAGCGGAAAACACTCCAAATGATCCTATTACTAAATATTTTTAAGGAATTGAAATACATCATAAGCAAAAAGCAACAACAATAATGCATGTCCAAGGGTGGAAGTAGTTAATGACACATACAATATCAGTAGGTTTGTTCTGATTATACTCCTTATTCTTTGTTTCAACGACCTTCTCCAACATTTCCTGATCCCAATCCTCCATTGTTCCTACACCACATGAAAACCAAATTAGCCCAAAAATATATGTACATACTAATATTTCAATTCTTCTTAATACCCAATATCCTAAACCATAGTGCACAACAATCCTTGCAGATTAATGGAACATTCTCACTTTGTCTATTAACATGATAATTTTTTGGCAACTATCCTTTTTTTCCACCTCAAAATCACACATCCCAAAAGTTTAAAGAAACCATCCCTTTGACCTTCTAACCTTTTCTAAGTAACTATTACAACTCTAACATCAACAACTAAGCAATTAATCAATGTCTTTTTATTCGTTAAATTTAGTGATGTACCTCCATTCTTTACCAATTCATCTTAGATATAAGACCTAGAACATTTCAGAGCTCTTAAGGTACAAGTCTTACATTTAGATCTTGAAAGTTGGGTTGGAGGGTTATTAGAACTCTACAAGATAAATGGTTACACAAAAATATTCTCTCACAAAAGATATAAATAAAAAATAAAGCAAATAAAGAGTTAAGTCATGTTGTGAGGGTTCTTTACCACTGAAAGATAATAGAAAGTAGTTAATAATGAGTGCCTGAACTGAACAAACTATGGACAAATAGGCAGAAGGTCAGATATGTACTATGATTTAAAACCTAAAAAATTGAAAGTAGCAGTGCTCCATTCCTGACCTTGATCACGATCACGCTGATCGCTGTACAGATCGATCTTCTCACCCTTCCTCTGAACATTTAGGTCATGTGAGAACTTGCACTTGAAACCTTTCTGACATTGCCCGACCTTGAAGAACTCGCACAGTATCGACTTGGGGTCGACACCTAAGCCAGAAGACCAATATTCACTTATCAGAAATACAATAACAATCAATTGAACGACCCTCAATGACTTAATTAATCTAAATGTTGGTGCTTCAAAAAGAAGAATATCACATACCAACTGGGACCTTAGGCTGGCTGACGGCAATCTTGAACAGATCGTTCAGCTCCTTCTCTCGGGCCTTATCTTCTTCCTTCTTCTTCTGCTCTTGCATCAAACAATACATTGACCAACAAAGTATATTATAGATTTCGCTTTTCTCCATTGGAAGAAAGGGTGATAGAGATCGAGAGAAAGAGAGAGAGGACGGACCTTGGCGGCGATCTTGGAGGAATCAGGTTTGGGCTGGACGGATTGCTGCAGGCTCTGGACGTACTTTTGAACATTCTTGCTCTTGTTCTTGTTCTTGAGCCCGAACGTCTTGTCCTCCACGACCTTCTGCTTCTTGGCGAGCTCCGACTTGGACGGCTGGCCCTTCGGCGGCATCGGCGGCGAAGTCTACTGAGCTGCGTTTGAAATCAAACGAGGAAGAGAGGCTATCGAGGGAGCGATGCCCCTCTAGATCGACGGGAAAAGGAAAACGAGAAGGGAATAGGGCTTGAGTCCGTACAGTCGGCTGCCTCGTTTGCTGTGGATTTCGGCAATCGGGTGTTGCGGTGGAACGCCTGGTGTTATCGATGCCAATGAGAAGGTTCGTGGGGGAAGTCCAACTACAAAACGGGCCAAGCCCAAATTATGTTCTTGGGCTTAATAAGTATTTCGTTTCCGGGTTTACATGTCTACCCTTATAAATCTTGAGGAGAGGATAATTGATCCTTACAAATCTAACGCATAGAAATCCTTAATATTTTTTTACTTTTAAAAATATATTTTTAAATAGTTCAAAAGAATATTGATGTCAAATAAAGTTATATATATATATATATATATATATATATATATATATATATATATATATATATATATATATATATAATTTATTTATTTATGTATTCTTAAGTTTTACTGAGAAATATAAATAATTTAAGGTGAATTCAGAGCCTTTCTTTTTATTTTTTCGCGTGCAGTTTTTCTATTTTGATTTTTCTTATAGAGCATCTCTTTTTTTTTTCAATCAGAGAAAAGTACTCTCCTTTGTCACTTATCTTATATTATTTATATATAAAACTAGCTTAGATAGGCCCTTCAAATTTTAATATTGTTAATATATACATTTAAAAGGACAAGGTTAATCTATATGACCCTCATCAATGTATGGACTCACGAGATTCCAATCTATCTAGTCTTACCCCCTTCCCTGTATGCCAAGTTATTTCGGCAAGTCCTAATACGACACGTTGCCCTACGTATTTTCTATGTATATATTTATAATAATAAATAAGAATGACAAAGACGTAGTAACAATTATAGTATGAAATCCCTCTAGATGATATCTATCAAGGATGGGTCAAATAGGTTAAAAAAGTTGAGACATAGTCCAATAACCATCGTTAATGACGTCTCTAACCATAAGAATCATCTTTATGGTAACATACTGTATTGAGATTTGTCCTCGTTAAGAACTTTGAAATCGTGTAGGAACAATGTATGACTGTGATTAGAATCTATTACAAATGTTCCAAATTCTCATTTCTTTTTCTTTCTACTCGTTCCCAATCTATTATTACCTGAAAATATTTCTATATTAATTGATGAATATATGGAGTGAAATGGTAAACCGTATATATATATTTTTATTTATTTATTTATTTTTTGAGCTGAAATCAAAATCATCTAAAATCTATTAGGTCCAAATTGGACTGAACCTAAATTATCCGATCCTGAACCCGAGATCAGGGTTACAGGTAATTAATTAGTAAGCAAGTGCAAAAATTTCACGTGTGATTCTGTGTCTTATTATTATTCCTCAATTAAAGGCGCTACGTAGTGGAATTCTATTTGCAGATGACGATGCAAAACTGCTTCTTCCATCACCCCCCGATTCACGTCCTGTTGGAGTTCTCGCAGTGGAAGCGCCGCCAGAAATCCCTTGATGTATTCTTTGCAGCAGATGACACCTTCACACACGGCCTCTCCGTCTGTGTAAGCCCCTCCACCCTGTCGAACGTCTTGTCTGCATTCATCTGAGTCTCCCGCTTCAACGCTCCGCTTATAGATCATACTCTGCCTGTCGAACTTCAGAATGTATGCTTGATTGCATCCCTCGAAGAGTCTCTCCCCGAAGGTGTCGACCAGATAGATGGCATCGCCTTCGATCCTGAGGACGAAGAAGTGATCGTTCCAGCTCGCAATGTATATCCTTTCTTCCGACGGTGAACTACGCAGGAGCTCATCCCAAATGTTGTCGAACGACATCGTCCCTTGCAGAAAGTGTAGGCTGTCGGGCGTGTCGTCGAGGCCGAAGAATCCTACGTAGGACATCGTCTTGTTCTCTGTCAGCGGCCGGACTTTTGCTTCCAGTACCGTGTCGAGGTCGAAATGCTGATCCGAGAATTTCTCCTTGTGGGCCTCATCCGCACAAAGCTTTCTCCACTCCAGGGATCCTTGATGTATCAGTTCGTCGAACTGACACCGCAGTGGCAGAGCTTTCGGGTTGTGATGCAGCCAATCGGCGATGACGACGGCGAGCACCGTACAGGCACTCTCACCTGCGGCCTTCTGGCTACGCTGATCGATGGATGCAAGAAAGACGTCGGCGACGAGCTCCATCCCCTCGTCTCTGCTGCTTAATCTTCTTCTCTCCCACACGCCGACCTCGAAAGTTCCTTCATCTTCGAATCCTCGATCTCGAGGTTTCTCCTCACGCTGCAGCAACGCAGACTCGGTGCTCGACTGTTGGTGCCGCTCGAGATCGATATCGTCACCTCCAACATCACTGCATGATTTGTTCAGAAGTGGCTCTCCTTTCGGGTGCTTTGTGGCTTTGAAGCTGAGTCTCGTCTTGTTCGACAGGAGCCTAACAAGGGAAGGTTGTCGTTTGACTGATGTCTGCAGATTTTGTTCTTCCTCCTCGTGATCTTCGAGCTTTCCAGGCAACTCAGCACCGAGGAGGATGTTAGCAGTGGCTATTCCACTATAACTAAATTCATGCTCATCTTCTGAGGAAGAATTCCCTAACGATGGATGTATCATTCGATTGCTTGAGAATTCAGTACCATAGTTTCGCCGCAACCCCACACACGACAAGGCACGCGAGCTAAGAGCTCGTGGCCGCGCGAAATCCATGCTGCCTTTTATGTTGAGCTCCACGACATGCAGTTCAACCTGCGCAAATATGGGATACCTCAAATTGTTGAATCGAGAATAAAGAAGAACACAACATTAATTACCTTCAGCACAATTTCCGCAGTCTGGTCCTTAATCTTGCATCTGATTGGGATGCTAATTGTTTTCTTGTGATTTGGAGAGGCGTACTCGGCAATGTCTATCTTGGTTTCTCCGTACACCGTAGACTTACCGTTCGAGTTATTATCAGATTCCTGCAAGCATTTCAGATCAAATTAAATGCATGATATTTGTTGTCACATGACACATAACATGGTTGACTTACTTGAACTTGTAGATTGACAATCCAACTCTTGTAACTATGGGAATTCATCCTCTTAAGCTTGCAGATGCAGTTGAATTCTTCGTTCCAAATCACGGTGCCGTCCGGTCTCATGTGCTGCTTGGAAGTGCAGTTCTTCTTCGACCCCCGGCGCAGGAAACCGACTTTTCTTCCACTTCCTCTCCATTCTATTTCCACCATCAAACTGCTCTTGCCGCAATCCCCCAGCTTCTCCACTGGTATATTCTTGAGTTCATGGATGAGTAGGATTAGCTTAAAGCTCATGGCGGAAGGAAATCTTTGGCTCTGTTGAAATGCTTCTTCAAGCAGATGGAGAAGAAAGGTCTTTAGAACTGGGATTTGGGTTCCTTTGGGACATTAAGGCTTTTGTAATTATGTCGGATTTGGGTTGTTCTAAGTCAACTGCTTCTCGTGTAAGCAAAGATTGCCTTGTTCAGAAGATTGACTTGTTCGGCCACAGCCGTCCTGCTTCCTTCAAACTTCCTTATCCTCTTCACTGTTGTGTCTTATTTTTTATCGCATGCCCTTGATGACAATATTATCATTTGGACATGCTATTATTTAGATGATTGACATTAAAGACCTTTGAGTATGCTAATTGCTTCGAAATCAAACTGGTGTGTAGTCTAAACTTTTAGCTTCTTTCCATGATATTTGTTGCCTTCCATCATAGCTGAAACTGTTAACTAGTTAGTAGCATTCGACTAATTGTCCGGTCCTATAATCCAACAGGCAAATGAACTCTAAACCACATTAATATCTTACAAACAATTTCACATATATTTCTATAAATGGCTAATTTTTTTTGTATTTACCCTTTTAAATTTTAGTTCAAAATAAATGCACTAAAGGGTGTAATTTTTTAGAGAATTCACTATCGACCATGATTAACAGGAATTAGCTTGAGTTCTACTGGATGGATTAGGATAGAAATGACATAAATAATAGTGTGATTTTTCTTTTAAAAAATTCAGTTTTTTCCTCAAAATGTGCCCCTATTTTTATTTTAGATATTACTATTTGCAACTCCCTTCTTTTTATTTACAATTCCATGCTAAGAATTTTGAATATTCTTAAGTTACCCCTTCGTAGACATATATGATCTCAATTTATAATTTATTGTAATAAAATATTTTTACTCCTTATCTATAATCTCATTTTCTTATCTTTATCATCATCTTCTTTGTCTCCTCCCTCCTCCTCTTAATTGGCAAAGGTAACAAAAAATAATTAAAAAAATATGATGAAATGGAATGAACCGAAGATCGAAGAGAATGTGAGACATAATTTTTAATATTTATTCTAATAAATTATTTTTTTATATATTATATAATAACTCGAAAGATATCATCTTTTATATTAACCTAGAAGATAACATATTTCGAGTTTTTTAAACTATCCAATAGGATGCATGGGCGGTAGAAAGAGTCGACGATAAAAGAGTAAGAGACATATGGGGAGGAAAAAGAAATAGAGGTTAAAAACATAATTAAAGGGATTATGATTAATAAAATATTAATTTATTAATTTTTTAAGGGATTTTGAATAGTAAAAGAGCATAGTAAACTACTTTATTTTTCTTAAGTGGTACCGTGTTTCAAATAATATCCACGATATCCTTCGTCAACTCTGGTATTTTTTCATCCTTTATAATGTTTTGACAACATTATAAAGTTTTTTTGAAAACACAATAAAAATGATACAAATTGACTCATAATCTCAACTAAATCAACTTTAAATCTAAAAATTTGATACCATAATGATACGTGAGCAATGACAATCAAAGAAACACAATAAAATGTTATTTATAATGTTTTTAGCACCTCATTAAAATATTATTTGAAAACATAATAAATGATACAAATTGACTCATAATCCCAACTAAATCAACTTCAAATCTAAAAATTTGATACCATAATGATATGTGAGCAATGACAATTAAAGAGACGATGTTATTTACAATGTTTTTAGCAATTCATTAAAATATTATAACACTATTAGAAAATATTATACGTGAACCAAATGAAATCAAAATATACTAGAATCTATTTGATATATCATACTAGGATTCAAATAGATATTTATAATAACATACAAATAACATAACCCAAATAATGATCAAAATTAGCTTGTTATAGTGTTTTGACAATCACAATAAAACATACTTAAAAATACTGTAAATGATTTAAATAGACTCCAAACCTCAACAAAACCAACTATAAGCCTAAAAATATGTTATTATAATAATCTACAAGTAATGATAATCAAAGATATATAATATGATGTTATTTTTCAATAGCTTCATAATATTTTTAGCACCTCAATAAAATCATTGTAATGTTATTGAAAAACACTAAATCAAATAAAAACACTATAACGATTCAAAACCAATGAAAAAATTAAGAGAAAAAATATCATTGGAGTTGGTAAGAGGTATTTGAGGTATTATTCAAATTAGAGGCACCATTTAGAAAAAATCAAAACAGAGGATGCCCTTTAAAAAAAAATAAAAAATAAAGATTTTTCGAAAGAAATCGCCCTATATAATACAGTATAAGTATTTGGAGGGTTATTTTATATATGTTATATTAAATTTGAAAGTGGTGAATATACTATTTGGCAATTTACCTAAAAAGGCTCCTAATAATAGAGTTTTATGAGATAGCATATCTATCTTTCGGTTTTAACAAAAGTACCCTTTTATTTAAAATATCAAAAATATTTTAAAATCGAGGACCCTTTTTATTGAATCGAGTTACCTAATTCAAACCAATCGATCTAAGGACTAGGTTGGTTTGGTCGGGGTCGTAGTCTGAGTCAAATCCTACGAAATAAATTGGGTCAAATTTGAATCAAAAGGCAAAAGGGGTTTTACAAGCATTACATTGAACGAATATAACATTAATGTAATTGATAGCTAGCCTTCCTCTTCTCTCCTCTACTCCTCTATGACAACAACATCCTTTCCTCTCTAATCGTTAGATGAACTCCTCTACTCTTTTCTGGTATTTTGCAAATGACGATGATATTATTAAATATCAGATTTTGATAATAAAATTAATTGATGAGTTTATGATCTAATCTGTATTTTGAGTGATGTAGGACTAACTTTGATTAGAAAAGGTATATCAATTAAATTAAGAAGAATCGGATGTTGAGCCAGAGTGAACATGTTAAAAGATTAGATGTTAGCCGAAGGATTGATCAATGTGTTGGTAGAAGGACTTTGTGCTGTGAGTTTGGGTATCGGATCGGAGGATCAGACATTATGCTAAGGAGATCGAAAATTGCGAGAGGTCAACATGCTGATTGGGTAATACGCCGAAGGAGAGGACGATGCGCTAAAGGATCGGACGAAGCGTCAGATGAACCAATAACATGTCGAACAACATAGAATTCTAGTCTTGTAATCAATTATCTTAATTGGTCATAGTTTGATCGTAATTGAGTTAGTTTTGAATATAAACATGTCAACTTAATTAGGGCCCATTGGGCCTAGGTTGGGCTTGTTTTGGGCCAAGTGGAAGACACATTCAGTCACCCAAGGTTGGTGGAATCACCTATAAGTTGGAAAAGTCAAGAGCATACTTTTTCAAGCTGTCAGGTGATGGTATTTCCAGACTGGGTGGTGGTACCGCCCAGACACAATCTCTCAAACTATGTCAAGCAATAATATTACCAGTCTAAGCAATGGTACCACCTAGTATCAAGTGGTGGTACCATTAGATTAGGCAATGGTACCCCCTAGTATTAGTGTTGTAGGCGGTGGTATCACCCAGCATAAGCGGTGGTACCGCTAGTACTCCGAAATCTCGAGGATTTAAATTTTGACTCTAATTTTTAAAGTCATTTGGGGTTTATAAATACCTCAAATTTTTCTGCTTAAAGTAACATGAAAGGTAGAACAAAACTCTATGATTCTAAGGTTATAAACCCTGTTAGAAAATTGAGTTCCCTCCTCCATGTGCTTAGAAGTTGTTCTAAGGGAGAGTGTGAGGGAATACTTGTAATAGAGGGGTGTAAATGTTATCTCCTGAACTTGTGAAAATGAAAAAGAGTTATAAGGATAGTTGATCTTCACATATTGAAAGAAGATCGGTAGTGAAAGTCGGTAGCCTCGAGTGAAGAGAAATCGGTAGTGAATATAGGTTGGGATAATCAAACCACTATAAATCCAGTTTACACCTTTTTCTACATTTCATTGCTATTATATTTTAAGTTAATTGCTCAGTTCACTTACTCTAACTCAAGCATGCTATTATTATATTTTTCGTTGAACAAAGTTTTCAAATCTATATGATTTTACGAAAGCACTAATTCACCCCCCTCTTAGTGTTGATTTCGATCCTAACAAACATCCTTTCCTTTCTAACAATGGCAAACTCCTCTACTCCTCTTCGATAACGAATGGCAATGGTGAACTCCTCTACTCTTCTCTGGTATTCATAAATGATGATGCATCCTCCCCTCTTCAGATGTGGCAAACTCCTCTACTCTTCTTTGATGACGAACTCCTATGCTTGTCTCTAGTGGCGATAAAAACTCCTATGCTCCTCTTTAACAATGAATGTCAGTAATGAACTCCTATACTTCTCTTTGATACCACCACTTTGATACCAATTTTAGGGTATTGAATTGTCCAAATAGGTGAGTGTGATTGAATTGAGTGCAGCCTGAGTATATTTTTAGTAATTTTTTCAAACATACTAAAACTTCTCTATAACAATCATAACATAATTCAATATATTTAGTATCTTTTTTAATTTATTTTTATTTTTAGATGATTTAAAAATTAATTTTTAAAAAGAGTATTATAGGTTTAACCTATGATATCACCCAAGGTCAGTAGAGTACTAGTTTGGAGCGAGACCACCACTTGTCTGGTAGTACCACTACTACCAAGTAGTATTATATTGAGTGGTCTAAAATAAAAATGTGATAGAATGTAACTCGAGTTACAATAAACATAACTGATCAAAACTTATTTGAAAACTAATACGATATGATTCTAAATTGATTACTATTATTTTTTAATTTTTTTTATGATTTTAGTGTAACTAATAAATTTTGGCATGTGATGATCCTAAAATTATTTGAAAACAAAACATATCTCAACAAAAAAATTATCCTAAAATCCTCTTTGCAAATATTATCAAAAACAAAATACAACAATGATGGTAACATTAATTGTAAAGTGATAACTTCAAATTTAAAATTATAATAAGTTTAGAATGTCTTACTGTATACTTGTGAAAAATTTGTATATATATATATTTATATAGGTATACTATCCCTGTAATAAGTAGGTTATTCGAAATTAATAATATCAAACTACAAAGATGTATTCATTTAATACTATATATATTTTTTATTATTACAGTGAACAATTCATGTTGCGATAGATCGATGCAACCAATGCTTCAACAACACTGCATAGGACAATGTCAAGACTTTTACGACATTACAAATGTTTCATCAGTATTATGGTAAGTCTGAAACTGCATAAAGTTACATGAGGATATGACAATGAACCATTGATTTGTCATTACCAACGTCGTCATCGAGACCCGCCTTCCTCTCTTATCCGACGATGCCTACCTACTACCACTTTAGATGACTAAGGGTCGTGGTATCCTTATTTTTTATTGGCTATAACGATAGCAAAAGACTAACCATCATCGGTAAAAAGATTGGCAATGACTATCTTCTTCTACTTGCACTAGAAGAATGGGGTGGTGGAGATGATTTAAAATTTTATTAAATCGATCTAGTTCAATAAAACCTGATCTGAATAATAAATCTAAATTCATCAAACTGGTTCAATCTAAAAAACCATAGTCAACAAACATCGGATATTTTTTTTAATTTTATAAAAAAAGGTACCAGCATGCTAAAAATGAAAGATGAGACGTCATCCCATAAAATCTCATTATTATAAAGGTTTTTTAGGCAAATTACCTTATAGTATTTATCAAACTTTAAAAAGAACAAATTATGTACAAGCCCCCCAACATAAATCAGCCAACTGTTCTTCTACTGTCATTATTCAATCGTTGTTGACTCGAGAGGAATTAAAAGTTATATTCTGTCCCATCCTTCTCTGCCTAATTCATGCGGCGCTTTTGAACCGGTCCAGTTTTTCTAGATGTGGCCAATGGCAAACTAATAGGCCTACAATGACCAATTCAGCCCCATCATCATTCCTATTACACTCTTTTGTTTTTGACCGTGGAAAACACGGCAGGCACATCGTCAACGGCAACAAGAAGGCAGCACAATAGCTTGTCACAAGTCGCAGAATACGTCCCACCAATGCTGACAATAATAAATGACAATTTGCATCATCATCATCATCATCATCATTTCATAAATCTTTGAATGTTTCGTAAGTCTAAATCCACATTATGAGAATCGAGAGGGTCTTCTATTCCTGCTGCTTCACAATTTCAGACGTTATCCGGAAGGAATGCTGACTACTATTGTTTTTATTATAATAATTAATTCATCAGATTTTTGTTTCTGCAATAAGCATTTGACCAATTAGTCTTATTGTTGATGTTCCTCTTTGTTTTCCACCGTGTCTTAAATAAAGACCATATGCTACTAAAACTCTTAATACAACAATATTATCAATCACTAGTTCAAATTACATCCACAAATCGTAGCTGTTCCAAAGATCAATTATTGGGGTCCAAACGTACTCATCATCATATTAAGGCTTTAGGCTTCATTTAAGAACATGCATACACGTAGCGGTTTATTTAACTTGATACTTAAATGGTTCTTGGCATGATGGGAGGGAGAGCTTTGTTTCCTCCTTCGCTCCAAGCGTTGGATCCTACTTTAGTTGCTCAGCCCTTCACCGAAAAAGCAAAGAGAGAGAGAGAGAGAGAGAGAGAGAGAGAGAGAGATAGCAGTCAAAACATTTGTTTAGTTGTTCATAAGTTTCCATCTTCAAATCAAATTTTATTTTTAACACTTGTTTTCTTCTTCAAAGCTCATACGCTATATTGCAAGTAAAATAATTAGCAACTCAACTTAATTCAGCTGATGAGAAATCAACTCCTCATCAAAGAGAGGGTTGATTAACCTAAAAGGAGAAGAAATTGGGTCACGTATCCCAAAACCAAAGTCAATATGGAGTGCCATATAATTATCATTCTTTCATCTTCTTTGAATTGCGAGGAAACTGAGGACTTGTTATTGTTGTCGCTTATTTTAACATGCCATTCGATCAAATCTTACTTTTACATCCTCATTTCTAATCATTTCATTGTTTCAATATATTATTTAATTTTATCATCATAAACTAACCATTGTTCGTAAACTTTCATGATTATTTCTTACCCCATTGTGGTGGTTTATATGTTTAAGGGTCGATTGATGTTGTGTCAGGTGAGAATTAGCAAACGAGAAATGAATGTCAAAACATTAATCAGAGCTAAATCACTTCATTTGGTAATACACTTCAAGAAAAAACGAGAAAAATACAAGGACACAACATTTCTCAAAAGCAACCACTCTAGAAAGATGGAAGTCCGAGGAACACTCATCGCATCAAATTCTTCTAGCATAACTCTTAAAAGGAAAACTAAATTAGAAAGATGAAGCTACATGCAAATGCAACTGGCCGCTATGCTCCATTTCCTCTAGATTGCAAGTTTGATCATAGGAATTGAACTAGACCCTAGTTTTGTATCCGTTACCGAAGGTCAGGCTGCACAAACAACTCGGGAAAAGAGGCATTCTGATAAGTAGGCAAGTTCAGAGGGTGGTCCACATTCATGGAAGTGCCTACCGGCTTTTTTGAGTCTCTCTCCATCACACAGTTCCCGTCGAGTTCTGATCCATGTTGGATTGCAATGGCCTGCTGGATCTCCTTGAGCACTTCTGATATCGATGGCCTTTGCGCTCCATGTGGTTTGACACACATGATAGCTATCTCCGCAATTTTCCACACAGATTGTAAGTCGTAATCATCCTGCAATGCGGGATCGACAACAGCCTCGACGTTACCACTCTCGATGAACGATTTTGCCTGCCATATGAAGATTCAGTGATCAGATAACAACATGGTGATGTTTCATTCTGGTCAAAACGTACAGGACAACTTTTTGCAGCAATGAACTATGAACTGACCCATGCAACAATGTTACGGCAGTTGAGGCCAAAGCTTTCACTAGATATCGGCTCTTGACCTGAAATCAGCTCCAGAAGTATAACACCAAAACTGTAAATATCACTCTTCTCCGTCAGTTGCTGAGATACATAGTACCTGTGCATGTTTCACACTAATCAATCTGGAATTGCTGACACTATTTTGCAAGATATGAAACTCAAAACAGAAAGAAAAATGAATTAAAGAGTTCTTTGCAACATTATGATTTCAGGCAGCAACCAAAATTGATTTCATAAGCATCTGAGATAACCATAAACGAAATAAAAATGTCTTACTCGGGGTCCAAATATCCAACAGTCCCCCGAACCATGCTTGAGACATGGGAACCATCCACTGCATGTTTAGAAAGACCAAAATCAGATACTTTAGCTCTTATGTGATTGTCGAGGAGAATGTTGCTGCTCTTAAGATCCCTATGGATAATGGTAGGAAAGCAGCCCGTGTGGAGATACTCGATGCCTGAAAAGATTCGAGATAAGTGGTCATGTTAACTTCAGTCTTTTAAAACTAAAATTATGCATTGAAATAGTGTTCTCGCGATTCAACCTTTTGCAGCATCCTCTGCAATCTCAAGACGATTGATCCAACTAATAGTTCTTTCTCGAGCTGAGGGGCCTGCAATGTTTCCAAATAAGAGGTCCGGTATAGACATTTATCCAGAAACAAATATATGACTTACCACGAAGATGCTCTTTCAAGGTTCCATTGTGCATAAATTCATACACAAGGATGTTTTTCCCATCCTGTTGACTGTAACCAAGAAAAGTTACGAGGTTCCTGTGATGGATTCTTGAAAGCAATGTGACCTGAAAGAATCATGTTAGTCACTATACTGATGATAGGAAAAGAAATTTTTAGTATTGATGAAACAAAAATAAAAGGCAAAGTAATTAACATTACACGGACAAATGTGATGCTAGTAGTGGCTAAGACATCTTAGGGAGAAGAAAAGTAGAACTGCAACTTTGATCTGGAAAGTGAGCTGATATCCACCAATAAAGTTGAAGTCGAAATGCTGTTTTACAGCAACATAAAACAATTTGGGAAGCAAATGGGAGTCCTAATCCCACTAGAACTACATCAAAGACAGGAAAGCCACACACATTTCTGACATGAATAGTCTTGCCAAGGGATAGTATTGTAGCAGTACTATAGCATATTTTGTGGATGATGCTATAGTAGCAATTTAAAATGCTATTCTCAACATATTACATATCATAAATAAGAAATCATAGATTAGGTTAGACACCCAGTTGAATAAGAGAATTTGGCATTAGCAACCCTATAAATAAACATGAATGTAACCCTAAGTTTTGTCTTTGGGACTATTGCTTTTTCCCTACTAGCATGAATAAAGTAGAAGAGGTAATAGTAAACCTAGTTTATCGTTTTCTTTGGACGCTTCTACATTTCAAATGAGATAATGCTTGTTAGACACATACAGGGAGATATCTACAACCAAACGACAACTAGATTTCAGTAAATTGAAATCCTTTTTATAAAGTACAAAACCTTGAATTGAAACATACCGTGATAACGTAGGTACATTTACCTCGTTCAAGAATTCCCGGATTCCTTGGAATGAATCATTGGTAAGAACCTTGACTGCAATTTCTTTTCCATCTGCCAACTTCCCATAATAAACTATCCCAAAACCTCCGGAACCAATTTTCTTTTCAAATTTACTGGTGGCACCTTCTATTTCAGACAAAGCAAACCTATGGGCTGATTCTGCAGAAACTTCACTGAAGAAAGTACTCAATTTTTGAGCTGGTTGAACACTGTTGGCATTCTCTGGAGGATGGAAAAGTATTCAGGGTCATGGTCCTTTAAAACATCTACAAAGAACTTCCAAGCATACCTTTTGAAAAATTCTTCCTTGTTTTGTTTAAGAACAAGTAGCATAAGATAGAAATTACAAGCAGCAAGCTAGCTCCAAGGACAGAACATATGATGAGTACCATGCGATTCACATTTTTCTTCCCTTCATGTAGACCTTCATTTCCTGAATAGCTAAACACAAACAAAACAATACCCCTTTTGAAGTTCACTACTAGTAAAGATAAATGGTTGATATGAAAAAGAAAAAGAGAAGATTAAACTTATGTGCAATGTCTGATTACACACATTTCCGAAGGAAAAAAAAAACTATAATCACCAATAATTTTCCAACTTAACATAAATTAACTACTATAAATAATATATTACTTTACTTAAATTATTAATTTCCTTGTTTGCGTAGTATGGTTAAGGAAATGATTAAAATTAATTTTCTTAATCATGTGGACATGTTAAAAATTTTGCCAATCAATTAAATTATTAATTGATTTATTTCCTAATGAGTGGTGTGATTTTTAGGAAGTAAATACTTTATATATATTTTTGTGTAAACCATAAGAAATGAATATTATATTTCTATATTTGTGTGTGAAAGCAAAATAAAAATAATTAAAAATAAAAAATAAAAAATTAAATAATTACTTATCTTTCAGGCGATGGGAGGATTGAAGAGAGGATTCCCCGAAGAGATGATCCCCGAGGAGAGGTAGTATCCTCTATTCTTTTCTAATAAGCTTTGATTCATGTCTTAAGATCTTTGATATTAGGATTATTATAATTTTATGATGCATAATAATGTTTTAATTTTTAAATTTTATGATTAATAAATAATGATAATTGATTTGTAATGTTAGAATGATTATTGACTAATAATGATCACTTAAGCTTCAATGAATTTCAAGATTAATTTAATTATTAAAATTATTATTTTTGAATTAACATAATAGTTTTAATTTATTTAATTAGATGTATCTGTGTTTCAAGAATTATATATGAATTTCTATGAATTTAATTAGTTTTAAATTTAAGATTATGAATTTAAATTTCTTAATTCAGTGAATTGGTGTTTGACCTGAGTTAGATTGATCTATAAGATCGGGTTGACCCAGCCCTTATGGCAAGGTACTACCCGAACCATGTGATTAGGCAAGACCCAACCCATGTGACCATATACGACCCAACCCATGTGGCCAGGCATAACCCAGCCCATGTGACCATGTATGATCTAGTCATGTGGCCAAGTAGGAGCTAGCATGGTCCAACTCATATAGCCAGGTACGACCCAGTCCATGTGATCAGACATGACCCTAACTTGTGTCTAGGGACGACCTAACCCACAAGCTAAGCGTGGCTCGGTTCAGTGGTAAGGTTCAGCTTAGTCTACGAAGTTAGGCCCGCCTAGCTATGCAATTGGTGCTAAACACATTGTTGTTCCTCTATCCAACTCGTTATATCTTAGCCCAACCTATTACTTAGGACAGGCACATGCGACACATGTGACCCGTCTAAGACTCTAGTGGGTCGATTCGGTTTAGGCTAACACTATACGACATAGTCTAATTTCCTTTCCCTTTGGTTTGAGCTTATTAATTGACTGAATTAGATAGGTTTGATCAGTTCAAGACGGTTTAAGGTGATTCTAGACCAACTTAACTAGTTCAACCTACTCGACCTAATCAAAATCAATCAAATCTAAATTAAACTAGTCTAGGATGATTCAAACTGATTTTATAAGGATTTGAGGTTGATTCTATTATATCATAATTGAATTGAGTTTGGTTCAAGTCAATTGGGCTATTCCAATTAGGGTTCTGATTGATTGAGGACTATTGAGATATTGATGTCTTACGTTGTGATAATTTATTTCATCTAAAAGTGTCATTTAAAAATGATTATTGATTTTTTATATTTTTTAAGTTTATGATATTGATATGATTATTACCATATAGTATATGTAACTATGTTAGTGGTTCACATTGGAAGTGTAACTTGTGAAATGAGCTATAAGCCCATCATCGTGTGAAGCTATCAATGAACATAGTCTAGTAGATCATACATCAAGCATGGTCCCTCATAATATTTTATCATACTATTTCTTGAATGCATATGTGAATGAATGGATGAATGTAAATAAATGATCATAGTTGCTTATGTATCCCTACCGAAGGCAAGTAGGGCGATTTCTCTTCGAGGATTAGCGGGTCGTCAGATGTAACAGTTAGACGATTCCTCCATCTGCTATTGGGAGGAACATATCCTCACTTGGGCAGGTGAGAGATACCACTCTACCCACTTTCAGAAGAAATCAATCCCGTGGAGTATATCCCTCAATCCGTTATTGGGAGAGTGCACATTCGGGTATGATGTACTCCTTTATTATTTGACTATTATGTATGTGTTGCATGTGGCTAATGCATGATTTTGTTTATTATACAAGAATTATCATTGTTTTTC
This sequence comes from Musa acuminata AAA Group, assembly GCF_036884655.1. Taxonomy (NCBI): domain Eukaryota; kingdom Viridiplantae; phylum Streptophyta; class Magnoliopsida; order Zingiberales; family Musaceae; genus Musa; species Musa acuminata. The sequence goes on along the minus strand of NC_088356.1, from coordinate 17,453,520 downwards.
TAATGCATAAGTTTTATAATGAATCAATATATTATCATTTAATATTAAATTATTGACATTTGTATATATTTCACGAATATTAAAAGTTATTATTATGTTTTTTCATAGGTTCCTGCCAATATATGTGGTTGCTAATATGTTTTTATCTTATATTTATTTTTTAAGTAATCTACTACTTTATAATAGATCTAAGGCTTGGGTGAAAGAAACTTTTTTTTATTATTTGTGGTTCTATCAAGAAGATGTGATCCTTTTTCTAGTTAATAAAATATTTACTATTGTAAAGACAAGGATTTAAATTCAAAGATGAAAAAAAAAGGAGTGTCTTTTGTAAATTATGAATAATAAAATGATGATTTATTATTTTTTATAAATTTGGGATGTGACAAAAACTATCATGAATGATGTCTCGATATTAAAAAAAGAATTGAGCAAGCAATTCAGGTACATGAACATATAACATCCCAAATATTTAGAATAAGCTATATGAATTTATTTTCAATTGTTGAGCCCTCAATATAGGATAATATTCTTAGATAAATTAAGAGCAATTAAATTTTTTTTTATTATTTTAGTTTAAACTTTAGGGCTCCCTTCACCTCACATAGAATAACTAATTTTAACTAATTTATTTAATCTAATTAAGGCATCTACCGATCCCTTTGAATATAAAAATATTACCATAAATAATTTTCTCACATTTTATTGATGCACATAATTGTCCAACAAAGGAAACATATATTCTATGTTCCCTTGTTACTGACACATCCACCTCAACTTTCTATTCTTGGCTAAACTAATTTTTTTCCAAGAGTTTTCTTGTTGACTAATAGTTGGTCCATAAAACGCTAGCTTTACAATGGTCTTACAAAATTTTTCATTCATTTAATAAATACACAACAACCTTCTCCACATTAATTACTCTGCTTTAATTTCATTTAACAATGTCTTCACTACTCTTTTTGTCTAATCAAAATTAGGCAGCCAATGACAATATGATCAAAATCAGCAAAATAAAGTAATTAAAAATTCAGAAACTAAAAAAATATAATTAAAAGACTAAATATTAGAAAATATTTTTAAAAATAAAATAAGTAATGTAGAGGAATTTTTTATATTATTTCTGTACAATACCATATATTTTAAGTTTCAGTAAAAGCAATATTCATTTATATTACAAGATATAATTTATTAACTATATATTCATATAGAGATGCACTATCATATTTTCATAAATTATAACTTAAAACCAAAAACTTCAATTTTTTACTTAACTCGAGATGACATGAGAATGGAGAATGAGCAAAGACACAAGCAATGAATAAATTGCAAGCAAGTCATGAGGGATTTGTGAGCCAACATCAATCTGATCATGAGTAGAAGCCAGCAATGAGGTAAGTTCCGTCGGTCTCCCTCCAATTCTTCACATCCTCCAATCTCTCCTTCCATATCCTCTCTTCCTTGTCTTTCTCTTTTTTCTTTCTACTATTTCCCCTTCTTTCCCATTTCATGGTTGATCATGCGAGTATAAAACAAAATTGATACTCAAAATGAGTTATCTCATTTCTTTTCCTTCTTTCAATCACTCTTTACAAGATTTTCATAATATGACATTAACTTAATTTCTTTATAGTTAGAGCAATCTTAAATATCACCCTCGTTCTTGTATATGGATACCCAAAATCTTTTCCTCTCTTCATCAAACATATTTTTACTTCTCAATTTTTGTCAAATAAACTAGTCAATGAAACAATCACATGGTCTCCTAAATTCTTTCAAATCTCAGTAAGGATATCACTAAGTCCTACCATCTTATATCAAATTGGTAATCTGAAAACAAATGGTAGAACCTTACATATATTTCACCACATCAATATACCAATGCTGTGGGTTGCTTTCAGGCAACCTCTTCATCCACCTTTTGTACCTTTGGACATCTGGGAGGTGAAAATGCCTCGCATTACTTTTAGGTGACAGTATGATCCTATAATGAAATCAGTCAAGATCTACCTTTATTCCTTGTATAAAATTAAAATAGATTTTTTCTTCTACCCTTTCCATCTAAACTCAACTAGATTTTTATAAAAGAGATCTGAATAACTATAGCATTGACCAAAGTACCATGAACAGGGACAATCAAACCATTATAAAGAACAGTTGTGTAAATGATGTTAAGCAAAAATTGTGTCTAAATACTTCCTCTACTTGAGGAATTTGCAAGTTTCTGAGTTAATCTGAAGAAGTGCAACAAGGTTAAGATGCAGGATGTGCATCGGAACTCTAAATATAATTGTATAGGTTAGAACCCTTCAAACATAATGAATGAAGGCCAGAAAAAAGCTAACATATTAAAAGAAAGAGAGAAAGTAGGGTGTTCTCATTGATGTTATGGTTAGCTAGATTAATCTTCAATAATTATGTTTCATCTTAGGATAGCTAATTAGTATGCACACATATTCTCAATCCCATATTATTAAAATAAACTCAAGTACTAGCGCTAAATAGCCTATGAAGAGGAAGTGATACTCACTTGAGAAAAATATTTTTATGTAGGAGCCCCTTTGGAACTACTCCACTCAACTTATTATTCTGCAAGTACCTATAAAATCAAAATTTGCAAATGAGTTAATTTGTATAAATAACATATGTAGTGGTGCATGTGACAGAGATCTAAGCTTTTGGGATCAATAAAAGAGTAGCATTTATTAGTTGTCTGGTAGAAAAAAAAACTAGCTTAATTTCGTGACATGAAAAATGCAGGTAATACCTTGAACTTTCTGGTAAAATAGATACAAAGATGAGCTGCAATTTCTAGATTACTATATTAAATTTAAGTAACAATATCAGGAGCTATAAAACTTACAATTCTCTTAGACTTGGCAGATCTCCCAGTGACGAAGGAAGGACACCGGTCAATTCATTGTTCTCAAGATGACTATATGAAACATAAAACAATTATTTCTTCAAGCATATGGAAAAGCTAAAGGACATTATTACCAAGATGATTGCCTCCTTACATGGTCTTTAGATTTAAGCATTCACTAAAGTCAGGTATTGTACCAGAAAGTGAATTTTCATCAAGCCATCTGCAGTAATCAGCTGCTTCAGTTTTATAATATGAGAAATATTCAACTTATTGAGATAAGAAAGTTTCCAAAGGCAAACAATTAAGAGAAGAAAAGATCCAGCTCTTACAGTTCAACCAAGCCTGTTAACTTAGTCAGCTCTAAAGGAAAGTTTCCTGTCAAATTCTTCCCAGATAAATTACTGCCAAACAGCAATACATTTACGAGTTAACTAAAGATTCAAGAAGTGAGAAGATTAGACACTAGAAACTTGAAGAGAGTTTTAGACATAGGAGCATCACTAAGAAATCTGTACCAACTCATAATTTCAGTACATGGAAACTATACTCGGTTGTGGATCTGAACTACATTGCAACCAAGACCATGGTACTGGTAGACATGGGTCACCACCTTCTTTTGCCCAATCTGCTAGTGGATAATGAGAGATGAGACTGGCCATGACAGTTGCTGCAGACTCATGAAACCAATATATCTAGAATCAAATATTTATGCAAAAGCACATGCAAAATAGCTAAATTCAATAGAAGGAACAATTACCATCCCGAGATCCATAATTTATTTCGAGGTACTTATAAATTTCTAGGGCATTTAAGATAGGTCCTCTAGATGAATCATTTGTCTTCTTAAAAGCAAAAGAGAATACAAATGGAAAGGAGACATTGGTGTATCCAGGTTCATACAATCGGTATTTTCCCTGAGCATTTTCTTGAACATTCACAGTGGGTTTACTAAATTCTGGCAAGCCTGGAATTATTAGCTTAAACTTTCTGGTTTCATTTGAACCAAAATCTTCAATTTCTGCAAAGTATGAGAACGCCCAACCATTCCCCGGAAAGCCATCCAGATCAAGACGATAAGTTAAGGATCCATTTCGACCCAGTACTGCTGTCTGCATGACCTTTTCAGGTGGTCTTTCACCACTACTAACATCAACTGGCATATCAGTTGATATTGTTTCAGTTCCAGGAGCAACATCAACAAGGTAATTTGGCCTCCTAACAGTATCAGATTCCCATATTCTATCAAATGGATCATCAGGATATCTGCAAGAATAATGAAGAGATCGATTAAGACAAATCCAAGCAGAAAAATTTAACCTTATAGATACTGAAAGACAAGCATATGGAACTTGAGATTAAATTGAAAAATACATGCAAGAATAAAAAATCATAAAAGATAAAGGTAACAGTGTATGATGTTAGGTGCGTAGACATTATCCTTTAATTTTGACCTTAATTTCCAACTATTACTTAACTACCTAGGAGAGATTGTGATTCTTATAACCAAGGCTTCCACCATCATAAATTTTATCAAGGCTGCAAGATTGAATATATGATGGAATGGCAGAAAATCGAGAGTCTGATATCCCCTTTGTTTATCTTCATTTTAACTAATGCAATTTACTAAAATCATATGACTAGTCCAAAGAGAATTTGTCCCCTGTAATTCAACATAGTTGCTATAAGCACTGAAGCAGATCTAAGTTTTTGTTAGTCAACTTTCTGTTCACTTTATCTAACCATCTGGATCCTCAGCCAGTCATCCTGATAGTCAGTCATACCTACAATTCAAATTTCACCATTTTAATAAAATTTTGAACTTATTTTTATTTTTTGCAGAAACATTGTGTCCACCCTACAAGAAAAATGTTGACATACATGAAATTGTAAATTACAAATATCAACTGACAGCAATAAATATTTTTTTTCTTCTTGGGCGCTTCTTGTAGATCCATCTTTCAAAAATTTGAAAAAAATATTGTTAAAGGATATGATGTATAATCTATAAAATTCATTGTTCCCTTACAATATCAAACTCCTGTTGTCTCCTTGCCAAATCATCCATTCAATTAACATCAAACTCTCTTGTGTGGCACTATGAAACATCTAATTAGTAATCTAAAATAAATTGGGTATTTGATGTTTCCTAGAAAGTACAATTTCAAGTGCAACAACATTACTAAGTGATCCAGGACGATGTAGCTGAGTTCGAGTCGAACTCTAATTTGGCTCAACCAGCATTCAAGTCGAACTCGAAATCATTCCCAATCCAACCGAACCAAGCTCAAGCTTGAATCCGAGCTCAAGGATCATATTCAAGTCAATTCAAGTCTCACTCAAGTTCCGCTTAACCCGAGTATGATTCAAACTCCAATTCAGCTCAATCGGGACTTCGACTCAAACTCCAATTCAATGTTGGAACCAACTCGAGCTCAATTTCAAGCCCAGAAGTCGGATTTGATCAGCTCCAACCTCGGGAAGATTTAACTCGAGTTCCATTCGGATTGGAAGAGTAGGTGGCCAAATTGAGGAAGAGAGCTAGGGGCACCAGCCCTAGCAAGGTAGAGTCCTAACCTAGTTAGGGATCTAGGACTAGGAAGAAAGAGTCCTAATCTAGTTATGGCTCCACCTGTAGAAGCACTAGGAAGAGGGAGTGTTGTTAGGAAAAAACCTGTTAAAGCGGAATATTCATTTCTCTCTTTGTGTATCAAAATGGGTTCCTCATCAAAATACCAACTTGATATCTAAATGAAAATATCAACCAGCACAGCATAAACAATAGAGCAAAAATCAATCACACAGTGAGACCAAATCTTTTTAACGTGGAAAACCCAATATGGGAAAATTCACGGGACCGTAGTCCACCTCAAACTTCCACTATCAATAGTAATGATAACAGGTTTACAGTAGGTCTTCTCTATAATAACTAGAGGATCAGAATAATATCAAGATCATAGATCTTGGCTCAAGAATAGCATATATTCATCACATAAGATAGATCTCCTCGTAAGAAAATTCTAGGTCTCACAAAGTGGATATAACAGGAAAGTAATTAGAGAGGGTAAACTACAGATCAACACCATTAGGATTGTAGAGTTTGCTACAAGGATTCTCCATATAAAATTTTGGCCGAAACTGACAACGTTTGGCCACCGATCGTCAAGCAGAAAACTCAGAAACCTAATTTTTCTCTCTCTATTTCTCTCTCCTCTTTTCTCTGCACGCCGCCGCACGCTGCACTGTGCACCTACACACACGCACGCTGCCTTCTCTCATTTTTGCCCTTTCTCTCTTTCTCTCTTTAATTTCTTTGATTTGGGCACAAACGGCCCAATTTGTCCAAGCCCACATATGGGCTGGACCCAACAAGTGCTAACCTAGCTAGGACTCCATCCCTCCATCAATTAAACATGGGGGTGCACAGCCCCTTCAGCTCATCAAGTCCCAGCAGTCCTAGGCAAAGTCCTAGCCGAAGAGAGGAGAGTAAAGAAGGTAAGAAGTCAGCAATCAGCAGCCTACTTCTTACGGCCTGCGGCAACACCTATGCTGCAGAGATTCTTCCAAAAATCTGTCGTCCCTAACAGCTTTCAAAGGAGCCTTTGACAGCAGCAAGGAGAGGAGAATAAAGCAGAAGGAGAAGAGAAAGAAAAAGAGAACCTGCGGCAGCTCTCCTTCAAGTTGCAGCCGACAGTAGTCCTTCCTTGCAGCAGAGCACGCCTTCTTGTACCACAAGTCCAGCAACTTCTTTCCCAAAGGGCAGCAGCTTCCAGCTGCTGCTACAACCCTCAGCAAACTCTGAAAGGGAAGTAGACAGCTGAGAAGAAAGGAAAAGAGAAAGGGAGAGCTCGGCAGCAAGTTCGCAGCCCGAACAGTCCACGCTTGTCGAGCGAGAAGTTCGAGGCTGTGTTTAGTTCCCTTACTTTTATTTCAAAGCAAAGTAGATGGATTTCCCTCTTGGATTTCTGTTTTCTGCAGCAAAAGACACAACTCCTCCACGAAGACATAAATCTGCTCGAGGGAAAGTTCAACATCATCGAATCCTTCCCCCATACGGATCACTAAGATTCCATCGGGACTTGTTACTTGTATGGTTCATTTAGAGTTCCATTAGCATCTCCACTGGGCAGTAGGCTTTCCACCCAGTATATAGCTCAGTACTGGTCAACTTACCACTTGTTACGCCCTATGATGAATTCATTGAGCATTAAAGCTCACGTTAAAATTGCATGATGTATGGACCAAGGTATGCAATATCGTACCATACCGGAGTTTCGACGTTTACTCGGTACGGTACGATATTGTATACCAAGCAGTATACTATTCGGTATATCGCTCAGTATATATATATATATATATATATATATATATATATATATATATATATATATATATATATATATATATATATATATATATATATATATAAAATTCGGCGACGTCGCCTCGTTTATATATATATAAATTAATAAATATATATTTATATATAAAAGATTATATATATTTATATATATTTTTTTTTATAGAAGGCGACGTCGCATCGCCTCGGCGACGTCGCCTTTTCCTTCTCCCACGCAGGGCGACGTCGCCGAGGCGAAGCAACGTTGCCTCGTTTATATATATATATATATATATATATATATATATATATATATATATATATATATATATATATTCTTATAAAAGGCGACATCGTCGAAAAAGGCGACGCGACGTCGCCTTTTATAATATATATATATATATATATATATATATATATATATATATTTATTTATTTATTTCGTTCCATCCGGTAACGGGCGGTCTGTGTACCGGTCAACTGACGGACCGATACATACCGCCCGTACCGAGCGGTATTATTCGAAATTGTATATCTTGGTATAGACTACACAAGAGTCTGCGAGTTAGTAAGCTTGGTTTTGGATCAGACTACATGAAATTGCTTGGTGCAAGCATTGGGTAGAACTGTGTGTTGAGAATTGATTCATAGTAGTTACCGAGGTAGTTACCATGTTCTAGGTAGTTTTAGGCATGTTTCAAGAAGTGGCCCATGATCTAGAAGTTATAGGGTAGTTCCTACAACTAACTCAATCATGGGTGACATGGTGGAGTGAGGCAGTTACCACTAGGTCCTATAAATAGGACCATAGTTCATGAAGCAAGATAGAATATGAATACACTTGGGAATATCTTGTAAGTGTTCTATGTCAATCCTCTTGTTTTAAATACTACATCGGTTTTCTTGATCGAATTGATTCTTTTTACTTACATCGTAGTATTCTGTTTTTATCGTTTCCTTGCTCCTCCATCCCCAACATTTGTGGTATCAGAGCTTAGGTTCAATCTAAACTGAGCATTATGGCTTTCAATGGCAATTCCATGTCGCAACCCCTTATTCTTATCTTCTCGGGTAAATGCTATGAATTTTGGAGTATCAAGATGAAGACTCTGTTCAAGTCTCAAAATCTTTGGGACTTAATAGAGAATGAATATGTAGATCTAGATGAAGAAATCAGGCTGAGCGAGAATAGAAAGAATGACTCAAAGGCATTATTCTTCATTCAACAAGTTGTACATGAAACAATCTTCTCAAGAATTGCAGTAGCGACAACCTCAAAGCAAGCTTGGTTGATACTTCAAAATGAATTTCAAGGCTCATCAAGGGTGATTACAATAAAACTTCAAATCCTTTGTCGTGAGTTTGAAATTTTGTTTATGAAAAGCAATGAATCGGTGCAAGATTTTCTTTCTCGAGTGATTGAAATTGTTAGTCAAATAAAATCTTATGGTGAACATCTTCCTGATCATATAATTGTTACAAAAGTTTTGAGAAGTTTAACTCCGAAATTTAATCATGTTGTTGCCGCAATTGAGGAGTTAAAAGATTTATCTATATTTTCATTTAATGAATTAATGGGTTCCTTACAAGCACATGAAGCAAAGTTAAACAGATCACTTAAAAAAAGTGAAGAAAAAATATTTTAGGTTAAGGGGGAGTCTTCTACTTCAAAAGAAGACAAAAAATCAACAGTAAGATGACATGGTAGAGGAAGATTTCATGGTAGAGGAAATGAAAGAGGAAGAGGACACTTTGATAGGCATGATAAACAAAGACAATCAAATTATGATCAAAAAATTACAAGAGTGGAATTCAATGTCACTATTGTAAAAAGTTTGGTCACATGAAGATAGATAGATTGCTAGAAAAGAAAAAAACAAGCAAGCTATGTGAAGGAAAATAAAGGAAATAGTAAGTTGTTTATGACTCATTCACAAGTTAATGATATCTCAAATGATATTTAGTTTCTGGATAGTGAATGTTCTAATCATATGTCAGGCATAAGATCAATGTTTAAAGATATTGATGAAACTCATAAGTTGAAAGTTAGACTTGAAGATAACAAGCAAATCCAAGTGGAAGGAAAATGAACAATTGAGGTGAAGACAAATCAAGGGAAGATAAAATACCTTGATAATGTTTTCTTTGTTCCTACTTTATCACATAACTTGTTGAGTGTTGGACAATTGATAGATGATGAATATTCAATTATATTTGATGATGGTTCATGCACTATTAAAGATAAAAAATCTGGTTTGATTATGGTAAATGTTTGCATGACGTAAAACAAGATGTTTCCACTTGATATTTCAAATATTGAAAAGCATACTCTTGTCGCAACTCATAAGAATGATTCTAATTTATGGCATACTCTTACCGCAACTCATAAAAATGATTCTAATTTATGACATTTAAGATATAGACACCTTAACATTAAGGGTTTAAGGTTGTTAAATCAAAGATGAATAGTTTTCGGATTGCCTAAAATTAATACACTTGATGAATGTGAAGGATGCATTTATGGTAAATAAAGTAAAAAAATATTTTCTATTGAAAAAGCATGGAGAGCATCTAATTGTCTAGAATTAATTCATGCTGACTTATGTGGACCTATGAATATAAAATCATTTGGTGGAAGTCAATATTTTCTATTGTTTACTGATGATTATAGCCGCATGAGTTGGGTATATTTTCTGAAACTGAAATATGAAACATTTGATAACTTTCGAAAATTCAAAGCACTTGTCGAAAGGCAAAGTGGTATGATACATAAAAACACTTCGGACAGATATATATGAATTTTTATCTAATGAGTTTAGTTCTTTTTGTGAAGAAAATGATATTCACAGAGAATTGACAGCATCATATACACTGGAGCAAAATGGTGTAGCTGAACGTAAGAATCGAACTGTCGTTGAAATGACAAGAAGTTTGTTTAAAGGAAAACACATTCTAAATCAATTTTGGATAGAAGTAGTTGCAACAGTAGTTTATTTGTTGAATATTTCACCAACAAAGGCTATTATGAATCAAACTTCTTTTGAAGCTTGGTATGGTATGAAACCAAGTATAAGCCATCTAAGAATTTTTTGTTGTGTTGCTTATGCTTTGGTGAATTCACAAAATCATCACAAGCTTGATGAAAAATTTGAAAAATGCATCTTAATTGGTTATTCCTTACAATCCAAAGCATATCGATTATATAATCCTGTTAGTGGCAAAGTTTTTATCGACAGAAATGTTGTGTTTGATGAAAGGGCAAGTTGGAATTGAGAGACCAATAAAGGTGGAAAACAAATTCAGATTCCAACAGAACTAGACACTCCACGGAATCAAATGACAGATCCTGCTCTAACAAGTTCATCGTCAACCTCACCTAGTAGTAGTTCAAATTATGATTCCTTAGATAAAATGACATGAAGAAAAGGGCATAAACCTCACTATAATCTAATTAACTCAACCTGAAGGATTTTTGGTTAAAGGGCATGAAGAAAAGGTGTATAAGTTAAAGAAAGCTCTTTATGAGTTTAAACAAGCTCCAACGGCATGGTACAGTAAAATTGATTACTATTTTTTTCAAAATGGATTTAAGATGAGCAATAATGAACCTACTCTTTATTAAAGTAGAAAGATGAACATAATATTCTAAAGGTTTGCCTATATGTTGATGATATTATATATATGGGTTCATCTAACTCTTTTGTGGCAAAATTTAAAAAGTGTATGATGAATAAGTTTGAAATGTCAGATCTAGGTTTACTGCATTTTTTTCTCGGGTTGAAAGTGAAGCAAGGATCAGATGAAATTTTTATTTCACAAAGAAAGTATGCAATAGATCTACTCAAAAAATCTAATATGATTAATTGCAAAGCTACAGCAACACCCATGAATGTAAATGAGAAATTAAAACTTAAAGATGGTACATGTCTGACAAATGTAAGATATTATAAAAGTTTGGTTGGAGGTTTGATTTATCTAACTCATACTCGACCAGATATTACCTTCTCTGTTGGTGTAGTATCTAGGTTTATGCATAGCCTAAGCAAACATCATCTCAGAGTTGTTAAAAAATTCTACATTATAGCGCTGGAACAACAGATTATGGTATTTGGTATTCTCATAATTTTAAATGTAAATTATTTAGTTTCACTGATTGTGATTGGGCAGGAGCTTTAGATGATAAAAAGAGTACTTCAAGTAATATTTTTAACCTCGGATCAGGAGCTATATCTTGGAGTTCAAAAAAGCAAGCAATAACTGTGTTATCAACATCGAAAGCAGAATATGTAGCCGCAACATCAGTAGCTTGTCAAGCAATATGTCTTAGAAGACTTCTTGAAGATCTTCATCAAGAACAAAAAGAAGCAACGGAAATATTTTGTAACAACAAAGCCACAATTGCAATGACAAAGAATTCAACATTTTATAGAAGAATGAAGCATATAGAGATACGTTATCATTTCATCCAGGATCTTGTAGTAAATTGAGCCATAGCAATGAAGTGTTGCAGAACAGATGAACAAGTTGCGGATATCCTCACTAAGTCGCTTCCAGTTCAAAAGCATGTTTATTTCATATCGTAAATTGGTGTATGTAACTATGAATCAAAGAGGAGTGTTGAGAATTGATTCATAGTAGTTATCTAGGTAGTTACCATGTTCTAGGTAGTTTTAGGCATATTTCAAGAAGTGGCCATGATCTAGAAGTTATAGGGTAATTCCTACAACTAACTCAATCATGGGTAACATGGTGGAGTGAGGTAGTTACCACTAGATCCTATAAATAAGACCATAGTTTATGAAGCAAGATAGAATGTGAATACACTTGGGAATCTCTTGCAAGTGTTCTATGTCAATCCTCCTGTTTTAAATACTATATCGGTTTTCTTGATCAAAAGGATTCTTTTTACTTGCATCGTAGTATTCTGTTTTTATCGTTTCCTTGCTCCTCTATCCCCAACATTGTGGTCCTTGCACCATACCCTTATTGGATAGTTAAGTCCTAGTCTACACCAACCATTATAGACAAAGCTTAAAACCATGTATTCTAGTATGATTTTAGGCAAGGATTGAAATATCGTACCGTACCAGAGTTTCTACATTCGCTCGGTACGATACGATACTGGATACCGAGCGATATACCATTCGGTATATATATATATATATATATATATATATATATATATATATATATATATAAAAGAATTTTCGGCAACGTTGCCAAAAAAGGTGACACCCCTTCGCCTTTTTCGGCAACGTTGCCAAGGCGACGCGACGTCGCCTTTTCCCGCTGGGGAGAAAGAGGGCGATGTCACATATTTATATAATATATATATTATAATATATATATTTATTATTTATAATATATATATTATATATATAATACCGCTTGGTAGCGGGCGGTCTATGTACCAGTCTACTGATGGACCGATACGTACCGCCCAGTACAGGCGGTATTATTCGAAATTGTAATCCTTGATTTTAGATAGGCTATTCATATTATTTAAGGTTTTGGAGATTGTAATATTCCACATAAAATGCTCTTAAGATCCATTAACCTGTCCATCCTATCAAGGCCATGTGTGACTTCAATCTCGAATAGGAAAGTCTCATTTCCAGCATGCACTGCAGAAAAGGCTAAATTCATGACAGTCCACAAGGCTTATTCAATCTTATATCCTCCTACAAAAATCATTTGATCATGAAAGTTTACTTTGATGGTAGCAAGAACCAATTCAACAATGCGATAGATATTATGGTAAAAAATTTCTCAACTCTAGCATACACTTAGAATTGATGATGAATTCTAATTGATAAACTACAAAGCATACCTTACAGGATCACTGCTCCCTGCACCAAAGTTTATTCTTGCGGCCAGAGAGAGAAAGAATTGATTTTCATATGTTGTATAGTATAGAGAACCATTGAACTGCCGAAGCTCAAGTGTTGAGATAAATGGTTGCCCCGTAGTGGCATTTGATAGACACACACTAACTGTTGGAGAAGATGCTAACATAACTACCTCTTGAACTTCGATAGTGTTTGCATCAGATATCACAATGGTCGACCAATAAGTTGCCCCAAGAGATATGTCAAACTTTGGATAAACATTGCTTCTATCGAAGTTCCCATACAAGAAAGTTGCTCTTATGAGGTAGCGGGTTCTAACTTTCATGCTCAACATGTAACAGTACTTCTTGCTGTCCGCAGGGAAGTATCGTACTTTCATATATTGCCTTCTCTTCTCACCTGGAACAGATATGCTGGCAGTCTGACCAAAAGTAATCTGATTGTCAGCAGTCCACTCAAGCCCAATTTCATCTGTATAATTATCTGTTCCTCCACAGTCCAAACTTAAAAAACCTGCCGCAGGACATGCAATAATGTAAGACAGTGCTAGGAAAATTTATCCTCACATTATGTACTTCAAAAGAATATTGTTTGCTTATTCGGATCATCCATATGGACCTTCTGAGGTAAACACAGATAAGGATGTTGCCAGGATTTATATCAAGGGTATAAAAAAAACATTAAATACTATCCAAGACTATCAGAATTAAAGCAATCGAAAATAATGTTTTCTACAGTAAGCTTATGGAGCACATAAGTTCATACACACATAATTAAAATGGTGTAGATGTTTTTACATTTTGAATGCACACAGTAGCAACTCATGATTGATGAAAAAAGCTTATTAAATTGTCAACGCAAAGTTATAACAGATACAAAAATACCTGACTACCATGGTAGAATAACATCATTGACTGGAGACTATCAGAAACAAAAGATGTACGTCATATATAATTGCATGGTAGAAACTCACGATAGCAGCACTTCGTTTTTGATATAAACCAAAACAAAATGTCTAAAGATATATGACAAATGCTAAAACTGGAGTAAGGCAAAAGAAGATATGTAGCATAAATAAACAAAAATGTATATGCATACAATTTTATTAGGAAAACAAATAATATCCATGCAAAGATATTTGTTATAGACTAAATGATAAGTGGCCATAATCTAGATGCCTATTGAGAAAGAAAATAGTGACAAAAGAATATCTTAGCTACATGATCACAGTTTATCGTGCTGTTTAAGATCCGATGAAGTGACTTGCATTAAAAAAAGATTACAAGATAATGCTTAAAAACATGTGAAAAATGAAAAAACAGATCATTTGATTCCATGATTAATTAAATATGGAAAAACAATGGAATCTGATCGATAATAAAATGTCCTGGTGCCTCATATTACATCAACCATTTCCAAACTGGACCCCATACAAAATGAGTACAATTTGCAAGTGACCAAGAAAATATCCGCATAATACATTGATCATGAAGCAATAGGAAATAAGCTAAGCTAATTATTCCTCTGCGTCACCCCTTTTTTATGTATCAGTGGCCACCCAACATACAATCATTTATTATCACCCTGGCCTTTGAGAAAATTGTTTCAGAGAAATGCTATACCATGCACGGGTGATCAGACATCCCCTTTTGCCACACACATTTAGTTTCAAAAAAGAAAATCTGAATCAACAAACATCTGCTGGAAGACAAACTAAATTTCGACATTGGATGTAAAAACAGATAAGAAACCCCTTCACATAAAAGTTGCTCCTTTTAACAGTAGAAGAAGCCAACTCTTTTTTTTTTTTTTTTCCTTTTCAGTTCTATTGACCGCTAGCACTGCTCAAGCACTTCATTCCTAAAACGTCTAAGACAAACCAAATTATTGTTTAAGATGCCAATATATTGTCTCACTTCTGGAGGTACTGACAGAGGCCCTTGAAGTGTCAAACACCTGTGCTGACATCTACAAGCACATTCCACACAGTAGATCATTGGAGGCATTGTTAGTTCCATCAGACTCCTAACTATATTGACAAGATTCAAGATACTTCTGCATATGATCTACAGATTAATAAGCGGGAAAAGCCCACAACACCAGACTCACCAGGCATCTGAGCTCTTGATGCAGAGTAAAGAAAGAGGTGGAAGATGAGTAGGTGGAGAAGAGTGGCCATCTGCCGCTGGTGACAGTGAGCGAACTCTCTTGCCTCACTCCCTGCCGTATAAGCTTTGAACAGTGTGAGTAGGAAAGCTGGTGCAGTGGCCTATGATGGCCTCCAATACGCCCCATACTCCCTGATATCATGCTGTAAGAAAGAAATATGCCCTCCTTCCATCTTTTTACAGTGGAAGGAAGGTGGCAGAGGCGCGTTGGGTACTTTTAAGACGGTGGCAGGGAAAGCGAAAGGCCAACTAAAGCAAGCAAAGAACAGAACCGAAAAGAAAAAGAGCGTGGAAAGCTGGTGGCGGATGGTTGACGAGATTCCCCCATGGGCGGTGATGGTAGCGCTGTGGGAGGTGGAGCGGACCAATTTCCAGCAAATACAGCTAATCATAGGAAGCCACGAATTAAATTCGATACGTGGCGTGATTCCATTACTGCCGCTGTCAGAATTGTGTGTATACGGTTTTGGCCCTGTTATGCGGTGAGGGGACGACATGAACACCTTCCGAAAGCCAAACAAGTATTCCTTATATATAATGCTCCTTTAATTTATTCACAGCAAAAGATATCCACAGGAAGATTCGTGCCTTAATTAGCTTCAAATGTTCCATGATGATCATGCAAGACTTTTTTTTTACATCTAATAGACGACAAGAAAATGTTGCACATATGAGTGTTATATCATGGTTAATGAGCTTATTTCGGTAAAACTTCGTAAGCATCGTATATGACATGATGTATATACACACATACGTACTCAAAAAAATATTATATTAATTTCACTCAGCCAAGCACTTATTGATAACAAATCTTAATACAGTCCATATATTATTTTTATTACAATGTGGATAATAATATTTCAAAATTTCCTACTTAAAGTATATTAACATCTTATCTGATAATCTAAATCAATGTTTATGATGGGAGTATATGTAATTTAAGCTGCCACCAGTCGCGTCAGTTCATGATTGTATGGCGAGGGAGGAGACCCTTCAAGCTAAGTAAGGTTACTTCGACGTTAAGCTAAGGGACCGACCAAAGGCTCCTCCCCCAAACTCTCTCACCTCTCACGTGGCCCTTCCACGCACGGGGCCCACCGGCAGGTCTAGAGGTTTCGCGGAGGGGCCTTTGCTACGTGAAACATTGCTTCGTTCTTCCCCCCTGCCACGTGACGTCCGGCATAAATGCTGGTGTCAGCTGATGCAGCTCTTCTTCTGCTGTGGCTTATGGTCACAGCAATTTATTATGAATCGAAAGATGGAAGTTCATGAATCGAGTAATTTATTACGAGGGATGATTTTATTTATTGAGATAGTTATATATATTTAAATTATTTAATCAAATTATATATTTAAATTTATGATTGATCCTCATATCATATACAGATTGATAATGTAAGAAATATAAGTATGTCATTTTATGGTTATCGACATCATAATCTTTTATTATGTCTTTATAAAATTAAACATCCATAAAAAATATGAACGATATAGTTGAAATGTCTTTCGAGCAAGAAGTTTTATGAGGTAGTCAACTTATTGTTCAAAAATATGAATGTAAAAAATACATATTTGGTGTTTGATAACTTGATCTTTAATAAAATAAAAATCGATAATAATATATTTCATCAAACACCGAATTGATGCATAGATAAGTGACACTAATATTATCAATTTCATATATTATAGGAGTGGAGTGGAAGGTAATACCAATTTCATATAGTAGATTGGTGACCTAGTTAAGTTTATTATGACCGAAATTGGCACTATGGGGAAAGGGGGGGGTGGGGGGATGGGGATGGATGAATTAGTGCTTATAATAAAAATGTTGGTTTTAAACTTCGTACGATAAAAAATGACATTTCTTTTTAGACCTCACTTTTCCCTTTAGAAGAACTTCTAAATACTAGGAAGAAGTGACCATATACTTCAAGAGAGATTACAACCTTTCTTTCTCAAGAATATTTTCCCCCTTTCTCAACTCAATTCTTGTTTCTCCATGCAGGAATAGTTGGGGTATTTATAGACCCTAAATGACTTTAAAATTAGAACAAAAAAATGTCTCATTCTAGGTTTTCTAGGTCATGGCAATACCACTACTTGTGCTGAGCGGTACTATCGCTTGTAGCACTAACACTAGGCGGTACCATCGCTTGACACTGGGCGGTACCATCGCCCAGTCTGGCTGTACTATTGCTTGGCATAGTCTCGAAGACTGTGTTTTGGAGATTAAGCCGCTAGCGGTGCCACCGCCTGACCCAACTTTTAGGCCACTAAATGAGTCTTTCTCTTGGCCCCAAACAACCCCAACATAGGTCCCTAATTGAGTTGGCCTAATTTTAACCCAATTACAACTTAAAACTACTTCGATCTAGACAATTATTATAAAGCATTAATCACATGTTGTCCGGTATGTCATTGGTTCATTGGCGCTTCGTCCAATCATTCGGCGCATCATCCTCTTTTGCGGCCTTTTGTCCAATTGGCATGTTGACCTCCACAACTCTGATCTTTTTGGTACAATGTCAGCTCTTCTAGGCCCAATGCTCGAACTTATGACATAACGCCTTCTACCGACTCATCGACCGATCCTTCAACTCGACGTCCAATCTTCTAACATTCCACCCAGTCTAACATTGATTCTTTCTACTTTAATTATCTCTTTATGATCGAAGCTAGTCTTACGTCACTCAAAATATAAATTTAAATCATAAACGCTATCAATTGGTTCATCATCAAAATTCGAGACTCAACAATCTTCCCCTTTTTGATGATGACAACCAATTGATGACAGAGTTTAAACCAAACTTCCCCTATCAATATACCATATTGAAATGAACCTTGAATTCAAATTGAATTCAAGTCAAAATAATTTTAATCATGATTCACATCATATACAATACATCATATATATCATCATAATTAAATTATGAGTATTGCATACATAATCATAATTTCAAAACATCAAATTTCATATACATCAAAGTGTATCATATTATACATAATTCAAATCATCATCGTACCTTCTCCCCCTTTATTATCAACAAAAATGAGAAAAGTGTAACTAGTATATTTTTGAAACATGTAATTTCTACTTCACTATAGAACATGCAAACTTAGCAAGTTTTAGAGATATAAAAATTAGCAAAAAAAAAAATTTAGATGTACAAGATAACATGTTTTTGTATCTTCTTAAGATGTGTAAGTTAGCAAATATTGCTTCTCTTGAGATTTATAAGATAGTACTTCTTGTTTCTCTTTTAAGATGAGAAAGCTAACAAGTTTTACCTTTCTTTGCAATATGTAAGTTTATAATTTTTACTTCTCTTTTGAGTTGAGCAAGCTAGCAACTTTTGCTCCCAAAAAAGAAGGGATGGTTATAATAGTGCAAAACTTTTCCCATTACATCAATTTTTAAATCATCACATGAAATATATTAAGAAAATTTAACTTGATGATGAGATATATAATTCATGAAAATAAATTTGAAGTTGTGAATATCAAGAGACAAATTATGATTCTTTTGGATAAATTAAATAGCGAAAAGAAAAATCATATTAAACAGTCTTGATTCATAAGAATCTCAAGTTATAATTATAAAAGAATCAAGATCATGATTTGAATAAAACTCCTCTTTTATATAAAGCAAAAAGAATCATAGGAGAGACAAATAAAATATCTCGATTCATGCATAATAAATCTCAAGTTATCAAGATCATGATTTATATATTAAAGAAAAATCTCAAGTTATAATTCAAAAAATCATGATTCATAAAAAAAACACCCCTCTTAAATAATACGAGAATACATAATAAGATATATTAATTCATAAAAGATTTCAAGTTATGATTTCGAGGAATCAAAATTACGATATAGGTAAAATCTCATTCAAATTCAAATTCAAATAATCAAAATCACTTTCAAGAGATTCAAAATGACATGAATAGATTTATTAATCTCTTAGGATCTCTTGTTGAAAAATTTAATAAGTTTTTGGGGATAGCATCATTTTCAAGAAAAATAATGCATTCATCTATGTGATTGATTTTGTACAAGCATGCCATTGTTTTCTAAGCCAAAACCATACATTATCGTTTAAACTCGAAAAATAAGATTTATCATAAAAATCATCAAGATCAAAAGTGTAACACATAATTCCAAAACTTAAGATTTCAAATCATCATTACTTCAAATCCTTATGCATAATATAAAATCATCAATCATGAAACCAAACCTTTTAACATTTTCATTACATTATTACATCATTAAAACATCAAGCATGATTTCATGAAATATAAAGTATTTTCAATCAAAATTATTTTATTTATTATAGTAATACATTTTTCTTTTTAAATGAATCTAGCTTTTCATGCTTAATGCTAGGAGTTAACATGCAATTGTGATGCTCAAAATTTTAATTTATTTTAAATCATTAGAAAAAGAAGCATGATTTTATTTTTATTTTTATTTTTTTACTAACTAATTTAAAAATAACTCATGAAAAGCATCAAGTAATTTCATAATAAGATAAAGAGATTTTCGATGAGTCATTTACCTCATCGTTGAGAGCCACCAAGACATAGTTTACCACATTGTCTTTGTTGGTTTACTCCTCGTCTTCAAAGGTACTCGATTTGTCTCAAGTCGCCTTAAGTATCTTCTTCTTCTTTGGCAACATCTTCTTTTTAAGTTCATTTTTATTTTTTAGTTCTTGTTTTGTGAACTTTTTAAACTTTATTTTTAGGAGTTCAAGATCATCATCACTTGAGCTTTTGCTCGAGTGGTCTTCTTTTGTTCTAAATGCAAAATCCTTCATATTCTTTGGAAGGTTATTCTCAAGTTCATCATGTGTCACATAAGTTATTTCGTAGGTCATCAAAGACCCGATAAGTTCTTCAAGTGGAAACTTGTTTAAGTCTTTTGCCTCTTGTATTGCAATTACTTTTGGATCCTAACTTTTTGGAAGGGATCTTAGTATTTTATTTACAAGTTCAAAATTTGAAAAACATTTGCCAAAAGCTTTTAAACCATTGATGACATCAGTAAAATAGGTGTACATGTCTCCAATGGTTTCACTTGGTTTCATATGAAACAACTCAAAATCATGTATTAAAAGATTTATCTTATAATCTTTAACTCTACTAGTGCCTTCGTGTGTGACTTCAAGAGTGTGTCAAATGTCATGTGTAGTTTCATAAGTTGAAATATAATTAAATTCGTTTTTATCAAGAGTACAAAACAAAGCATTCATTGCTTTAGCATTCAAGGAGAAAGTCTTCTTTTCTAAATCATTCTATTTGTTCAATGGTTTGGAAGACTTCTTAAAACCAAATTCGACTATATTCCATAAATCGAGATTCATAAAAAGCAAGAAAACTCTTATTCGAGTTTTCTAATATGTGTCATCCGTCCCATTGAACATAGGAGGACGAAAGATAGAGTGACCCTCTTGAAATCCGATAAAAACCAACCAAATGAGAAAAATATGGCTCTGATACCAACTGTTAGGATCGAGTCGGCATTGGGGGGGGGGGGGGGAGGTGGTGAATTAGTGCTTTCGTTAAAATCACATCGGTTTTGAAACTTCATACGATGAAAAACCATATCGAAAAGATGTTAACTTGAAAGTGTATGGAAGCATAGTGAATAAGTAAATAAAGCGATTTGCAATGAAAATAAAGAGCTTAAAGTAAATGCAAACCGAGTTTTATAGTGGTTTGGTTATCATGACCTATATCCACTTCCGATTCCTCTTTCGTCGAGGCCATCGGCATCTACTAACGGTCTTCCTTCAATGGGCGAAGACCAACTACCATTACAACTTTGTTCTTCTTTTGATAAGCTCAGGAGAGAACTTTTGCACCCCCACTTACTCCTTTCTTAAATAGAAATTAACACTTAGACTAGAGAACTCTCACAAGATTACAATAGAATTTTCCATTGTTTTTGTTTTTAGTTCTTGTGTAATCTAAGCAGGGATGAGAGAGAAATTTATAGGCCCCAAATGTATTCAAATTTAGAGCCTAAAAGTGTCTCATCCTTAATTTTCAAGATACTGACTGACATAGTCTTGGAGACTATGTCTCGAAGATTGAGCCATTAGCGATACCACCGCTTGACCCAACGTTTAGGTCACTGAATGAGCCTTTCTCTTGGCCCAAAACAGCCCCAATTTGGGCCCAGTCGGCCCCTAATTGAGTTAGCTTAATTATATTCTAGATCAACCCAATTACAGCTAAAACTACTTCAATCTAGATAATTATTATAAAGCATTAATCATATGTTGTTTGGCATGTCATTGGTTCATCGATGCTTCGTCCAATCCTTCAACGCATCATTCTCTTTTGTGGCTTTTTGTCCAATCGACATATTAACCTCTGCAACTATGATCTCCTTAGCTTAATGTCCGCTCTTCTAGGCCCGATGTCCAAACTCATGGCATGAAACCTTCTGCCGACACATCAACCGATCTTTTGCCTCGATATCCAATTTTTTAGCATGTTGCACTCTAGCCCAATATTGATTCTTCTTGCTTTAATTGTCTTTCCTAATCAAAGCTAGTCCTATGTCACTTAAAATATAGATTAGATCATAACATCATCAAAATTTGAGATTCAACAACCTATTGGTTGCAAGTGGATCTTAAAGAAGAAGATTGGAGTAGATGGAAAGGTAGAGACTTATCAAGCAAGGTGTTGACTATGATGAAACCTTCTCACCCGTAGTCATGATAAAATCCATCTGAATTCTATTGGCTATTATAACACATTATGATTATGAGATATGACAAATAGATGTAAAAATCATATTCCTCGATAGTAATATAGGACTAAATTCGATCATGGAAAAGCAAATCAATTGAAGCAAGAGAATCAAACATTGGACCATAGAGCATTATATTAGAAGATTGGACATCGTGCTAGAAGATAGACTTCATGCCATGAGTTCAGGCATCGGGCTAGAAGGATCAAACATTGCACCAAGAAGATCGGATGTTGCGAGAGGTTAACATGTCGATAGATCAGGCAATACACTGAATGAGAGGACGATGCACCGAAGATTCAGACGAAGCACTGGATAAACCAATGACATGATAAATAATATAGGATTCATATTTGTAATTGGTTATGTCTTGATTGAAGTAGTTTAGGGTTTAATTGAGTTAGTTTTGGGTGTAACCAAGCTAACTTAATTATGGGCCCATCAAGCCTGAATCAACGCTGAATAAAGCCTATTGGAAGACTAATTTAGTGATCTAAAGTTAGGCCAATCAGTGGCATCACCAAGCCAGATGGTGGAACTGCTTATGGGCTAGAAAGTATTAAATGTACTTTTTCAGAAAACCCGATAGTGGTACCGCCAAGATCAATGATGGTACCACCCAGTGTTAGGTGATGGTACCACCCAGATTAGTGGTGGCAGCACCCAAACACAGTCTCATAAACTATGTCAAGCAATGGTACCGCCCAGATTATGTAGTGGTACCGCTAGTAAATAAGGTGGTAGGCGATGGTACTGTCAATACCCTAAAAACCTATGGATTTAAATTTTTAGCTCTATTTCTGAAGCCATTTGAGGCCTATAAATATCTAACTCATTCTTGCTTGGGATAACAAGAAAAAGAGTAGAAATGGAAACAAATTCTTGAGAATAAAAGTGTTATAATTGTTGAGAAATCTAGGGTGATATCATATGCACATTAGAAGAACAGAAAACAAAATCCCAAAATTTCCTATAAAAAAAAAAGGTTTCATCGTCTTGCAAGGATTGGTGTGCAAAAACCCACAAAACCAAAAAACTGCATATACAAATGAGATTATGTTACTTAGGGAGATCGTATATCTCAAAATTCCTATAGATCTATGAGAGAGGATGAAGGAGGTAAATTGTTCTCCTCTCTAGCGATGATCCACACATTAGAGGCTGTGAAGATACTTCTCAAATCACTGCATAATCCTCCTTGCTACATACACCATGCAATCAAAAAGGGGCTGCCCCTTCTTGCTATCCACATGCCTCAAATAAGGGCTGCAGGTTGAGGAGGAGAGGGAGAGAGGAAAATAGGAGGTGGTAGTAAAAAAACCTAGTTCATGGCCCTTTGGTTCCCTCCTATTTATAGAGGCCCCCCTGTCAACTTAACCCTAATGGATCCTACTATATTGGGTACTGGATTTTCATCTAACTACCCAAGTCTCTTAGATTAGTGAGTTATTACCCAATAATCTATCGCTGGCTCTTATTAGATCTTATCCACTATATCCAATAATTTAGGAGCTTATTGGATATCAAATAAGATAGGGTCTCTAACGGATATCTTATATTCGAACATCTACTCGTCGCAATACTTACCATATGTGTGTGACCCTCTAGGCCCAATATCGAATAGGTCATGAGTCATATACTAGTCATAAATGCCCAGCAAGATAATCACGTGAGTGATGGCATGTGTGACTTGATATGCGATCTTTTTGCTTATTATATTTTGGCATTTATCACTTTATATTGCTTACTGTATATATATATATATATATATATATATATATATATATATATATATATATATATATATATATATATATATATATATATATATATATATATATATATATATATATATATATATATATATATTGTGATGTCCTTGGATCTATGCAATGGAAATCAGATCATGATGAGATCACGATAATAAGACCGATTCACCTTTAAACACAGATCCTAAATAATCTCGGTCATAGGTTACTCGAGAGAGATATCGAGATAACCAGACAGACTAGTGTGCTGTATACCCGTCCATATGATGGATGCAGTTGGTCTCATAGTTGCTCGTGTGGGGACACTAGGGATACATTACAGGTGCTCATTGGAGAATGAGTTCACTGATTGATCCGCTTACGAAATGCTGGATGGTTGATGATGCCTTATTGTCAAACAGTGATTCCTGTTGAATCTCGGACTTTGATGATGAAGTCAATTGTCATTTGTTGTCTAATCTATGTGTTGAGATAAGTGTGCAGGATTAACTACGATGAAAGTTAGATATGCAGCAGGAGTTGCGCCGGAGTCAAGACAATGATCACGTTGGGAGTTCGAGAGTTCGACGGAAGTTCGGACAGTCGTCGGAGGTTCTGCGGGAACAAATTCGAGAAGTCCATAAGCTTGTAAAAGAAGCTCGTCGGAACTCGCCAAGTAGATCGCCGCAAGTCCAGGAGTTTGCCGGAAGTCCGCAGGAGCATCACCGAGGGTTCATCGGATGATCGACGGAAGTTCGCCGGAAACTCGCCAGAAGAAGCGATTGACGCACCGGAGCAAGCTGCAGAAATTATCTTAGGATTTATCGTAGTTAGCACAATGATTAAGTTGGAAATGGGAGGTGATCCCATTAGCTTAATCTTGGGGCAATTGGGCCCCTGAAAAACCCAAATTGGGCCGAATGGATCTACCCATTCGGACCCTGATTGCTGTGGGAGGTGCAACCGCCCAAGCCAGGAGGTAGCACCGCCTGGGCTAAGTCTCCCAGGGAGACTGGGTGGTGCAACCGCCCCAGCCAGGAGGTAGCACCGCCTGGGCTCAGTCTCCGAGCGAGACTAGGCGGTGCAACCTCCCCTAACAGGAGGTAGCACCGCCTGAGCTCGGTCTTCGAGCTCTGGCAGGCGGTGCAACCGCCCCAGTCAGGAGGTGCAACCGGCTGAGCTCGGTCTTCGAGCTCTGGCAGAGAGGTGCAACCGCCCCTGACAGAGGTAGCACCGCCCAGAGGCTCAGTCTTCGAGCTCTGCCAGGCGGTGCAACCGCCCCAGTCAGGAGGTGCAACCGCCTGATCCCGGAATTCCGGGAATTGACAGTTTTGAGCTCCAAATTTGAACTGGGTTAGGGCCTATAAATACCCCACCCATTCAGCACTGAAAGAACATAACTTACACTCGAAATCTTGATTTTTTTCTGTGATTCTTAGAGCTCAAAATTGTTGTAAAGGCCAAAAGTTCTCCTCCCTCTGTTCTTCAAAGTTTTGAGTTGTAAAGAGAGGAGAGAAAATTTCTGTAAGGGTTGTCTCCTAAGCCCGTCAAAAGGAGTGAAACTATAAAAGGGTGGTTGGCCTTCGCCTATTGAAGGAAGGCCTCTAGTTGACGTCGGTGACCTCGTCGGTGGAGGAAGCCAAAAGTGGAGTAGGTCAAGATTGACCGAACCACTCTAAATCTCGGTTTGCATTTACTTTGAGTATTTTATCTTTACTGCAAACCTCCTAAATAGCTACTGCCTTCTGCGCTTTTACGAACGAGTTTCTAAGTTCAGAGCTTTCCGAATATGCGTTTAGACGTAAATCGACTTTTTCGTACGATCATTACATTTCAGTTTACGTTTACATTTTGATTTCAATCATAACTGCAAACTGCCTTCTGCGCATTTATAAAACATATCTCAAATTTCAGTATCTTCAAAATTGGCATTTAGACGTAAACCGATTATATCGTACGAACGTCGCATTTCAGTTTGCACTTGCATTCTGATTTTCATCATAAACTGCAAACTGCCTTCGTAGATTTACTTTAACGTATCTCGCTTAATCTTAAGTTAAAGTAATCTTAGAATCAGCTTTTACATCGAAATCGTTTTTATCAAACGAACGCAGCTTTCGATTTTAATAGTGAAAGATTTCCGCTGCACTAATTCACCCCCCCCCCCCACCCCCCCTCTTAGTGCTCTTGATCCTAACAATTGGTATCAGAGCGGGGTTAACTCTCAAACGGATTAAAACCCAAGAGAGATGGCTTACGTCGGAAACCAAGAGGGCCATTCTATTACACGTCCACCCATGTTCAATGGGACGGACTACACCTATTGGAAGACCCGAATGAGGATCTTTCTTATTTCTATGGATTTTGAACTTTGGAATCTTGTCGAAAACAGTTTTTCGAAGTCGTCTCTTCTAATGATCGATTGGAATGATTTGGAGAAGAAGGCTTTCGCTCTTAATGCAAAGGCTATGAATGCCTTATTTTGTGCACTTGATAAAAACGAGTTTAATCGCGTTTCGATTTGTGAAACCGCGTTTGATATTTGGCACACACTCGAAGTGACTCATGAAGGCACAAGTAGAGTGAAAGAGTCAAAAATCAATCTTTTGTTACACTCTTTTGAACTTTTCCGGATGAAACCGAGTGAGACTATTGGCGACATGTTTACCCGTTTCACGGATGTCGTCAACGGTCTAAAAGGACTCGGAAAAAGTTTTTCGGATTTTGAGCTCGTAAATAAGATTCTAAGATCCCTTCCTAAAAGTTGGGATCCTAAAGTCACTGCTATTTAAGAGGCGAAAGATCTAAACAACTTCCCTCTTGAAGAACTAATTGGGTCATTAATGACCTACGAGATGACTTGCAAAGCTCATGAAGAGCAAGAAGACATCCTTCTAAAGAACAGGAAGGATATGACACTTAGAACTTCAGAAGACCACTTGAGAGAAAACTCAAGTGATGAGGACTGTGACGATGACTTAGCACTTCTAACAAGAAAATTTAAAAAATTCATTAAAAGAAACAAGTTTAAGAATGACACAAAAAACAAACTTGAACCCAAAAAGGATCAAGTCATTTGCTATGAGTGCAAAAAGCTGGGACACTACAAGAGTGATTGTCCCCAAATCAAAAAGAGAATACCAAAGAAGAAGGCGCTCAAAGCAACAAGGGATGATTCGAGCGCATCCGAAGAAGAGGAGTCTAACAACGAGCAAGTTGCTCATTACGCCCTAATGGCCATCGGAGAAGAGGTAACGGATTTAATTGATGCAGATTTACCTTATCATGAATTATTAAATGCTTTCCATGAATTATTTGATGAATGTAAGACAATTAGTAGAAAATACATATTGCTAAAAAAGGAGCATGATAGTCTTATTTGTAATTTCGATAAGTTAAAAGCTGAATATCATGATAGTTTAAGCTCATGCATAAAATGCCATGATCTAGAAACTCTCCAAAAGGAAAACTTGCTACTTAAGGACACCTTGAAGAAATTCGAGTTTTGTAGCAAGTCATTAAATATGATCCTTGCAAACAAGGGTCACGTTCCCAAAAGAAGTGGAATTGGATTTGTGAGAAGTCCTCACCAAAATCCAACCACCTTCATAAAAGGCCCCATCTTACATGTTCGACACCAAAGCAAATGCAACTTTTGTTGCAAACTTGGACACAAAACGCATTATTGTCCATTCAAGAAGATTAGTCCGAATAAATTAATTTGGGTCCCTAAAGGAACCATGATAAACTCTATGCAACATGATAAACAATGTAGATCTATCTTTGAGGCACCCAAAAACAAATGGGTACCTAAAAATCATCCTTTCTTGTAGAAACCCATACCATCGCAAGCTAGGAGCAAGAGATGGTACCTTGATAGTGGATGCTCAAAGCATATGACCGGAGATCCATCTCAATTCTCTAAGCTCACTAGCATAGACGAAGGCTATGTCACCTTCGGAGACAACAACAAGGGTAAAATCATTGGCAAAGGAACCATAGGTAACAAATCCAACTTTTTTATTGAAGATGTTTTGTTAGTTGATGGTTTAAAATATAACCTCTTGAGCATTAGTCAATTATGTGATAAAGGATACATTGTTAGATTCGAATCTAATGCTTGCATCATTGAAAAACCATACAAAACCATGTCTATGATTGCATTAAAACAAAATAATGTATACACTATTGACATCAATGATTTGTGTAATGAAATGTGTTTTTCGGTTTTGAATGAGGATGCTTGGCTATAGCATAGAAGATTAGGTTATGCTAGCATGAAACTAATCACTTAAATATCATCTAAAGATCTTGTAAGAGGAATTCCTCATATCAAGTTCATCAAAGATAATGTATGTGATGCTTGCCAATAGGTAAACAAATTAAGGGTAGTTTTAAATCTAAGAATCAAATAAGCACCTCTAGGCCCTTACAATTGATCCATATGGACTTGTTCGGACCAATCTCTACATCAAGCCTAGGAGGTAGCAAATACGCCTTCGTCATTATTGATGACTATAGTAGATACACATGGACTTACTTCTTAAAACAGAAAAATGAATGCTTTTGATCTTTTACCAAGTTTTGTAAACTTGTTCAAAACGAGAAGGGTTCTATGATTTCGTCAATTAGAAGTGATCATGGTGGAGAATTTCAAAACCATGATTTCTAAGAATTCTGTGAACTCAATGGATACAACCATAATTTCTCTACTCCAAGAAATCCTCAACAAAATGGAGTAGTAGAAAGAAAAAATTAAAATTTACAAGAAATGGCAAGAACCATGTTGAATGAACATAGCCTACCCATATATTTTTGGGCTAAAGCCGTAAACACTGCATGCTATATTTTGAATAGAGTTCTAGTTAGACCCTTACTCACCAAAACTCCTTATGAGTTATGGAACAACAAAAAACCCAATGTTTCATATTTTAAAGTCTTTGGGTGTAAGTGCTTTATCTTGAATGAAAAAGATAACTTAGGAAAATTTGATGCTAAATCCGATGAAGGAATCTTTCTTGGTTATTCTTCGGTTTCTAAAGTTTTTCGTATCTTCAATAAAAGAACATTAATTATTGAAGAATCCATTCATGTTGTTTTCAATGAGATTTCCGAAATCAGGAAAAACGATTTTGATGATGATGTTAATTTTGATTCCTTGAATTTAAATGAAACCCCGTCTCCAACTAGCAACTTGAATGCATCCACTTCCGAAACATCCTTACCCAAGGATTGGAAGTATGTAGATACTCATCCTAAGGAGCTAATCTTAGGAGACACATCAAAGGGGGTTCAAACACGATCCTCTCTTAAAAATTTTTGTGCCAACACCGCTTTTCTCTCCCAAATTGAACCCAAATGCGTTGACGAAGCCATGAAAGATGATTCATGGATTATCGCAATGCAAGATGAATTAAATCAATTTGAGAGAAATGAGGTGTGGAAGCTTGTTCCTAGGCCAAATGACCATTTAGTTATTGGTACTAAATGGGTCTTTAGAAACAAGCAAGATGAAAATGGTATCGTGGTTAGAAACAAGGCTAGACTAGTGGCCAAAGGTTTCAACCAAGAAGAAGGTATTGATTACGAAGAAACCTTCGCTCCTATGGCTCGATTAGAAGCCATAAGGATGCTCCTTGCCTACGCTAGTAGTAATAATTTTAAGCTATTTCAAATGGATGTTAAAAGCGCTTTTCTTAATGGTTTTATTTCTGAAGAAGTCTATGTTGAACAATCTTGGATTTGAAAATAATAGCCTCCCTAATCATGTGTTTAGATTAACTAAAGCTCTATATGGTTTAAAACAAGCTCCGAGGGCTTGGTATGAGAGACTTAGTTCTTTTCTTATTGAAAATAATTTCATAAAAGGCAAGGCTGATACTACATTATTCATCAAGAATTTTGAAAATAATTTTCTCATTGTTCAGATTTTTGTTGATGATATTATCTTTGGTTCTAAGAATGAATCTCTTTGTGAATCTTTTGCTAAAACTATGAGTCTTGAATTTGAAATGAGTTTAATAGGAGAGTTAACATTCTTCTTAGGTTTACAAATCAAACAACTAAGCAATGACATCTTTATTAGTTAAACTAAATATGCTATGAATTTACTAAAAAAATTTAATATGAATAACTCAAAAGCTATTGACACTCCTATGAGCACCTCCACTAAGTTAGAAATTGATGAAAGTGGAGAAAGTTTCGATCAAAAAACTTATAGGGGTATGATAGGAAGTTTACTTTACCTCACTGCAACTAGACCAGACATCATGTTCAGTGTAGGACTTTGTGCTAGATTTCAATCAAACCCTAAGATATCTCATCTCAAAGCAGTTAAAAGAATACTTAGATATCTTAATGGTACCACAAATCTAGGATTATGGTACCCAAAATCAGAAAATCTTGAGTTAATTGCTTATGCTGATGCAGACTTTGCTGGCTGTAGACTAGATAGAAAAAGCACATCAGGAACATGTCAATTTTTAGGACATGCCCTTGTTTCCTGGTCATCTAAGAAACAAAACTCGGTTGCACTATCAACAACCGAAGCTGAATATATTGCAGCAAGTGCAATCTGTGCACAAGTTGTATGGATGAAAAACACTTTAGAAGATTATAAAGTTCATCTTAAAAATATTCCCATTAAATGTGATAACACAAGTGCAATATGCTTAACAAAGAATCCTATACAACACTCAAGAACAAAACATATTGATATTAGACATCACTTTATACGAGATCATGTTACTAATCATGATGTAATCATAGAGTTCATTGACACTAAACATCAACTAGCCGATATTTTTACAAAACCTCTAAGTGAAGAACAATTTGATTTCATAAGAAGAGAATTAGGAATGTTGATGTGTCCGAACACATAAACTAGTTAAAATTATCTTTCGGACTTTATTGAATGATCAAATCAATTGACTGCCATTACATGCCTAAATAACATGTTGGAAATTATGTGTTGAATACAAAAATGTTTTGTCTTTTGATTGTATTTGAAATTCTGTAGCATAGTCTTGTCCGAATGCATGAAAGAGTTAATTTTATTTTCGGATTCGCTTAACAATTGGAATGCTAAAAATCGGATTTTCTCGTACACTCTTATGAAAAATATTTTTCTGAAATGGATTTGATGAAATGATTCCATCTTGAAATATGGATGATAGTATTTCTATTTACAAAAAGTTGTTTCACATATCTTGACTCAAAGCAAACTCACAAATAGCATGAATCAAACAATCAACATATCATGTTTTCCTTTATGTGCTTGAACAATTAATTTCCTATCATTTACTATTGGAAATAACATGAATCAAGTAAAGGCATGAAACAATCATCGCACTTATACTCAAAATTTACTTGTATTGTTCTCTTAATATAACAACTACCATGCTTTTTGTTGATGACAAAGGGGGAGAAATATATGAATTGATGCTATAAACACTGATGCTATAATTATGCCATGCTTGCATCACCAAGAGATATATGCTATGATTTGCATTATGCCTTGTATCGTGTCAAGATATCAAACAAAAAACTTGCATCGTAATTTTACGAGTTGATATCTTACCGTGTGATGAAATGCAATACTTGTTAAAATATTTGAAATGTGTACTTGAAATGTGTACATCATGTAATGATATCAAAATCTTACTTCACAGTTTTACATGCTGATATCTTACAATATGATGAATTGTTACTATTACCATCATTCAAACTTGTAATGTAAAATTTGAAAATGAATGTCAAGCCTTGACATCATCTTCAGAGAGATACATCATGATAGGAATCATGATGGGAATATTGATAAGTTCAAATGATTTTAACTTATCAATATGTCTCTTGAATTCTTAAGGTTTTGAATTCAAGAATGACTTATCTCAAGTATGACATATAGACAGGGGGAGTTAAGGTTAACTCCATTATCAATTGATTGTCATCATCAAAAAGGGGGAGATTGTTGAATCTCGGATTTTGATGATGAAGTCAATTGTCATTTGTTGTCTAATCTATGTGTTGAGATAAGTGTGCAGGATTAACTACGATGAAAGTTAGACATGCAGTAGGAGTTGCGCCGGAGTCAAGACAATGATCACGTTGGGAGTTCGAGAGTTCGACGGAAGTTCGGACAGTCGTCGGAGGTTCTGCGGGAACAAATCCGAGAAGTCCATAAGCTTGCCAAAGGAAGCTCGTCGGAACTCGCCAAGTGGATCGTCGCAAGTCCAGGAGTTTGCCGGAAGTCCGCAGGAGCATCACCGATAGTTCATCGGATGATCGACGGAAGTTCGCCGGAAACTCGCCGCAAGAAGCGATTGACGCACCGGAGCAAGCTGCAGAAATTGTCTTAGGATTTATCGTAGTTAGCACAATGATTAAGTTGGAAATGGGAGGTGATCCCATTAGCTTAATCTTGGGGCAATTGGGCCCCTGAAAAACCCAAATTGGGCCGAATGGATCTACCCATTCGGACCCTGATTGTTGTGGGAGGTGCAACCGCCCAAGCCAGGAGGTAGCACCGCCTGGGCTAAGTCTCCCAGGGAGACTGGGCGGTGCAACCGCCCCAGCCAGGAGGTAGCACCGCCTGGGCTCAGTCTCCGAGCGAGACTGGGCGGTGCAACCTCCCCTAATAGGAGGTAGCACCGCCTGAGCTCGGTCTTCGAGCTCTGGCAGAGAGGTGCAACCGCCCCTGACAGAGGTAGCACCGCCCAGAGGCTCAGTCTTCGAGCTCTGCCAGGCGGTGCAACCGCCCCAGTCAGGAGGTGCAACCGCCTGATCCCGGAATTCCGGGAATTGACAGTTTTGAGCTCCAAATTTGAACTAGGTTGGGGCCTATAAATACCCCACCCATTTAGCACTGAAAGAGCATAACTTACACTCGAAATCTTGTTCTTTTTCTGTGATTCTTAGAGCTCAAAATTGTTGTAAAGGCCAAAAGTTCTCCTCCCTCTATTCTTCAAAGTTTTGAGTTGTAAAGAGAGGAGAGAAAATTTCTGTAAGGGTTGTCTCCTAAGCCCGTCAAAAGGAGTGAAACTGTAAAAGGGTGGTTGGCCTTCGCCTATTGAAGGAAGGCCTCTAGTTGACGTCGGTGACCTCGTCGGTGGAGGAAGCCAAAAGTGGAGTAGGTCAAGATTGACCGAACCACTCTAAATCTCAGTTTGCATTTACTTTGAGCATTTTATCTTTACTGCAAACCTCCTAAATAGCTACTGCCTTCTGCGCTTTTACGAACGAGTTTCTAAGTTCAGAGCTTTCTGAATATGCGTTTAGACGTAAATCAGCTTTTTCGTACGATCATTACATTTCAGTTTACGTTTACGTTTTGATTTCAATCATAACTGCAAACTGCCTTCTGCGCATTTATAAAACATATCTCAAAGTTCAGTATCTTTAAAATTGGCATTTAGACGTAAACCGGTTTTATCGTACGAACGTCGCATTTCAGTTTGCGCTTGTATTCTGATTTTCATCATAAACTACAAACTGCCTTCCTAGATTTACTTTAACGTCATCTCACTTAATCTTAAGTTAAAGTAATCTTAGAATCGGCTTTTACATCGAAATCGTTTTTATCAAACGAACGCAGCTTTCGATTTTAATAGTGAAAGATTTTCGCTGCACTAATTCACCCCCCCCCCCCCCCCCCCTCTTAGTGCTCTTGATCCTAACAATTTCGTAGTCCTAGTGGTATATCTGGTCCTTAGACTTGAGACACTAAGGATATCCTGTATGAGTGCTCCATTCTTTGATACCATACTTATATGTTTGGATGTCCTATATCTAGTACAATCAGTCATCGGGAGTGACAGTCAACCTTACGAGGGCTATTGAGTGTCGATAGAGGATCATCCACTCTCGGTGTCATGAGAGAAATATCCTATGTGTTCTTGCTTAGATAAATCCCTAGCTAGGGCCATTCGGATTGAGAGAGAAAGAGTTCTCTGGGAGAATCCGATTAGAGCAAGACCCGAGTAGAAACCGTATGAGTTTGACAACACCATACTTGACATACGGTCTCTAGGATATTAGATGGACGAGGGACTATAGGGACATGGTAACTGAGAATAGATAGGTCTAATAGATTGGATTCCCTTGTATCGTTTGGGGATTGCGACATAGTGGCCTAGTATGTCCGCAATTGATGAGTCGAGTGAATTGTTATGGAGATAATAATTCATTGAGCTAGAAGGAGTTCTGACAAGTATGACTCATAGCCAGCTCGATATTGGACCTAGAGGGTCACACACATATGGTAGGCATTGCGATGAGTAGAGGTTTGGATATGAGATATCCGTCGGAGCCCCTATCTTATTGGATATCTAATAAGCCCTTGAACCATGAGAGATTATTGGATAGAGATCCACTAATCTAAGAGGCTTGGGTAGTTGGATGAAGATCCAATACACAACAGGGGAGGATCTATTAGGGTTAAGTTGATAAAGAACCTATATAAATAGGAGGGATTTAGTGGTTCATATGCTAGAGCTTTTGCTTACCTCTCCTATTCTCCTCTCCCTCTCTACCTCAGAGCAGGCCTAGAGTTTTGAGGAGCGTCGTTACAGCCCTACTGTATGGATCACTACTAGAGAGGAGGACGTTTGACTTCCTTCACCCTCTCCTAGAGATCTGCAGGGAAACATAGATATACGATCTCCCTAGGTAACACAATCTTTTAGAAAGAGTTTCATCCGAAGATAACATTACAGATCCATTGATAAAGTCATTAGCTTAGATTGTCTTTGAGAATCATAGGGGTTTGATGGGGATCAGACATATAGGTGATTGTGTTAGGACTCTAGCTAGGAGAGTCCTAATTGAGAGGGACATTCATGTAAAACCTACCTAAGCCGAACCCTATTAAAGAGGTGAAGAGGCCGGCTAGTGTTAGGAGGTTGTTTCTTAGAGAAGAATTAGGAGTTGTAAAGGAATAGGAGTCTTGAGTAGAAGTCCTATTAGGAGTTGGTTAGAAGTAGGAGTCTTGAATATGAGTCCTATTAGGAGTTAGGGTTTAGAAACCCTATAAATAGCTATGTATTCCTCCTCTTTTGATAAGCAATAAATGAATCTTTTCTACAGCCTTTGAGCAGCAACTTGAAGGAAGGAACCCCTATAGAGTTCCAAGGAGGCCGATCCCCTAAAGAGATCAACCCCAAGTTTAGAATATGCAAGGGTTCTAACACCTAGTATCAGAGCAACATTCTTGGCGTCTCGCTACCCTTCCACAGCCATCCATCAACCCTCCACAACCACCCAAAGCAATTCCCACAATTGCTTAAGAGATCGTTACCAAATTCTGCCGTCATCTCCACCACCACGGATCATCCTTTGATCTCCCCGTGAATTGCAACAGGTTCTGGTTTTCTACCTTACTGCTGCTGCAATTTAGTTATCCTTATTTGAAAATCCCAAAAAAATTATTTCTATATTGCTGCATAAACTTTTCGTCATAAAGTTTTCATCTCTACGATGAAAGATACATTGCAGAATTCCAACCGTATAGCACTGTCTGTTTAATCTTGCTACTATGTTTTTTCTATCCAAATCTCTACGAAATTTTTATGACATCTTTGACATTTCCTAATAGTAGATTTCCTTTGGCTTTGTCAAAAAATTCTCAATATAAACCATTGATATTTTACGTCTAATCTGCTATACTTGAAAATCTGCACTGTAAAATTTCAACCGCATAGCACTGTTTATTTGATCTTGATACTACATTGTTTCTATCCAAATCTCTACGAAATTTTTATGATAGTTTTGACACTTCCTAACAGTGGAATTCCCTTTGGTTTCATCAAAAAATTCTCAATATAAACCACTGATCTTTTATGTCCAATCTGCTATATTTAAAAATCTGTGCTGCAGAAAATTTCAGCTGCATATTGTTGCCTTAACCCATCTATTTGTAATCTTTTTTGAATAAAATTTCTTATACACTTTATAGATCATCTTGGCTTCCATATAAGATTGATCTATTAAGAAATTCATCTCTAAAAATGATTTTGTGCTGCTGCAAATTTTCATCGTAACCCGCTGAAATTTCTCGACTAGAATTCTGCAATCGCAACTTGCACCAATTTCCTTGCTGTTATACTGTCAAAATTTTCTTGATTAAATTAGATATCCTTGCTATCATATAAACTGTGATTTTGCTATCAATTCCCTCCTCAATTGTCTCAAGTTTTTGGTGGAAATTATGTCGAGAAACCGTTATTTCTTCGACGACAATTCTACTCTTATAAGACAACACATACTTGCTGGAACTTCCACTTATTTCTATCAAACTTTTGCTACCATCTACCACAGATTCATAACTTTCATCCACAGCCCTAAAACTCCACTAAACCACACCCTTAAACTGCACCCAAAACAGCCATAAAACAAGCCTAAACCGCAGCCTACATCTACCAATCCACCAACCCTTTCGACCATCACCTCTCTCAACCTATACACGCCTTTAACCCGACAACAAAAGAGAGATCATAACATCATAGATTTGGAGGCATATACTATGACATCTAAGGAGGAAATCAATACTAAATTCGAAGTCTTTGAGGCTCGAATGGAGGATACGATTCGGACACTCTTTACTGAACTCAGATTGGGCCGACCACTAAGCCCGAAGAAATCACACCAAGGAGAGAGCTCTGCCCAATCGCACCAAGCCCGAAGAGATGACTTCCAAAAGATGGGAGGTTCTATGATCGATCCCAACTATCCACACATGAGGGTGGACTTCCCTAGATGGGAAGGAGACCCAATTGGTTGGATTTCGTGTGCGGAGCGATATTTTTGGTACCATAAAACCGCGGACGCATCTATGGTGAAAATTGTAGCTATACATCTTGAAGGGGATGCTATACAGTGGTTTGACTAATTTGAACACACTTATAGAGTCCTTTCATGATGACAATTCAAAGAAGGATTGCTGATCCGCTTCAGACCAACCGATTACGAGAATATTGACGGACAATTAGCAAAGATCCGACAAACCTCCACCATTCAGGAGTACCAAACCAGGTTTGAAAGGTTATCTAATTAAACTCATGATTGGTCTCAAAAACAGCTATTGAGGACCTTCATTAAGGGCTTGAAGCCAGAGATCCGGGGAGAAGTTAAAGCGCGACAACCGTACACGTTTATGACAGCCATCTCTTTCGCACGACATCAAGAGGAGCGATTGAATCATGAAGCTTGGAGGACTAGAGTTGCTCCTCAACCAGAAATACTGAAGCCCTCAGCCCCCCTACTGTCGATCGAGTCCCTACACCAAAGAAGTTGACAAGAGAAGAGCTTCGGGAGCAATCTGCGAAGTAGTTATGTTGGCATTGCGACGAGCCATGGAGTTACAAGTATTGCTGTAGAAAAGGGAGACTTCTTTTGATTGAACCAGTAGAAGAAGAGGTCATTGAGCATTCAAAAGAGAGCCTTAAACATAACGAAGAAGATACGGAAGAAGAGTCACAACCGACCGACGTTACAGTACACACACTAGCTGGCTACTCAAACCCGCAAACATGAAAGGGAGACTTCTTATGATTGAACCAATAGAAAAAGAGGTCATTAAACATTCAGAAGAGAACCTTGAACATAAAGAATATGTGGAAGAAGAGTCACAACTGACTGACGTTATAGTACACGCACTAACCGGCTACTCAAACCCGCAAACGATGAAAGTTGGAGGCCTTCTCAAACAACAACTGATCACTGTTTTCATCGACACGGGCAGTACTACTAACTTCCTAAATAGTAAGCTTGCTATTCGAATAGCATTACCTATCGAGAATCGCTGCAGGTTTGATGTTAAGGTCACTGACGGACGGATTTTGAATTATGATCGTAGGCGCTCGCAGGAGAAACTATTGTTGCAGGACCAAGAGATAATTGCATATTTCTTCCTTCTCCCTCTTAACAATCATGAGGTCATGCTCAGAATTAAATGGTTGATGACATTATGTGATATTTCCTGGAATTTTATGAAACTAATTATGAAATTTTACAGTAAGGAGAAACAAGTGACATTACACGGGAAACGTGGGGGTGACATAACAACGATTTGCACATAACAAATAGAGAAGGTTTTGCATAAAGTATGCAGCGGCTTTTTGGTATAACTTGAGTAGCAAACTAAGGGAGAGCCAATAGAATTTGAAGATCCAAATCTACTTCCTTTGCTTGCTGAATTTTCAAATATATTTGATGAACCGCGCAACCTACCTCTTACCCGTCGGCATGATCATTGTATAACGATTCTTCCAGGCAAATCTTCAGCAAATGCTCAGACATATCAGTATCAACATCTCCAGAAGGATGAAATAGAAAGGATTGTAAAATAGATGCTCGAAACAGGAGTTATTTGGCCAAGTCGCAACCTCTACTCTTCATCGGTGCTACTTGTACGCAAGAAGGACGGAACAAGGCGAATATGTGTTGATTACCGAGCTCTCAATGGTATAACCATCAAGGACAAATACCTTATTCCAATAGTAGATGAATTGCTAGATGAAAGGGAGCACAAATCTACACAAAGCTGGACCTTTGATCCGGGTATCATCAAATACGAGCGTGCGAAGAAGACATATCGAAAACCACCTTTTGAACACACAACAACCACTATGAATTTTTGCTTTCTTCAACATAAGGTGGAATATCTTGGGCATATCATATCAGAGGAAGGTGTGGCAGTGGACCCCTTCAAAATTGGAGCAATGCAAAACTGGCTGACCCGAGAAACATAAAATTGCTACATGGATTTCTAGGTTTAACAGGCTACTACCGCAAGTTCATGAAAAACTATGGAAAGATCAATGCACCACTTACTTCCTTACTGGAAAAATATGTCTTCCAATGGTTGGACAGAGCCTTCACTTCCTTCGACAAACTTAAGGCAGCCATAATGATGACGCCGGTGCTAAAACTATTAGATTTCAACCGACCCTTCATTATTGAGGCCGACGCATTTGGAGTCGGAATTGGAGCCATTCTCATACAAGATGGTCGACCACTCACATACACTAGCAAGACATTATCTTCCTCCCATCAAAATAAGTCAATATATGATAAGGAGATGCTCGCCATTGTGCGCGCAGCAACGAGGAGGAGACCCTACTTGATTGGTCGACGATTTCAAATTAAAACCAACCATAAAAGCTTCAAGTACTTTTTGGAGCGAAAGATATCATCCCTTGAGCAGCAAAAATGGGTAAAAAAACTTCTTGGATTTGATTATGAAATAACTTACAAAAATGGGAAAGAGAATATTCTTGCAGATGCGCTTTCGCAGCTACCCGAGCAGGCTGAAGTTTCGGTAGTTTCACTTTCGACCAATGACTTCCTTAAGGATATTAAGATGGAATGACAGGAAGATTCAGAGACTAGTAAGATTATAAAAAATTTGGAGGAAGCACCAAGCTCCGTGGCTCATTACAATTGGGACTCAAAAAAATTACACTATAAGGGACGCATTGTGCTTATGATAAATTCTACTTGCATCTTCACGAGCAGATTTTGGACAAAGTTATTCTATATGTAGGGTACTAAATTGAAAAGGAGTATGGCATATCACCCACAAATCGACGGCCAGACAGAAGTTGTAAATAGGTGCTTGGAGACAGCCCAAACCCACCCGCCAAATATGACTATCCAAGGAGAACTTCAGACCTAGCCAAGTACCATTATTGATCGACGGATCATGACTCGATGACGATGACCCACTACTAAAGTGCTAATACAGTGAGTGAACCTACCAATAGAAGATGCCACTTGGGAGAACTATGATGACTTGAAGATCAAATTCCCAAAATTCATGAATCGTCAGCCTCGAGGACAAGGCTGATTTGAAGAGGGTGGGTCTGTTAGGACTCTAACTAGGAGAGTCCTAATTGAGAGGGACATTCATGTAAAACCTACCTAAGCCGATCCCTATTAAAGAGGTGAAGAGGCCGGCTAGTGTCAGGAGGTTATTTCTTAGAGAAGAATTAGGAGTTGTAAAGGAAAAAGAGTCTTGAGTAGAAGTCCTATTAGGAGTTGGTTAGAAGTAGGAGTCTTGAATAGGAGTCCTATTAGGAGTTAGGGTTTAGAAACCCTATAAATAGCCATGTATTCCTCCTCTTTTGATAAGTAATAGATGAATCTTTTTTGCAGCTTTTGAGCAGCAACTTGAAGGAAGGAACCCCTATAGAGTTCCAAGGAGGCCGATCCCCTAAAGAGATCAACCCCAAGTTTAGAATCTGCAAGGGTTCTAACAGATTGACTTTAGGTCAAGTAGGAGATTACTAGTCATAGGTATCCAACAAGCCAATCACGTGAGTGATGACATGTGTGACTTGACACATAGTCTTTTTGCTTATTATATTTTATCATTTATCATTATATATATATATATATATATATATATATATATATATATATATATATATATATATATATATATATATATAAAATGTCCTTGGATCTATGCAATGGGAATCGGATCATGATGAGATCACGATAATGAGACCGATTCACCTTTAAACACATATCCTAAATAATCTCGGTCAAAGGTTACTGGAGAGGGACATCGAGATAACCGAACAGACTGGTGTGCTGTATACCCGTCCATATGATGGATGCAGTTGGTCTTATAGTTGCTCGTGTGGGGACACTAGGGATACAGTACAGGTGTGTTAGGATCAAGAGCACTAAGACGGGGGTGGGGGGGGTGTAAATTAGTGTAGCGGAAAACTTTCGACGATTTAAAACGATGTTCATACGATAAAGACGATTTCGGTAAGAAAGCCGATTCGGAAATCACTTTAACTTGTGATTAAATGAGATGCAATTAAAGCAAAGATATAGAGACAGTTTGCAGTTAAGATAGAGAACATAATGTAATTATAAACCGATATACGATGTTCGTACGATAAAAGCGATTTCGGTATGAAAGCCGATTCGGAAGTTGCTTTAACTTAGATTAAGCGAAGTGTAGTTAAAGTAAAGCTATGGAGGCAGTTTGCAGTTAAGATAGAGAACAAAAAGTAAATGCAAACCGAGATTTAGAGTAGTTCGATCAATCTTGACCTACATCTACTTTTGGCTTCCTCCTCCGATGAGGTCACCGACGTCCACTAGAGGCCTTCCTTCAATAGGCAAAGGCCAACCACCCTTTTACAGTTTCACTCCTTTTGACGGGCTTAGGAGACAACCCTTACAGAATTTCTCTCCTCTCTTGAAAGCTCAAAACTTGGAAGAAAAGAGGGAGGAGAACTTCTAGCCTTTATAACACTTTTGAGCTCTAAAAATCACAGAGTAAGATTGGATTTTCGGTGCCCTTTAATGCAGGAAAGGGTGGGGTATATATAGGCCCCAAACTGGTTTGAATTTGGAGTTCAAAAATGTTATTTCCCGGATTTTCGGGGTCCTAGCGGTACTACCTCCTGACTGGGGCAGTATAACCGCTTGGCAGCTCAGAGATTGAGCCTCTGGGCGGTGCCACCACTTGACAGGGGCGGTTGCACCACCCAATCTCGCTCGGAGACTGAGCCTAAGCGGTGCCACCGCCTGACTAGGGCGGTTGCACCGCCTAGTCTCGCTCGGAGACTGAGCCCAAGCGGTGCCACCGCCTGACCTGGGCGGTTGAACTGCCCAGCATTCCTGGGAGACCATCTCCTGGGCGGTGCCTCCGCCGACCCTAGTGGTGCTACCGCTTGGCAGAAATTCTGGTCCGAATGGGTTGATCCATTTGGCCCAATTTGGGTCTATCAAGGGCCTAATTGCCCCCATATTAAGTTACTAGGATCACCTCCCATTCCTAAATTAATCTACATGCTAACTATGATATTTCTTAAGACATTTACTGCAACTTGCTTTGGTGCATTAATCGCTTCTTCCGGCGAGCTTCCGGCAAACTTCCGGCGAACATCTGACGAACCTTCGGTGATGCTACGGCGGACTTCCGGCAAACTCCTAGACTTGTGACGATTCACTTGGTGAGTTCTGACGAGCTTCTTTGGCAAGCTCGTGGACTTCTCGGATTTGTTCCCGCAGAACCTTCGACGATTGTCCAGACTTCCGTCGAACTCTTGAACTCCCAACGTGATCATAGTCTTGACTCTGGTGCAACTCCTGCTGCATATCTTTCTTCCATCGTAGTTAATCCTGCACACTTATCTCAACATATGGATTAGATAACAAATGACAATTGATTTCATCATCAAAATCCGAGATTCAATAATCTTCCCCTTTTTGATGATGACAATCAATTGGTAACGGAGTTAACCTTAACTCCCCCTATCTATATGTCATACTTGAGATAAGTCATTTTTGAATTCAAAGCCTTTGAATTCAAAAGACATATTGATAAGTTAAGATCGTTTAACCTTATTAATACTCCCATCATGATTTCTATCATGATGTATTTCTCTGAAAATGATGTCAAAGCTTGACACCCATTTTCAGGTTTTACATTTCAAATGTGAAAGATAGCAATCGTAGCAATTCATCATATGGTAAGATATCAACATGTAAGACTGCGATGTAAGTTCTTGATATCTTAACATAATACAAACATTTCAAGTGTTTAGCAATCATAGCATTTCATCACATATCAATTTGTAGAATTGCGATGTATGCTCTAGATATCTTAACATAGTGCAAATATGGCAATAACATAGTGCAAATATGGCATAGTGCAAATATGGCAATCATAGCAATTCTATCACCAATTTATCATATATTTCGATGTAAGATTTTGATACCTTAACATAATTTAAATTCAAATATGACACTCATCAATTTATATATTTCTCATTCAAAAATGACACTCATAGCATCAATTCATATATTTCTCCCCCTTTGTCATCAACAAAAAGGAGAACGATATTAACAAATTTTAACTAGGTTTATATCATTTTTTAATAATGAGTGATAGGATACCAATTATACAAACATCTCAAGGAAAACATGACATGGAGATGATTTTTATTACTTCTTCCTCTTTATTTGTTATTATCTTTTTGCATGAAGGAGGAAAGCCATTTGTGAGCTTACTCGAATGAAGTTAAAATTGATAAGATATTAAAGCACACTTTATTTTTACAAGAATCAAGATATGTTTGTGAATCAAATCCTTGCACATAAAACTATTTCTCAAAAGATATAAGAAGGAATCATCAAATCCATTTCTCGAAAGATATTTTTCACATGATAAGTCTATGAGAGATGCATTTGCTAGTTGATTCCATATGTCAAAAATCAATGATATGAATCAAAAACTCGAATTGACATATGTTTATTAAGTCTGGAAGAGAATAATATATCGAGAAAATCCGATTGTTAGGATCAAGAAGATTCGAAAATGAAATTTAACACTTTCATGTATTCGGACGAGGTTTTGCCATAGATTTTTAAATTCAATCATGAAGATAAAACATGCTTATTATCATGAAAATTTTTTGTATCCAAAACACAAAATTTCCAACATGTAATTAAGTCATGTAATTATGTAAAATCATAATGGCAATTAAGTGATTTGATCATTAAATTAAAAAAAAATTTGAAAAATAATCTTAACAAGTTCATGCATTCGGACATATTAACATTCCTAATTCTCTTCTAATGAAATCAAATTGTTCTTTACTTAGTGGTTTTGTAAAAATATCAGCAAGTTGATGCTTAGTATCTATGAACTCTATGATTACATCATGATTAGTGACATGATCTCGTATAAAGTGATGTCTAATATTAATATGTTTTGTTCTTGAGTATTGAATGAGATTCTTTGTTAAACATATTGCACTTGTGTTATCACATTTAATGGAAATGTTTTTAAGATGGACTTTATAATCTTCTAAGGTGTTTTTCATCCATACAACTTATCCACAACATGCACTAGCTGCAATATACTCAGCTTCGGTTGTTGATAGTGCAACCGAGTTTTGTTTCTTAGATGACCAGGAAACAAGGGAATATCCTAAAAATTGACATGTTCTTGATATGCTTTTTCTATCTAGTCTACACCCAGCAAAATCCGCATCAGCATAAGCAATTAACTCAAAATTCTCGGATTTTGGATACCATAATCCTAGATTTGTGGTACCTTTAAGATATCTAAATATTCTTTTAACTGCTTTGAGATGAGATATCTTAGGGTTCAATTGAAGCCTAGTACAAAGTCCTACACTGAACATGATGTCTAGTCTAGTTGTAGTGAGGTAAAGTAAATTTCCTATCATACCCCTATAAGTTTTTTGATCGAAGCTTTTCCACTTTCATCAACTTCTAACTTAGTGGAGGTGCTCAAAAGAGTGTTAATAGCTTTTAAGCTATCCATATTAAATCTTTTCAGCAGATCTAAAGCATATTTAGTTTGACTAATAAAGATGCCATTGCTTAGTTGCTTAATTTGTAAGCCTAAGAAAAAGGTTAATTCTCCCATCAAACTCATTTCAAATTCGAGACTCATGGTTTTAGCAAAAGATTCACAAAGGGATTCATTCGTAGAACCAAAGATAATATCATCAACATAAATC
This sequence comes from Musa acuminata AAA Group, assembly GCF_036884655.1. Taxonomy (NCBI): domain Eukaryota; kingdom Viridiplantae; phylum Streptophyta; class Magnoliopsida; order Zingiberales; family Musaceae; genus Musa; species Musa acuminata. Next base: position 17,409,278 of record NC_088356.1, on the reverse strand, counting down.
TAAACAATGAGAAAATTATTTTCAAAATTCTTGATAAACAATGTAGTATCGACCTTGCCTTTTGTGAAATTATTTTCAATAAGAAAAGTACTTAGTCTATCATACCAAGCCCTTGGGGCTTGTTTTAAACCATAGAGAGCTTTGGTTAATTTAAATACATGATTAAGGAGGCTATTGTTTTCAAATCCGGGAGGTTGTTCAACATAACCTTCTTCAGAAATAAAGCTATTAAGAAAAGTGCTTTTAATATCCATTTGAAATAACTTAAAATTATTATTACTAGCATAGGCAAGGAGCATCCTTATGGCTTCTAATCTAGCTACAGGAGCGAAGATTTCTTCGTAATCGATACCTTCTTCTTGGTTGAAACCTTTGGCCACTAATCTAGCCTTGTTTCTAACCACGATACCATATTCATTTTGCTTGTTTTTAAAGACCCATTTAGTACTAATAACTAAATGGTCATTTGGCCTAGGAACAAGCTTGCATACCTCATTTCTCTCAAATTGATTTAACTCATCTTGCATTGCGATAATCTATGAATCATCTTTCATAGCTTCGTCAATACATTTAGGTTCTATTTGGGAGAGAAAAGTGGCGTTGTCATAAAATTTTTTAAGAGAAGAACATATTTGAACCCCCTTAGATGTGTCTCCTAGGATTAGCTCCTTAGGATGAGTATCTACATACTTCCAATCCTTGGGTAAGGATGTTTCGGAAGTGGATGCATCCAAGTTGCTAGTTGGAGAAGGGGTTTCATTTAAATTCAAAGAATCGAAATTAACATCATCATCAAAATCATTTTTCTTGATTTCAGAAATCTCATTGAAAACAACATGAATGGATTCTTCTATAATTAAAGTTCTTTTATTGAAGATATGAAAAGCTTTAGAAACCGAAGAATAACCAAGAAAAATTCCTTCATCGGATTTAGCATCAAATTTTCCTAAGACATCTTTTTCATTCAAGATAAAACACCACCCAAAAACTTTAAAATATGAAACATTAGGTTTTTTATTATTCCACAACTCATAGGGAGTTTTGGTGAGTAAGGGTCTTACTAGAACTCTATTCAAAATATAGCATGCAGTGTTTACGGCTTCGGCTCAAAAGTATTTGGATAGGCTATGTTCATTCAACATGATTCTTATCATTTCTTGTAAATTTCTATTCTTTCTTTCTACTACTTCATTTTGTTGAGGATTTGTTGGAGTAGAGAAGTTGTGGTTATATCTATTAGATTCACAAAATTCTTGAAAATCATGGTTTTGAAATTCACCACTATGATCACTTCGAATTGATGAAATCATAAAACCCTTTTCATTTTGAACAAGTTTATAAAACTTGGTGAAATATCTAAAGCATTCATTTTTGTGTTTCAAGAAATAAGTCCATGTGTATCTACTATAGTCATCTACAATGACGAAAGCGTATTTGCTACGTCCTAGGCTTGATGTAGAGATTGGTCTGAACAAGTCCATTTGGATCAATTGTAAGGGCCTAGAGGTGCTTATTTGATTCTTAGATTTGAAACTATCCTTAATTTGTTTTCCTAATTGACAAGCATCACACACATTATCTTTGATGAACTTGATATGAGGAATTCCTCGTACAAGTTCTTTGGATGATATTTGAGTGATTAGTTTCATGCTAGCATGACCTAATCTCTTATGCCAAAGCCAAGCATTCTCATTCAAAATCGAGAAACATATTTCATTGTAAAGATCATTGATGTCAATAGTGTATACGTTATTCTGTTTTAATGCAATCATAGATATGTTTTTGTGTGGTTTTTCAATGATGCAAGCATTAGATTCGAATTTGACGATATATCCTTTATCACATAATTGACTAATGCTCAAGAGGTTATGTTTTAAACCATCAACTAACAAAACGTCTTCAATAAAAAAGTTGGATTTGTTACCTATAGTTCCTTTGCCAATGATTTTACCCTTGTTGTTGTCTCCAAAGGTAACATAGCCTTCGTCTATGCTAGTGAGCTTAGAGAATTGATATGGATCTCCGGTCATATGCCGTGAGCATCCACTATCAAGGTACCATCTCTTGCTCCTAGCTTGTGATGGTGAATGTCTCTACAAGAAAGGATAATTTTTAGGTACCCATTTACTTTTGGGTGCATCAAAAACTGATCTACATTGTTTATTATGTTGCATAGAGTTTATCATGATTCCTTTAGGAACCCAAATCAGTTTGTTCAGACTAATTTTCTTGAATGGACAATGATACGTTTTATGTCCATGTTTGCAACAAAAGTTGCATTTGCTTTGGTGCTGAACATGTAAGATAGGGCCTTTTATGAAGGTGGTTGGATTTTGGTGAGGACTTCTCACAAATCCGATTCCACTTCTTTTGGGAACGTGACCCTTATTTGTAAGGATCATGTTCAAAGACTTGCTACCAACCTCGAATTTCTTCAAGGTGTCCATAAGTAGCAAGTTCTCCTTTTGGAGAGTTTCTAGATCATGGCATTTTTCACATTGAGCTAAACTATCATGATATTCAGTTTTTAATTTATCAAAATTGCTAACAAGACTATCATGCTTATTTTTTAGCAATTTATATTTTCTACTAATTGTAAAGCATTCATCAAATAAGCCATGGAAGGCATTTAATAATTCATCAAATGATAAATCTGCATCAATTAAATTTGTTACCTCCTCTCCGATGGCCATTATGGCATAATGAGCAACTTGCTCGGTATTGGACTCATCTTCTTCGGACGCGCTCGAGTCATCCCATGTTGCTTTGAGAGCCTTCTTTTTTGATGTTCTCTTCTTGGCTTGGGGACAATCACTTTTGTAGTGTCCCGACTTTTTGCACTCGTAGCAAATAACTTGGTCATTTTTGGGTTCAAATTTATTTTTTATGTTATTTTTAAATTTGTTTCTCTTAATGAATTTTTTTAATTTCCTTGTTAGAAGTGCCAAGTCATTGTCACAGTCCTCATCACTTGAGTTTTCTCTCAAGTGGTCATCTAAAGTTCTAAGTATCATATCCTTCCTGTTCTTTGGAAGGATGTCTTCTTGCTCTTCATGAGCATTGCAAGTCATTTCATAGGTCATTAATGACTCGATTAGTTCTTCAAGAGGGAAGTTGTTTAAATCTTTAGCCTCTTGAATAGTAGTGACTTTAAGGTCCCAACTCTTAGGAAGGGATCTTAGAATCTTATTTACGAGCTCAAAATCTAAAAAACTTTTGCCGAGTCCTTTTAGACCATTGACGACATCCGTGAAATGGGTGTACATGTCACCAATAGTCTCGCTCGGTTTCATTCGAAAAAGTTTAAAAGAATGTATCAAAAGATTGATTTTTGACTCTTTCACTCTACTTGTGCCTTCGTGAGTTACTTTGAGTGTATGTCAAATATCAAACACGGTTTCACAAACCGAAACACGATTGAGCTCATTTTTATCAAGCGCACAAAATAAGGCATTCATAGCCTTTGCATTAAGAGTGAAAGTCTTCTTCTCCAATTCTTTCCAATCGATCATTAGAAGAGAAGACTTCGAAAATTCATTTTCGACAAGATTCCAAAGTTTAAAATCCATTGAAATAAGGAAGATCCTCATTCGGGTCTTCTAATAGGTGTAGTCCGTCCCATTGAACATGGGTGGATATGTAATAGAGTGGCCCTCTTGGTTTCCGGCGTATGCCATCTGTCTTGGGTTTTAATCCATTTGAGAGTTAACCCCGCTCTGATACCAATTGTTAGGATCAAGAGCACTAAGAGGGGGGGGGTGAATTAGTGCAGCGGAAAACTTTCGGCGATTTAAAACGATGTTCGTACGATAAAGACGATTTCGGTAAGAAAGCCGATTCAGAAATCACTTTAACTTGTGGTCAAGCGAGATGTAGTTAAAGTAAAGATATAGAGACAATTTACAGTTAAGATAGAGAACATAATGTAATTACAAACCGAAATACGATGTTCGTATGATAAAAGCGATTTCGGTATGAAAGCTAATTCGGAAGTTGCTTTAACTTAGATTAGGCGAAGTGCATTTAAAGTAAAGCTATGGAGGTAGTTTACAGTTAAGATAGAGAACAGAAAGTAAATACAAATCGAGATTTAGAGTGGTTCAGTCAATCTTGACCTACATCCACTTTTGGCTTTCTCGTCCGATGAAGTCACCGACGTCCACTAGAGGCCTTCCTTCAATAGGTGAAGGTCAACCACCCTTTTACAGTTTTACTCCTTTTGATGGGCTTAGGAGACAACCCTTACAGAATTTCTCTCCTCTCTTGAAAGCTCAAAACTTGGAAGAAAAGAGGGAGGAGAACTTCTAGCCTTTACAACACTTTTGAGTTCTAAAAATCATAGAGTAAAATTGGATTTTTGGTTCCCTTTCATGCAGGAAAGGGTGGGGTATATATAGGCCCCAAACTAGTTTGAATTTGGAGCTAAAAAAGTCATTTCTCGGATTTCCGAGGTCCCAGCGGTACTACCTCCTAAGTAGGGTGGTACAATAGCATGGCAGCTCAGAGACTGAGCCTCTGGGCAGTGCCACCGCCTGATAGGGGCGGTTGCATTGCCCAGTCTCGCTCGGAGACTGAGCCCAGGCGGTGCCATTGCCTAACTAGGGCGGTTGCACCGCCTAGTCTCGCTCGGAGACTGAGCCCAAGCGATGCCACCGCCTGACCTGGGCGGTTGAACCACCGAGCTTTCCTGGGAGACCATCTCCTAGGCAGTGCCACCGCCGACCTTGGCGGTGCCACCGCCTGGCAGGAATTCTAGTCCGAATGGGTTGATCCATTCGACCCAATTTGGGTCTATCAAGGGCCCAATTGCCCCCAGATTAAGTTAATGAGATCACCTCTCATTCCTAAATTAATCTACATGCTAACTACGATATTTCTTAAGACATTTACTATAACTTGCTCCGGTGCGTCAATCGCTTCTTCCGGCGAGCTTCCGGCGAACATCCGACGAACCTTCGACGATGCTCCGATGGACTTCTGGCAAACTCCTAGACTTGCGATGATCCACTTGGCAAGTTCCGACGAGCTTCTTTGGAAAGCTCCTGGACTTCTCGGATTTGTTCCCGCAGAACCTCCGACGATCGCCTGGACTTCCGTCGAACTCTCGAACTCCCAACGTGATCATAGTCTTGACTTCGGCGCAACTCCTACTGCATGTCTTTCTTCCATCGTAGTTAATCATGCACACGTATCTCAACATATGGATTAGATAACAAATGACAATTAACTTCATCATCAAAATCCGAGATTCAACAAGGTGCTTATTGGAGAATGAGTTCACTGATTGATCCGCTTATGGAAAGTTGGATGGTTGATGATGTCTTATTGTTAGACAACGATTCTGCAGTCCTAATGGTGTATCTGGTCCTCAGACTTGAGACATCAAGGATATTCTATATGAGTGCTTTATTTTTTGATACTAGACTTATAGGTTTGGATTGTTGAATCTCGGATTTTGATGATGAAGTCAATTGTCATTTGTTATCTAATCTATATGTTGAGATAAGTGTGCAGGATTAACTACGATGAAAGTGAGACATGCAGCAGGAGTTGCGCCGGAGTCAAGACAATGATCACGTTGGGAGTTCGAGAGTTCGACGGAAGTTCGGACAATCGTCGGAAGTTCTGCGGGAACAAATCCGAGAAGTCCATAAGCTTGCCAAAGAAGCTCGTCGGAACTCGCCAAGTGAATCGTCGCAAGTCCAGGAGTTTGCCGGAAGTCCACAGGAGCATCAACAAGGGTTCATCGGATGATCGACGGAAGTTCGCTGGAAGCTCGCCGGAAGAAGCGATTGACGCACTGGAGCAAGTTGCAGTAAATGTCTTAGGAAAAATCGTAGTTAGCACATTGATTAATTTGGAAATGGGAGGTGATCCCATTAACTTAATCTTGGGGCAATTGGGCCCTTGAAAAACCCAAATTGGGCCGAATGGATCAAACCATTCGGACCCTGATTTTTGCCAGGCGGTTGAACCGCCCAAGGAAGGAGGTTGCACCGCCTGGGCTCAGTCTCCGAGCGAGACTGGGAGGTGCAACCGCTCCAGCCAGGCGGTGGCACCGCCTGGGGCTCAGTCTCCGAGCGAGACTGGGCGGTGCAACCTCCCTTGACAGGAGGTGGCACCGCCTGAGCTCGGTCTTCGAGCTCTGCCAAGCGGTGCAACCGCCTCAGTCAGGAGGTGCAACCGCCTGAGCTTGGTCTTCGAGCTCTGTCAGGAGGTGCAACCGCCCCTGACAGGAGGTAGCACCGCCCAGAGGCTCAGTCTTCGAGCTCTGCCAGGCAGTGCAACCGCTCCAGTTAGGAGGTGCAACCGCCTGATCCCGAAATTCCGGGAATTGACAGTTTTGAGCTCCAAATTTGAACTGGGTTGGGGCCTATAAATACCCCACCCATTCAGCACTGAAAGGGTATGAACTTACACCGAAATCTTGATATTTTCTGTGATTCTTAGAGCTCAAAATTGTTGTAAAGGCCAAAAGTTCTTCTCCCTCTGTTCTTCCAAGTTCTGAGTTGTAAAGAGAGGAGAGAAAATTCTGTAAGGGTTGTCTCCTAAACCCGTCAAAAGGAGTGAAATTGTAAAAGGGTGGTTGGCCTTCGCCTATTGAAGGAAGGCCTCTAGTTGACGTCGGTGACCACGTTAGTGGAGGAAGCCAAAAGTGGAGTAGATCAAGATTGACCGAACCACTCTAAATCTCAGTTTGCATTTACTTTAAGCATCTTATCTTTACTGCAAACTTCCTCAATAGCTTACTGCCTTCTGTGTTTTTACGAACATGTTTCAAAGTTCAGTGCTTTCCGAATCGGGGTTTAAAATGCAAATCAGTTTTATCGTACGAACGTCGTATTTCAGTTTGCGCTTACATTCTGATTTCCATTATAACAGCAAACTACCTTTATATCTTTGCTTTAACTGCATCTCGCCTTATCTCAAGTTAAAGTGGTTTGCGAATCAGCTTTTATACCGAAATCGCTTTTATCGTACGAACGTCGTATTTCAGTTTGCGCTTATATTCTGATTTCCATCATAACTGCAAACTGCGTTCATATCTTTGCTGCATCTATCCTAAAGTTGAAGTGATTTACAAATAGGCTTTCTTACCAAAATCACTTCTATCGAATGAAAGCAGTTTACGATTTTTAATCGCAGAAGGTTTTCCGCTGCACTAATTCACCCCCCCTCCCCTCTTAGTGCTCTTGATCCTAACAATTGGTATCAGAGCGGGGTTAACTCTCTAACGGATTAAAACCCAAGAGAGATTGCATACACCGGAAACCAAGAGGGCCATTCTATTACACTTCCACCCATGTTCAGTTGGACGGACTACACCTATTGGAAGACCCGAATGAGGATCTTTCTTATTTCTATGGATTTTGAACTTTAGAATCTTGTTGAAAACGGATTTTCGAAGCCTTCTCTTCCAGTGATCGATTGGAATGAATTGGAGAAGAAGGCTTTCGCTCTTAATGCAAAAGCTATGAATGCCTTATTTTGTGCACTTGATAAAAATAAGTTTAACCGTGTTTCAACTTGTGAAACCGCATTTGATATTTGGCATACACTCGAAGTGACTCACGAAGGCACAAGTAGAGTGAAAGAGTCAAAAATCAATCTTCTGTTACATTCTTTCGAACTTTTCCGGATGAAATCGAGTGAAACCATTGGCGACATGTTTACCTATTTCACAGATGTCGTCAACGGTCTAAAAGGACTCGGAAAAAGTTTTTCGGATTTTGAGCTCGTAAATAAGATTCTAAGATCCATTCCTAAGAGTTGGGATCCTAAAGTCACTGCTATTTAAGAGACGAAAGATCTAAGCAACTTCCCTCTTGAAGAACTAATCGGGTCATTAATGACCTACGAGATGACTTACAAAGCTCATGAAGAGCAAGAAGACATCCTTCCAAAGAACAGGAAGGATATGACACTTAAAACTTCAGAAGGCCACTTGAGAGAAAACTCAAGTGATGAGGACTGTGATGATGACTTGGCACTTCCAACAAAAACATTTAAAAAATTCATTAAAAGAAACAAGTTTAAGAATGACGCAAAAAATAAACTTGAAACCAAGAAGGACCAAGTTATTTGCTATGAGTGCAAAAAGCCGGGACACCACAAGAGTGATTGTCCCCAAGCCAAAAAGAGAACATCAAAGAAGAAGGCGCTCAAAGCAACATGGGATGACTCGAGCGCGTCCGAAGAAGAGGAGTCCAACACCGAGCAAGTTGCTCACTACGCCTTAATGGCCATCGGAGAGAAGGTAACAAATTTAATAGATGCAGATTTATCATTTGATGAATTATTAAATGCCTTCCATGACTTATTTGATGAATGCAAGATTATTAGTAGAAAATATAAATTGCTAAAAAAGGAGCATGATAGTCTTACTTGTAATTTTGATAAGTTAAAAACTGAATATCATGATAGTTTAAGTTCATGCATAAAATGCCATGATCTAGAAACTCTCCAAAAGGAAAACTTGCTACTTAAGGACACCTTGAAGAAATTCGAGGTTGGTAGTAAGTCATTGAACATGATCCTTGCAAACAAGGGTCACGTTCCCAAAAGAAGTGGAATTGGATTTGTGAGAAGTCCTCACCAAAATCTAACCACCTTTATAAAAGGCCCCATCTTACATGTTCGACACCAAAGCAAATACAACTTTTGTTGCAAATTTGGACACAAAACGCATTATTGTCCATTCAAGAAAATTAGTCCAAACAAATTAATTTGGGTTCCTAAAGGAACCATAATAAATTCTAAATTCTATGCAACATGATAAACAATGTAGATCTATTTTTGAGGCACCCAAAAGCAAATAGGTTCCTAAAAATCATCCTTTCTTGTAGAAACCTATACCATCGTAAGCTAGGAGCAAGAGATGGTACCTTAATAGTGGATGCTCAAGGCATATGACCGGAGATCCATCTCAATTCTCTAAGCTCACTAGCATAGACGAAGGCTATGTCACCTTCGGAGACAACAACAAGGGTAAAATCATTGGCAAAGGAACCACAGGTAACAAATCTAACTTCTTTATTGAAGATGTTTTGTTAGTTAATGGTTTAAAACATAACCTCTTGAGCATGTCTATGATTGCATTATTGAAAAACCACACAAAAACATGTCTATGATTGCATTTAAACAAAATAACGTATAAACTATTGACATCAATGATTTGTGTAATGAAATGTGTTTTTCGGTTTTGAATGAGGATGCTTGGCTATGGCATAGAAGATTAGGTCATACTAGCATGAAACTAATCACTCAAATATCATCTAAAGAACTTGTAACAGGAATTCCTCATATCAAGTTCATCAAAGATAATATATGTGATGCTTGCCAATTAGGTAAACAAATTAAGGGTAGTTTCAAATCTAAGAATCAAATAAGCACCTCTAGGCCCTTACAATTGATCCATATGGACTTGTTCGGACCAATCTCTACATCAAGTCTAGGAGGTAGCAAATACGCCTTCGTCATTGTGGATGACTATAGCAGATATACATGGACTTACTTCTTAAAACAGAAAAATGAATGCTTTAGATATTTTACCAAGTTTTGTAAACTTGTTCAAAATGAGAAGGGGTTTATGATTTCGTCAATTAGAAGTGATCACGGTGGAGAATTTCAAAACCATGATTTCCAAGAATTTTGTGAACTCAATGGATACCACCATATTTTCTCTACTCCAAGAAATCCTCAACAAAATGGAGTAGTAGAAAGAAAAAATCGAAATTTACAAGAAATAGCAAGAACCATGTTGAATGAACATAGCCTACCCAAATATTTTTGGGCCGAAGCCGTAAACACCGCATGCTATATTTTGAATAGAGTTCTGGTAAGACCCTTACTCACCAAAACTCCTTATGAGTTATGGAACAATAAAAAACCCAATGTTTCATATTTTAAAGTCTTTGGGTGTAAGTGTTTCATCTTGAATGAAAAGGATAACTTAGGAAAATTTGATGCTAAATCCGATGAAGGAATCATTCTTGGTTATTCTTCGGTTTCTAAAGCTTTTCGTATCTTCAATAAAAGAACCTTAATTATTGAAGAATCTATTCATGTTGTTTTCAATGAGATTTCTGAAATCAGGAAAAATGATTTTGATGATGATGTTAGTTTTGATTCCTTAAATTTAAATGAAACCCCATCTCCAACTAGCAACTTGGATGCATCCACTTCCGAAACATCCTTACCCAAGGATTGGAAGTATGTAGATGCTCATCCCAAGGAGCTAATCTTAGGAGACACATCAAAGGGGGTTCAAACACGATCTTCTCTTAAAAATTTTTGTGCGAACGCTGCTTTTCTCTCCCAAATTGAACCCAAATGTGTTACGAAGCCATGAAAGATGATTCATGGATTATCGCAATGCAAGATGAATTGAATCAATTTGAGAGAAATGAGGTGTGGAAGCTTGTTCCTAGGCCAAATGACCATTTAGTTATTGGTACTAAATGGGTCTTTAGAAACAAGCAAGATGAAAATGGTATCGTGGTTAGAAACAAGTCTAGATTAGTGGCCAAAGGTTTCAACCAAGAAGAAGGTATCGATTACAAAGAAACCTTCGCTCCTGTGGCTCGATTGGAAGCCATAAGGATGCTCCTTGCCTACGCTAGTAGTAATAATTTTAAGTTGTTTCAAATGGATGTTAAAAGCGCTTTTCTTAATGGCTTTATTTCCGAAGAAGTCTATATTGAACAACCTCCTAGATTTAAAAATAATAGCCTCCCTAATCATGTGTTTAGATTAACTAAAGCTCTCTATGGTTGAAAACAAGCCCCAAGGGCTTGGTATGAGAGACTTAGTTCTTTTCATATTGAAAATAATTTCACAAAAGGCAAGGTTGATACTACATTATTCATCAAGAATTTTGAAAATAATTTTCTCATTGTTCAGATTTATGTTGATGATATTATCTTTGGTTCCACGAATGAATCTCTTTGTGAATCGTTTGCTAAAACTATGAGTCTTGAATTCGAAATGAGTTTAATGAGAGAATTAACATTCTTCCTAGGCTTACAAATCATACAACTAAGCAATGACATCTTTATTAGTCAAACTAAATATGCTATGAATTTATTAAAAAAGTTTAATATGAATAAATCAAAGGCTATTAACACTCCTATGAGCACCTCCACTAAGTTAGGAATTGATGAAAGTGGAGAAAGCTTCGATAAAAAAACTTATAGGGGTATGATAGGAAGTTTACTTTACCTCACTGCAACCAGACCAGACATCATGTTCAGTGTAGGACTTTGTGCTAGATTTCAATCAAACCCTAAGATATCTCATCTCAAAGCAGTTAAAAGAATACTTAGATATCTTAATGGTACCACAAATCTAGGATTATGGTACCCAAAATCAGAGAATCTTGAGTTAATTGCTTATGCTGATGCAGACTTTGCTGGCTGTAGACTAGATAGAAAAAGCACATCAGGATCATGTCAATTTTTAGGACATGCCCTCGTTTCCTGGTCATCTAAGAAACAAAACTCGGTTGCACTATCAACAACCGAAGCTGAATATATTGCAGCAAGTGCATGCTGTGCACAAGTTGTATGGATGAAAAACACCTTAGAAGATTACAAAGTTCATCTTAAAAATATTCCCATTAAATGTAATAACACAAGTGCAATATGCTTAACCAAGAATCCTATACAACACTCAAGAACAAAACATATTGATATTAGACATCACTTTATACGAGATCATGTTACTAATCATGACGTAACCATAGAGTTCATTGATACTAAACATCAACTAGCTGATATTTTTACAAAACCTCTTAGTGAAGAGAAATTTGATTTCATAAGAAGAGAATTAGGAATGTTGATGTGTCCGAATATATAAACTAGTTAAAATTATTTTTCGGACTTTATTAAATGCTCAAATCACTTGATTGCCATTACATGCCTAAATAACATGTTGGAAATTATGTGTTGAATACAAAAATGTTTTGTCTTCATGATTGTATTTGAAAATCTATAGCATAGTCTTGTCCGAATGCATGAAAGAGTTCATTTCATTTTTCGGATTCGCTTAACAATTGGAAGGCTAAAAATCGAATTCTCTCATACACTCTATCAAAAATATATATATATATATTTCTGAAATGGATTTGATGAAATGATTCCTGCTTATGAATTCCATCTTGAAATATGGATGATAGTATTTTTACTTGCAAAAAGCTGTTTCACACACAAATCTTGACTCAAAGTAAACTTACAAATAGCTGGTATCACAAATGGCTTTCCTCCTTCATTCAAAAAGGATTATAACAAAAAAAAAAGGAAGAAGTATTCAACGCAATCTACGTATCATGCCTTCCTTTATATACTTGATAATTTGCTTGTATCACAACTACCATGCTTTTTGTTGATGACAAAGGGGGAGAAATATATGAATTGATGCTATAAACACTAATGATATGATTATGCCATGTTTGCATCACCAAGAGATATATGAATAGATGCCATGCATTAATTTGCATTATGCCTTGAGCTTGATATCTTACCATGTGAAGAAATGCAATACTTGCTAAAATATTTGAAATGTGTACATCATGTAATGATATCAAAATCTTACTTCACAGCTTTACATGTTGATATCTCACTATATGATGAATTGCTACTGTTACCATCATTCAAACTTGTTATATTTGAAAATGAATGTCAAGCCTTGACATCATCTTCAGAGAGATACATCATGATGGGAATCATGATGGGAGTATTGATAAGTTCAAATGATTTTAACTTATCAATATGTCTCTTGAATTCTTAGGTTTTGAATTCAAGAATGACTTATCTCAAGTATGGCATATAGACAGGGGGAGTTAAGGTTAACTCCATTATCAATTGATTGTCATTATAAAAAAGGGGGAGATTGTTGAATCTCGGATTTTGATGATGAAGTCAATTGTCATTTGTTATCTAATCTATACGTTGAGATAAGTGTGCAGGATTAACTATGATGAAAGTGAGACATGCAGCAGGAGTTGCGCCGGAGTCAAGACAATGATCACGTTGGGAGTTCGAGAGTTCGACGGAAGTTCGGACAGTCGTCGGAAGTTCTGCGGGAACAAATCCGAGAAGTCCATAAGCTTGCCAAAGAAGCTCGTCGGAACTCACCAAGTGAATCGTCGCAAGTCCAAGAGTTAGCCGGAAGTCTGCAGGAGCATCACCGAGGGTTCATCGGATGATCGACGGAAGTTCGCCGGAAGCTCGCCGGAAGAAGCGATTGACGCACCGGAGCAAGTTGCAGTAAATGTCTTAGGAAAAATCATAGTTAGCACATTGATTAAGTTGGAAATAGGAGGTGATCCCATTAACTTAATCTTGGGGCAATTGGGCCCCTGAAAAACCCAAATTGGGCCGAATGGATCAACCCATTCGGACCCTGATTTCTGCCAGGCGGTTGAACCGCCCAAGGCAGGAGGTTGCACCGCCTGGGCTCAGTCTCCGAGCGAGACTGGGAGGTGCAACCGCTCCAGCCAGGCGGTGGCACCGCCTGGGGCTCAGTCTCCGAGCGAGACTGGGCGGTGCAACCTCCCCTGACAGGAGGTGGCACCGCCTGAGCTCGGTCTTCGAGCTCTGCCAAGCGGTGCAATTGCCTCAGTCAGGAGGTGCAACCGCCCTTGACAGGAGGTAGCACTGCCTAGAGGCTCAGTCTTCGAGCTCTGCCAGGCGGTGCAACCGCTCCAATCAGGAGGTGCAACCGCCTGATCCCGGAATACCGGGAATTGACAGTTTAGAGCTCCAAATTTGAACTGGGTTGGGGCCTATAAATACCCCACCCATTCAGCACTGAAAGGGTATGAACTTACACCGAAATCTTGATCTTTTCTGTGATTCTTAGAGCTCAAAATTGTTGTAAAGGCCAAAAGTTCTTCTCCCTCTGTTTTTCCAAGTTCTGAGTTGTAAAGAGAGGAGAGAAAATTCTGTAAGGGTTGTCTCCTAAGCCCGTCAAAAGGAGTGAAACTGTAGAAGGGTGGTTGGCCTTCGCCTATTGGAGGAAGGCCTCTAGTTGACGTCGGTGACCTCGTCGGTGGAGGAAGCCAAAAGTGGAGTAGGTCAAGATTGACCGAACCACTCTAAATCTCGGTTTGCATTTACTTTGAGCATCTTATCTTTACTGCAAACCTCCTCAATAGCTTACTGCCTTTTGTGTTTTTACGAACGTGTTTCAAAGTTCAGTGCTTTCCGAATTGGGGTTTAAAACGCAAATCGGTTTTATCGTACGAACGTCGTATTTTAGTTTGCTCTTACGTTCTGATTTCCATTATAACAGCAAACTACCTTTATATCTTTGCTTTAACTACATCTCGCCTTATCTAAAGTTAAAGTGGTTTACGAATCAGCTTTTATACCGAAATCGCTTTTATCGTACGAATGTCGTATTTCAGTTTGCGCTTATATTCTGATTTCCATCATAACTGCAAACTGCGTTCATATCTTTGCCGCATCTCTCCTAAAGTTGAGGTGATTTACAAATAGGCTTTCTTACCAAAATCACTTCTATCGAACGAAAGCAGTTTTTGATTTTTAATCGCAGAAGGTTTTTCGCTGCACTAATTCACCCCCCCCCCCTCTTAGCGCTCTTGATCCTAACATGGATGTCCCAGATCTAGTACAACTGGTCATCGGGAGTGGCAATCAATCTTACGAGGGCTATTGAGTGTCGATAGAGGATCAATCACTCTTGTTGTCATGAGAGAAATATCCCATGTGTTCTTGTTCAGACAAATCCCTTGCCAGGGTCATTCGGATTGAGAGAGAAAGAGTTCTCTGGGAGAATCCGATTAGAGCCAGACTCGAGTAAAAATCGTATGGGTTTGATAGCACCATACTCGGTATACGATCTCTAGGATATTAGATGGATGAGGAACTATAGGTTAATGGTAATCGAGGATAGATAGGTCCAATGGATTGGATTCCCCTGTATCATCTAGGGACTACGGCGTAGTGGCCTAGTACATCCATAGGCGATGAGTCGAGTGAATTATTATGGAGATAACAATTCACTGAGCCAGAAGGAGTTCTGATAGGTATTACTCATGGCCAACTCGATATTAGGCCTAGAGGGTCACACATATATGGTAGGCATTGCAATGAGTAGAGATTCAGATATGAGATATTCACTGAAGCCTCTATCTTATTGGATATACAATAAGCCCCTGAATTATTGGATCCCATGGACGAGATCCAATAAAAGCCCATGAGAGATTATTGGATAGAGATCCACTAATCTAATAGGCTTGGGTAGTTGGATGAAGATCCAATACCCAATAGGAAAGGATCCATTAGGGTTAAGTTGACAGGGGACCTCTATAAATAGGAGGGATTCAGTGGTTCATAGGCTAGAGCTTTTGCTTGCCTCTCATATTCTCCTCCCCCTCTCCACCTCAGAGCAGGTCTGGAGTTTTGAGGAGTGTTGTCGCAGCCTTGCTGTATGGATCACTACTAGAGAGGAGGGCGATTGACCTCCTTCACCCTCTCCTAGAGGTATGTAGGGAAATAGGGATATACGATCTCCCTAGGTAACACAATCTTTACTATACGTAATTTTCTGTTTTGTGGATTTTGCGCACCAATTTTCGCACGAAGACGAACAAATCTTTAGGAAATCGGGGATTTTGTTTTCTGTTCTTCCATCGTGCATATGATGTCGCCCCCAAGATTTTCCAACATCATATCTATCAGAACTCTTTCTAGCTTAATGAATTATTATCTCCATAATAATTCACTCGACTCATCGACTTCGGACGTACTAGGCTACTATGCCGTAGTCCCAAACGATATAGGGGAATCCAATCTATTGGACTTATCTTTCCTTAGTTATCATGTATCTATAGTCCCTCATTCATCTAATATCTCAAAGACCATATACTAGGCATGGTGCTATCAGGCCCATATAGTTTCTACTCAAGTCTCACTCTAATCGGATTCTCCTAGAGAACTCTTTCTCTCTCAATCTGAATGACCATAACTAGGGATTTGTTTGAGTAAGAACATATGTGATATTCCTCTCATGACACCAAAATTGGATGATTCTCTATCGACACTTAATAATACTTAGAAGATTTGCTACCACTCATGATGACCGACTACGTTAGATCTGGATATTCCAGGCTTATAAGTCCGATATCAAAGAGTGGAGTACTTATACAGGGCATCTTTAGTGTCTCAGGTCTAACGACTAGATACACCATTAGGATGATGGAATCAATGTCTAACAATAAGGCATCATCAACAATATAGCATTCCATGAGCGAATTAATAAGTGAACTCATTCTCCAATGAGTTGTGCTCTCGGCCAATGTTGCAAATAGCCTTTAGCCAAATTGTAGGGCAGCAACAATTACTGTCCTTTCTCCCCTTTTTACATCAACAATTTTTAACTTCAAAAGCCCTCTCTAAACTACCTCTTTAATAGCATGAAAAAAGTGTAGTATAGATTTCAATACTACAACAAAAATATCGCAGCAATCGCATAAAATAATTCTATGTGATTTAACATAATACACAGTTTAAAAATCAATCTTTTACAAGAGCAATCTGGCTTCGATATCACTGTTGGGAAATTTAGAGTGACATCACATGTGCAGCAGAAAATAGAAAAAAATCCTAGAATTTCCTATAAAAAATAAGGTTTCATCGTTGTGCATACATAGGTGATTGTGTTACCTAGGGAGATCGTATATCCCTGAATTTTTATATATCTATGGGTGAGGATAAAGGAGGTCAACTATCCTCCTCTTTAGCGGTGATCCACAAGGCAAGAGCTACGAAGATGCATTATAAATCACTGCACAATCATCCTCGCTTCGCGCACCACATAATAAAAAAGGGAATGCCCCTTCTTGCTATCCGTATACCCCAAATAGGAGCTACAGGTTGAGAAGGAGAGGAAGAGAGGAGAATAAAAGGTGATAGTAAAAAAGAAACTAGTCTGTGGTGCTAGTCACAGGTGCCCTTCAAGCCAATCACGTGAGTGATGACACGTGTGACTTGATATGTATTCTTTTTACTTATTATATTTTAACATTTTATCACTTTATATTATTTGTTGCATATTTACATATATATTATGATGTACATGGATCTATACAATGAGAATCATATCATGATAAGATCACGATAATGAGATCAATTCACTTTTAAATACAGACCTTACATAATCCTGGTCATAGGTTACTCGAAAGGGACATCGAGATAACCGAATAAACTAATGTGCCATATACCCATCCATATGATGGAGGCAGTTGGTCTCATATTTGCTTATGTGGGGATACTAGGGCTATAGTGCAGGTGCTCATTGGAGAATGAGTTCATGATTGATCCGCTCACGAAATGCTAGATAGTTAATGATATCTCATTATCAGAGAGCGATTTCGTTGTCCTAATGGTATACCTGGTCCTTAGACTTGAGATATCAAGGATATCCTATATGAGTACTCTACTCTTTGATACCAGACTTATAGGCCTGGAAGTTTCAGATCTAGCACAATCGGTCATCGAGAGTGGTAGTCAACCTTACGAGGACTATTGAGTATCAATATAAGATCATCTACTTACGGTTTCATGAGAGAAATATCATATGTATTCTTGCTCAGACAAATCCCTGGCCAGAGTCATTCAGATTGAGAGAGAGAGAGAGAGTTCTTTGGGAGAATCCGATTAGAGTGAGACTCGAATATAAATTGTATAGGTTTGACAGTACCATACCCGATATATAGTCTCTGAAATATTAGATTGATGAGGGACTATAGGTACATAATAACTAAGGATAGATAGGTCCAAAGGATTGGATTCTCTTGTATCGTTTAGGGACTACGACGTAGTGGCCTAGTACGTTCGTAATCGATGTGTTGAGTGAATTATTATGGAAATAATAATTCATTAAGCCAAAAGGAGTTCTGATAGGTATGACTCATAACTAGTTCGATATTGGGCCTAGAGGGTCTATACATATGGTAGGCATTGCGACGAGTAGAGAATCGAATATGAGATATCCGCCGGAGCCCCTATTTTATTGGACATCTAATAAGCCCCTGAATTATTGGATTTTATGGATGAGATCCAATAAGAGCCAATGAGAGATTATTGGATAGAGATCCACTAATCTAAGAGGCTTGGGTAGTTGGATGGAGATCCAATACTCAATAGGGTAGGATCCATTAAGATTAAGTTGATAGGGGGGCTCTATAAATAGGAGGGAACCAAACACTCATATGCTAG
This sequence comes from Musa acuminata AAA Group, assembly GCF_036884655.1. Lineage (NCBI taxonomy): Eukaryota > Viridiplantae > Streptophyta > Magnoliopsida > Zingiberales > Musaceae > Musa > Musa acuminata. The sequence goes on along the minus strand of NC_088356.1, from coordinate 17,391,036 downwards.
AGGTTTTCTTGGTTGCCACCTTCTATTCTCCTCTTCTCTTCTCCTCCTTAGATAGTAGTTGTGGAGATTTGGGCAGCGTTTTGAGGAGCAGCATCGTAGCCCTATTGTGTGGATCACCGTTGGAGAGGACGCTTGACCTCCTTTATCCTCTCATACAGATCTATAGGAATTCAGAGATATATAATCTCCCTAGGTAAATCATAATATTTCATTTAAGCAGTTTTCGATTTTGAAGATTTTACGCACCAATCTTCACACGACGACGAACACATCATTGGAAAATTTGGGGCTTTTTGTTTTCTATTCTTTTGCTATGTATGTGATGTCGCCCCAGATTTCCCTACACATGGCCCTTTGATTCCTTCCTATTTATAGAGGCCCCTATCAATAAACCCTAATAGATCCTACCATATTGGGTACTGGATCTCCATCCAACTACCCAAGCCTCTTAGATTAGTGGGTCTTTATCTAATAATATCTCACTGGCTCTTATTGGATCTCATTCATTAGATCCAATAATTTAGGGGCTTATTGGATATCTAATAAGATAAGGGCTCTAGTGAATATCTCATATCTGAACCTCTACTCATCGCAATACCTACCATATATGTGTGACCCTTTGAGCATAATATTGAGCTAGTCATAAGTCATACCTGTCAGAACTTCTTCTGGCTCTGTGAATTATTATCTCCATAATAATTCACTCAACTCATCGACTATGAATGTACTAGGACACTACGTCATAGTCCCCAGATGAAATAAGAGAATCTAATCTATTATATATGTCCATCCTTAATTATCGTGTATATATAGTCCCTCATTTATCTAATATCCCAAAGATCATATATTGGGCATTGTGCTATCAGGCCTATACGGTTTCGACAGGGTCTCGCTCTAATCAGATTCTCCCGGAGAACTCTTTCTCTCTCAATTTAAATGACCTTGACCAAGGACTTGTTTGAGCAAGAACACATAAGATATTCCTCTCATGACACTGAGAGTAGATGATCCTCTATCGACACTCAATAGCCCTCATAAGGTTAGTTGCCACTCCTACTGACACATTGTGCTAGATCTAGAATTTTCAGGCCTATAAGTCCGGTATCAAAAAGTGAAGTACTGATACACGACATCCTTGTTGTCTCAAGTCTAAGGACCAAATATACCATCGTGATGATGGAATCACTATCTAATAAAAAGACATCATTAACCATCTAGCATTTTGTAAGCAGATCAATTAGTGAACTTATTCTCCAATGAGCACCTATATTGTATTTTTAGTGTCCCCACAAAAGTAGATATGAGACAAACTGCCTCCATCATATGGATGGGGATATAGTACACCAATATGTCCGTTTATCTCAATGTTGTTAAAAAATCTATGGTGATATCATATGCGTAGTAGAAGAACAGAAAATTAAAACATAAATTTCCCACAAAAAAAGTTTCTTATCATCATGTGAAGATTGGCATGCAAAAATCCGCGAAACCGAAAAACTACGCGTATATAGGAGATTATGTTATCTAGGGAGATTATATATCTCTAATTTTCTGCAGATCTGTATAAGAGGATGAAGGAGGTCAAGTGTCATCCTCTCTAGCAGTGATCCACATGGTAGGGACTGTGAAGACGTGTTAGGATCAAGAGCACTAAGAGGGGGGGGTGAATTAGTGCAACGAAAATCTTTCAACGATAAAAAAACGTTCGAACGATAAAAACGATTTTGGTGTGAAAGCCGATTCTAAGATTACTTTAACTTAAGATCAAGCGAGATGATGTTAAAGTCAATCTATGAAGGCAGTTTGCAGTTATGATGAAAACCAGAATATAAGCACAAACTGAAATACGACATTCGTACGAAGAAACTGATTTACGTCTAAATGCTGATTCGTAAATCACTTGATTAGGCGAGATGCAGTTTAAGCAAGGATATAAAGGCAGTTTGCAGTTATGATAGAAATCAAAACGTAAACGCAAACTAAAATATGATGATCGTACGAAAAAATATATTTACGTCTAAACGCTGATTCGGAAAGTGCAAAGCTTGAAACCCGATCGTATATGCGCAGAAAGCAGTAAGCTTTAGAGGAGGTTTGCAGTAAAGATAATATGCTCAAAGTAAATGCAAACCGAGATTTAGAGTGGTTCGGTCAATCTTGTCCTACTCCACTTTTGGCTTCCTCCACCGACGAGGTCATCGACGTCAACTAGAGGCCTTCCTTCAATAGGCGAAGGCCAACCACCCTTTTACAATTTCACTCCTTTTGACAGGCTTAGGAGACAACCCTTACAGAATTTTCTCTCCTCTCTTTACAGCTCAGAACATAAAAGAAAAGAGGGAGAAGAACTTTTGGCCTTTACAACAATTTTGAGCTCTAAAAATCACAGAACAAGATCAAGATTTCGGTGTATTGTCAGTGCTCTTTCAGTGCTGAATGGGTGGGGTATTTATAGGCCCCAACCCAGTTCAAATTTGGAGCTCAAAACTGTCAATTCCCGGAATTCCGGGATTAGGCGGTTGCACCTCCTGATTGGAGTGGTTGCACCGCCTGGCAGAGCTTGAAGACTAAGCCTCTGGGTGGTGCCACCTCCTGTCAGGGGCGGTGGCACCTACTGCCATAGCTCGAGGACCGAGCTCAAGCGGTGCAACCTCCTGACTGAGGCGGTTGCACCGCTCAGCCGGTGCTCGGAGACCGAGCCCAAGCGGTGCCACCTCCTGTCAGGGGAGGTTGCACCGCCCAGTCTTGCTCGGAGACTGAGCCTAGGCGGTGCCACCTCCTGGCTGGGGCGGTTGCACCTCCTAGTCTCACTCGGAGACTTAGCCTAGGCGGTGCCACCTCCTGGCTTGGGCGGTTGCACCTCCTGCCAGAAATCAGGGTCCGAATGGGTTGATCCATTCGGACAATTTGGGTTTTTCAGGAGCCCAATTGCCCCAAGATTAAGTTAATGGGATCACCTCTCATTTCCAACTTAATCATTGTGCTAACTACGATATTCCCTAAGACATTTACTACAACTTGCTCCGGTGCGTCAATCGCTTCTTTCGGCGAGCTTCCGGCGAACTTTCGTCAATCCTCCGATGAACCCTCGATGATGCTCCTGCGGACTTCCGGCAAACTCCTGGACTTGCAACGATCCACTTGGCGAGTTCCGACGAGCTTCTTTGGCAAGCTCATGGACTTCTCGGATTTGTTCCTACAGAACCTCTGACGACTGTCCGAACTTCCGTCGAACTCTCGAACTCCCAACATGATCATTGTCTTGACTCCGGCGTAACTCCTGCTGCATGTCTTTCTTCTTTCGTAGTTAATCCTGCACACTTAAAACAAAACTTCGATCGAGACAATTAATCCTAAGCAATTAACCAAGTTGTCCGACATGTCATTGGTCCCTCGACGCTTCGGCCGATTCTTCAGCGCATCGTCCTCTCCTACAGCCTATTACCCAATCGGCTAGTTGACTCTGCAACTCTGATATCCTTGACACAATACCCGCTCTTCTTGGTCCGATGCCCGAGTCCACGACCCGAAGCCTTCTGTCGATACGTCGACCGATCCACCGGCCCGACGTCCAATCTTCCGACATGTTCCTCCGGCACAATATAATTTTCCTGCTTTAATTGTCTCATCCTGATCGAAGCTTCCTGCGTCACTCAAAACGCAGATTAAATCATAAACATATATCAAGTAGTTTCATCATCAAAATATGTGATTCAACAATCTCCCCCTTTTTGATGATGACAACCACTTGATGACGGAGTTAAACTTAACTCCTGGAGTTTAAACAAACTCCCCCTATCAATATGCCATCTTGAATTCAAACTGAATTCAAGTCATTGCAATATTCATCATGAATACTTGCAACACGTCATCAAGAACTTATGCATAACATGTCATGTCATCAACATACTTCTCCCCCTTTGTCATCAATAAAAAGGAGAAGTCCAACTATTCTTGTGTTTGGAATATTAGTTTAACTTATTGCATGAAAAACATAATATCCATTTTTACCATCATGCAAGTTTGCTATTATCAAATGGTATGATATCAACATGTAAGATTGCAATGTAAGCTTCTGATATCGTAACGCAAACATTTCAAGTGTTTATCAATTGTAGCATTTCATCACATGGCAAGATATCAATAAGTAAAGTTGCGATGTTAGTTCTTGATATATTATTATAATGCAACCATGGGATAGAGCAAATATGACAACAAATATGACAATCATAACATCAATTCATATATTTCTCCCCCTTTGTTGTCAACAAAAAGGAGAACGATATAAGCAAATTTTAAACATAAGTGCGATGCCATAAGCAGGTTCATGTCATTTTTCAACAAAGAGTGATAAGATACCAAATATTCAAACATCTCAAGGAAAACATGACTTGGAGATAGCTTTGAAAACTTCTTCCATTTTATTTGTTATTTTCTTTTTACATGAAGGAGGAAAGCTCTTTCTGAGCTTACTCGAATGGAGTTAAAATTGATAAGATATTAAAGCACGTTTCATTTTTACAAGTATCAAGATATGTATGTGAATCAAATCTTTGTACGTAAAAATGACTTCCTTTTTCAAGAAGAAATTTATAAGCAGGAATCATTTCATCAAATCCATTTCTCAAAACAAAATATTGTTCACATAATAAGTGTATGAGAGATGTATTTGCTAGTTGATTCCATATGTCAAAAATCAATGATATGAATTAAACTTGATATGACATATGCTTATTAAGTCTGGAAGAGGATAATTCGAAAATCCAATTGTTAAGAGAATCCGAAAATGAAATTAACACTTTCATGCATTCGGACAAGGTTGTGCTATTGATTTTCAAATACAATCATGAGGACAAAACATGCTTATTATCATGAAAATTTTTGTATCCAAAGCACATAATTTCCAACCTGTTATTAGGGCATGTAATTGTGTAAAATCATCATGGCAATCGAGTGATTTGATCATTCAATCAAGAAAGTCCGAAAATTAATTTTAACAAGTTTAATCATTCGGACATATTTTTGCCATAGTTTTTCAAATACAATCATGAAGATAAGACATGCTCATCATCATGGTAGTACGATAGCAAGTTTACAATATACAAGCTAGCAAAATTTTTTTAACATTTTAAGACACGCAAACTAGCAATTTTCTCTTTGAGATATGCACATTAGCAACTCTTTCTCCCCCTATGTCATTGGCAAAAAGAAGGGAATACCCTTTACATTAATTTCTAAATCATGACAAAGGTAGGTTTCAATCTTATTTGTGCATCATTATATTTTCAAATTCGAACATGCACAATTTCAAAAACCTTATATTTCATTCATGCATGATACTGAATAAATCAATCAATATTATGAGCATAATACATGATACTTAAATTTTTAACTATTTATCAACATTTTGATCATGATACCAAACATTCATCATTTAGAGTATTCATGACATTAAATCAACATTTATAATACATCATTTTAGTAACAACTCATAGCATTTTAAATCATGATTTACATCATATGCAATACATCACATCATAATTAAAAAGCTCAAGTATTGCATGCATCATTGCAAATCATAAATGCTTCATATCATGATGGTATCAATTTTGTCAAATTATATCCTACCATGCATGATCATAACTTTTCATTTGTATACATCAAAATAAATTAATGAATATTTCATGTATTCATATCATCACATAAGGAATATCAAGAAGAATTGGTAATGAGATTTACGAATCATGTAGACAAATTATGAATATTAAGAGACATATTATGATTCTTTTTAGATAACTCAAATAGCAAAAAGAAAGAATCATAGTAAGTTATTTTGATTTATAAAAGGAATTCTCAAGTTATAATTCCAAGAAATCACGATTCATTTCAATAAATTTCAATAAGAACACAAAGTAGGTGATCTTGATTCATAAATGATTTCAAGTTATAAATCATGGGAAATTAAGATCATGATTTCGATAAAACCCATTAAATTCAAATCATCAAAATCTCAACATTACTTTCAAGAGATTCAAAATGGCATAGATAATTTTATTAATCTCTTAGTGAAAAAGTCAATAAGGTAGAGAAAAATAAATTTTCAAGAAAAATACTTTTCTCTTTTTAGTTGTTTTAATTCATATGATTTTATTTCATCTATGCCAAACATGTAGCATGTTTTAAAATCGAAAGTGCAAGTTTTATTATGACAAAGATCAATAAGGCACTTTCATTACCGTGAAAATCGAAAATCGCAAGATTCATCATCTATAATTATAAAACCAATAAACACGATTTTTAAAATCTCATGCATAGAATAAAATCATGGTATCAAAACATCATTATATCATCAAGCATGATTTCATATTTTCAATCAAAATCATTTTGTTTGTTTATCATAAAATATGTATTTTTCATGATTATTTTTAGAACTACTAGCATGATCTTAAATTTTGCATTTTCATCATAATTTTTTTTTAAACATGTAATTTTCAAGAAAATTAATTCTATACTAAAAAAGAAAATGCATTATGAAGAGCATCATGTAATTTTGAAATAAATTAAGGGGGTTTTGATTACCTCATCGTTGAATGTCGTTAAGGCGTAGTTTGCCACCTCGCCTTTCTTGATTTTCCCCTCGTCTTCGGAGGAGCTCGATTCATCCCACTTTATGTTCTTCTTCTTTGGCCTCTTCCTTCGTTCAAGTTTATTGTTTATTTTAAATTTTTATTTAATAAACTTATTAAGATTTAGTGTTCGAAGTTCAAGTTCATCATTGTCCTCATCACTTGAGTCATCGCTCAAGTGGTATTCATTTGTCCGGAGTTCCAGATCCTTCCTGTTCTTTGGAAGGTGATTTTGTTCATCATGTGCATTGTGCACCATTTCATATGTCATCAAAGAACAAATTAGTTCTTCAAGTGGTAAGTTGTTTAGGTTTTTAGCTTCTTGTATTGCAGTTACTTTTGAATCCCACTTCTTAGATAGAGAATGCAAAATCTTGTTTACGAGTTCAAAATCCGAAAAACATTTTCCAAGAGCTCTTAAACTATTGACGACATCCGTGAAACGGGTGTACATGTCGCTTATAGTCTCGCTTGGTTGCATTCGAAAAAGCTCAAAATCATGCAATAAAATATTAATTTTTGAGTCTTTGACTCTACTAGTTCCCTCGTGCGTGATTTCAAGTGTTCGCCAAATGTCAAAAGCCGTTTCGCACGTAGAAATCCGATTGAACTCATTTTTGTCCAAAGCGCAAAATAAGGCATTCATAGCCTTTGCGTTTAAAGAAAAATACTTCTTCTCCAAATCCGACCATTCGTTCATCGGTTTAGAGGGAAGTTAAAAACCGTTTTCAACGATATTCCATAAATCCAAATTCATAGAAATCAAGAAAACTCTCATTCGAGTTTTCCAATAAGTGTAGTCCAATCCGTTAAACAACGGTGGATGAACAACCGATAAGCCCTCTTGAAAGCCATGAAGAGCCATTTCTCTCGGGTGTAAATCCGAAATGAGAAATATCGGGCTCTGATACCAATTGTTAGGATCAAGAGCACTAAGAGGGGGGGGGGGGGGGGGGGGGTGAATTAGTGCAGCAAAAATCTTTCAACGATAAAAAAACGTTTGAACGATAAAAATAATTTTGGTGTGAAAGCCGATTCTAAGATTACTTTAACTTAAGATCAAGCAAGATGAGGTTAAAGTCAATCTATGAAGGCAGTTTGCAGTTATGATGAAAACTAGAATATAAGCGCAAAATGAAATACGACGTTCGTACGAAGAAACTGATTTACGTCTAAATGCTGATTCGTAAATCACTTGATTAGGCGAGATGCAGTTTAAGCAAGGATATAAAGGCAGTTTGCAGTTATGATAGAAATCAAAACGTAAATGCAAACGGAAATATGATGATCGTACAAAAAAACAGATTTACGTCTAAACGCTGATTCGGAAAGTGCAAAGCTTGAAACCCGATCGTATATGCGCAGAAAGCAGTAAGCTTTAGAGGAGGTTTGCAGTAAAGATAATATGCTCAAAGTAAATGCAAACCGAGATTTAGAGTGGTTCGGTCAATCTTGACCTACTCCACTTTTGGCTTCCTCCACCGACGAGGTCACCGACGTCAACTAGAGGCCTTCCTTCAATAGGCGAAGGCCAACCACCCTTTTACAGTTTCCCTCCTTTTGATGGGCTTAGGAGACAACCCTTACAGAATTTTCTCTCCTCTCTTTACAGCTCAGAACATGAAAGAAAAGAGGGAGAAGAACTTTTGGCCTTTACAACAATTTTGAGTTCTAAAAATCACAGAACAAGATCAAGATTTCGGTGTATTGTCAGTGCTCTTTCAGTGTTGAATGGGTGGGGTATTTATAGGCCCCAACCCAGTTCAAATTTGGAGCTCAAACCTATCAATTCCCGGAATTCCGGGATCAGGCGGTTGCACCTCCTGACTGGAGCGGTTGCACCGCTTGGCAGAGCTCGAAGATTGAGCCTCTAGGCGGTGCCACCTCCTATCAGGGGTGGTTGCACCTCCTGCCAGAGCTCGAAGACCGAGCTCAGGTGGTGCAACCTCCTGACTGAGGCGGTTGCACCGCTCAGCCAGTGCTCGGAGACCGAGCCCAGGCGGTGCCACCTCCTATCAAGGGAGGTTGCATCGCCCAGTCTTGCTCGGAGACTGAGCCCAAGCGGTGCCACCTCCTGGCTGGGGCGGTTGCACCGCCCAGTCTCACTCGGAGACTTAGCCCAAGCGGTGCCACCTCCTGGCTTGGGCGGTTGCACCTCCTGCCAGAAATCAGGGTCCGAGTAGGTTGATCCATTCGGACAATTTGGGTTTTTTAGGGGCCCAATTGCCCCAAGATTAAGTTAATGGGATCACCTCCCATTTCCAACTTATTCATTGTGCTAACTACGATATTCCCTAAGACATTTACTGCAACTTGCTCCGGTGCGTCAATCGCTTCTTCCGGTGAGCTTCCGGCGAACTTCCGTCGATCATCCGATGAACCCTCGGTGATGCTCCTGCGGACTTCCGGCAAACTCCTGGACTTGCGACGATCCACTTGGTGAGTTTCGACGAGCTTCTTTGGCAGAACCTCCGACGACTGTCCGAACTTCCGTCGAACTCTCGAACTCCCAACGTGATCATTGTCTTGACTCCGGCGCAACTCCTACTGCATGTCTTTCTTCTATCGTAGTTAATCCTGCACACTTAAAACAAAACTTCGATCGAGACAATTAATCCTAAGCAATTAACCAAGTTGTCCGGCATGTCATTGGTCCCTCGACGCTTCGTCTGATTCTTCGGCGCATCATCCTCTCCTGCAGCTTATTGCCCAATCGGCCAGTTGACTCCGCAACTCCGATATCCTTGGCACAATACCCGCTCTTCTTGGCCCGATGCCCGAGTCCACGGCCTGAAGCCTTCTGTCGATACGTCGACCGATCCACCGGTCCGACGTCCAATCTTCTGACTTGTTCCTCCGGTACAATATGATTTTCCTGCTTTAATTGTCTCATCCTGATCGAAGCATCCTGCGTCACTCAAAACGCAGATTAAATCATAAACATATATCAAGTAGTTTCATCATGAAAATACGAGATTCAACAAGACGCTTCCAAATCATTATACAATCCTCCTCGCAAAGCGCACCACACAATCAAGAAGAGGGTGCCCCTTCTTGCTGTCCACATGTCTCAAATAGGGGTTGCATATTGAGAAGGAGAGGGAGAGAGGAGAATAGGAGGTGAAAACCAAAAAGAACCTAGCCTATGGCCCATTTGGTTCCCTCTTATTTATAGAGGCCCCTTGTTCACTTCCCTCTTATTTATAAAGGCCCATCTTCGACTAGTGTGTTGAATCTCAGATTTTGATGATAAAATCAATTGATAAATTATTTTATCTAATATATATATTAAAAAAAGTGTTCAGGATTACCTACAATAGTGGTAAGACATAAAGAAAATATTATGCTAGAGTCAAGATCGAGATTTTGTTGGGAGTTCGAGAGTTTGTCAAAAGTTCGGACATTCGTCGGAAGTTCTGCCGGAATTAACCGAGAAGTCCAAGAGCTTACCAAAGAAGCTTGTCAAAACTTGCCAAGAAGATCGTCATGTAGGAGCTTGCCGGAAGACTACCAGAACATTGCCGAGAGATTATCGGAAGTTCGTTGAAAGATCGTCGAAAGCTTCCCGGAAGAACAATTAACATACCGGACCAAGAATGCTTTGTTAAATGTCTTAATTATCGCAGTTAGACCTTAATATGAGTTAGGATTGGGTGATAATCTCATTAACTCAGTTAGGGGGCAATTGGGCCCTTAATAGGGCTGAATTGGGCCGGTTGAACAAGCCCATTCAGTAGTTAAAGTCATGGCCAGTGGTGGCACCGCCTAGGGCGCAGTCTCCCAGGTGGTCTGGGCGATGGTACCACTAGCAATTAATGCTGCCAAGTGGTGGTACCGCCCTGTTAAGCGGTGGTAGCTGCCAAAGCTCTATCAGGCGATGGTACTACCCAGTATCAGTTTGCAAGTGGTAGTACTATCCAATAATAATGGTGGTACCGCTAGTACCCCAAAATCTAGGGTTATGACACTTTTTGGCTTCAGTTCTAAAGTCATTCGGGCCTATAAATACCTCACCCTTTTTTGCATGAAAGGGCATGAAAGTATAAACAATATCTTAAAATCTTGGGGTGTTAAAAGTGTTATAAAAGTGAAAAGATTCCTCCTCCTCCCTTTCTAAGTGTTGTGATCATTCAAGAGAGGTGTAAGGCTTGTAAGGGTTATCTCCTAAACCCGTAAAAAGGAGAAAGCACTATAAAGAGGTGGTTGGTCTTCGCCTATTGAAGGAAGACCATTAATGGATGCCGGTGACCTCGATGGAGGAGGAATCAGAAGTGGATGTAGGTCACAATGACCGAACCACTATAAATTCCGGTGTGCTCATTTCCATTATGCTTTTCATTACTACCCATACTTTCTAAGTTAATTGTTAGTTCATTTACTTTAAAGTCAAGCACTTTTCGAGATCGATTTTTAATGAACGAAAAATTTACAAAATCGATGATTTTTTTGCTGCACTAATTCACTCCTCTTAGTGCCGCTCTTGATCCTAACAATTGGTATTAGAGCAGCAAGGTCACTCTCGTTTGGTTTGAAACCCAAGAGAGATAGTATTTGTTTGCAATAAAGAGGGTCACTCAATTACACATTCACCCATGTTCAATAGGACAGATTATACCTATTGGATGACTAGAATGAGGATCTTTCTAATATCTATAGATTTTGAGCTATGGAACATTGTAGAAAATGGTTTTCAAAAGTCTTCTCATCCAATGAACGATTGGAATGAGTTAGAGAAGAAGACTTTCGCTTTAAAAGCTAAGGCTATGAATGCCTTGTTTTGTGCATTAGATAAAAATGAGTTCAATCGAGTGTCTATTTGTAAAACAACTTTTGATATTTGGCACACACTCGAAATCACTCACGAAGGTACTAGTAGAGTAAAGGAGTCGAAGATAAATCTTTTCGTTCATACTTATGAATTATTTCGGATGAAGCCAAGCGAAACTATTGTTGATATGTACACCCATTTTACGGATGTTGTCAATAGTTTAAAAGCTCTTAGCAAATATTTTTTGAACTTTAAACTTGTTAATAAAATTTTGAGATCTCTTCTAAAGAGTTGGGACCCTGAAGTAACGACCATTCAAGAGGTCAAGGATTTGAATAACTTCCCTCTCGAAGAATTTATCGGGTCATTAATGACCTATAATATGACTTGCAATGCTCATGAAGAGCTTGAAAACAACCTTCCAAAAAATAGAAAGGATATAGCACTGAGAACTCGTGAAGACCACTTGAAAGAAAATTCAAATGATGAGGACTATGATGATGACTTAGCACTCTTGAGAAGAAAGTTCAAAAAATTCATAAAGAGAAATAAATTTAAAAATAATATTAAAAATAAAATTAAACCTAAGAAAGAACAAGTCATATGCTACGAATGTAAGAAGTCGGGACATTTCAAAATCGAATGTCCCCAAGTAAAGAAGAAGCAACCAAAGAAGAAGAAGACATTCAAAGCAACGTGGGATGACTTGAGCGATTTCGAAGGTGAAGAACAAAGCAATAAGGAGATCGTCGACTGCGCACTAATGACTATCGGAGATGAGATAAGTAGTTCATTAGATATAAATTTATTTTTCGATAAGCTTTTAAGTACTTTTCATGAATTGTTTAATGAATATAGAACTTTGAGTAAAAAGTATAACTCTTTGAAAAAGGAGCATGCCATTTTAAATGTTGAATTTGAAAAACTTAAGTATAATAATCCTTCTTTGCCTCCATGTACTAAGTATGAACACTTAGAGGCACTTAAGAAGGAAAACTTGCTATTCAAAGAAACTTTATAAAATTTAAGGTTGGTAGTAAGTCTTTGAACATGATCCTTGCCAATAAGGGTCACATTCATAGAAAAGGCAGAATCAGATTTGTGAGTAGCTATCATCAAAATCCAACAACCTTTGTTAAAGACCATACCTTGCATGTATCACCCCACACCAAATGTAAACTTTTGTTGCAAACTTGGATATGTTACCTATAAATGTCCTCTTAAGAGATATAGTTCACGTAAATTGATTTGAGTTCCTGAAGGAACCATAAAGAACTCTTTGCAAAATGATAAGTTGAGTAGATCGATTTTTGAGGTACCCAAGGTCAAATGGTTACTTAAAAATCACCCTCTTTTGTAGAAATGTTTACCATCATAAGCTAGGAGCAAGAGATAGTACCTTGATAGGGATGCTCAAGGTATATGATCGGAGATCCATTTAAATTCTCTAAGCTCACTAGCCTAGACGAAGGGTATATCACCTTCGGAGACAACAACAAGGGTAAAATAATTGGTAAAAGAATAATAGGTAATAAATCTGTATATCACCTTCGGAGACAACAACAAGGGTAAAATAATTGGTAAAAGAATAATAGGTAATAAATCTAACTTTTTAATTAAAGATGTATTGTTGGTTGATGGCTTAAAGTATAAATCTTTTGAGTATTAGTCAATTATGTGATAAAGGATACGTCATTAGATTTGAATCCAATGCTTGCATTATTGAACAACCATACAAAAACATCTCTATGACTGCCCTAAAACAAAATAATGTATACACTATTGATATTGATGATCTTTGTGATGAAATGTGATTTTCGGTTTTGAATGACGATGCTTGGCTTTGGCATAGGAGATTAGGTCATAGTAGCATGAAACTAATCTCTCAAATCTCATCCAAAGAACTTGTAAGAGGTATTCATAATATTAAGTTTGTTAAAGATAATGTGTGTAATGCATAATAACTAGGAAAATAAATAAAAAGTAGTTTCAAACTAAAGAATCAAATAAGCATCTCTAGACCATTATAATTGATCCATATGGATTTGTTTGGACCAATTGATACATCAAGCCTAGGAGATGCCTTTGTCATTGTAGATGATTATAGTAAATACACTTGAACATGTTGAATCTCAGATTTTGATTATGAAACTAATTGATTGTGTTTAGATGTTTAACTGCATTTTGAGTGATGCAGGTCTACTCGATCAGGATTAGACAGTTAACGCAGGAGGAATTGACGTTGCGCTGGAGGAGATCACGTTAGGATATTGGATAATAGAAGGCTTCGGATGTCGGGCATCGGGCCAAGAGCGGAATTGCGCCAAGGATATCGAGGTTGCGGAGGTCAACCGCCGATTGGGCAACAAGCCGCAAGAAAGGACGATGCAATGAAGAATCGGACGAAATGCCAACCAATGACGTGCTAGGCAACAGAATGTCAATTCGCGTTGTAATAATTGTCTAGATCGGAGTAGAGTTTTAGCTTGTGTGTGCAGGATTAACTACAATGACAACGAAGATATAAAGCAAAACAAAGTGTCGGAGTCAAGCACGAAGGATTCATTGCGAGTTCGAGAGTTCGACGGAAGTCCGAAGGTTCGTTGGGAATGCTGCCGGAACTAGCCGAGAATGAGTAGGGAGCGTGCCGAAGGGTTTTTCGGAAGCTCGCCGGAAGGTTCGTTGGAAGTTCGCAGAGCTCACCGAGAAAGATCGGAGCTTGCCGAAGAAGCTCGTTGGAACTCGTCAAGATCAAATCGTGAAGTCTAGGAGCTTGCCGGGAGTCCGCAGAATGGTTTCCGAGAGTTTATCGGAAAACCGTCGAAAGTTCGCCGGAAGAAGTCATGACTTACGAACTTTGTAATAGCCTAGAAAATGTCTTTAAATTCGTAGTTAGCATGTTACTTAGGGTTAGGATTAGGTGTTAATCCTATAAACCAAGTAGGGGCCAATTGGGCTCTAGTTCGGACTGGTTTGGGCCAATTTTGGAGCCCAACCAGTGAGCTGAAATAGTGTAGGTGGTGGCACCGCCAGATTTGGCGGTGGCACCACCTAGAACCCGAGAGCCAGGCGGTGGCACCGCCTGGGTTGGGCGGTGGCACCGCCTAGCACCCGAGAGCTGGGCGGTGGCGCCTCCAGCATCGGGAACCAAAGAGAATTCAAATTTTGGAGCCCAAATTTGAATCCTCTTGAGGCCTATAAATACCCCTCAAATCTCAACCGAGATTACAACCTTTTGAAAAGCAGTAGTTTGAGTTAAGAGCCTTAGAATAGTCTTTGCAAGCCTTGTTTTTCATATTGCTTAAGTGTTCACCTCCTCCCATCTTGTTGAAAAGAATTGTAAGAGTGTGAACCACTTGTAAAGGTTGTAAGAGGGGTATTAGTCCTTCCCCTACAAGAAATTTGCTAGTGGAAGTTGGAAGCCTTTTCGAAGAAGGCTTCGCAAGTGGATGTAGGTCATTGTGACCGAACCACTTTAAAAACTGCTGCGTTATCTAGTTTGCATCCTACTCTTGCCATTTACATACTGTAAACTTCTCTACTTAGTTACTACGCTTCTATACGTTTCTAAGTTATCAAGCTTCTAAAATCGGTTTCCATTGATATTGCTTTTCATCGTACGAAAGATTTATCAAAACCGAAGTTTTAATCCGCTGCACTAATTCACCCCCCCCCCTCTTAGTGCCGCTCTGATCCTAACAATTGGTATCAGAGCCCGATTTTTCTCATTTCGGATTTACACCCGAGAGAAATGGCTCTTCATGGCTTTCAAGAGGGCTTATCGATTTTTCGTCCACCGTTGTTTAACGGATTGGACTACACTTATTGGAAAACTTGAATGAGAGTTTTCTTGATTTCTATGAATTTGGATTTATGGAATATCGTTGAAAACGGTTTTCAATTTCCCTCTAAACTGATGAACGAATGGTCGGATTTGGAGAAGTATTTTTCTTTAAACGCAAAGGCTATGAATGCCTTATTTTGTGCTTTGGACAAAAATGAGTTCAATCGGATTTCAATATGCGAAACGGCTTTTGATATTTGGCGAACACTTGAAATCACGCACGAGGGAACTAGTAGAGTCAAAGACTCGAAATTTAATATTTTATTGCATGATTTTGAGTTTTTTCGAATACAACCAAGTGAGACTATAGGCGACATGTACACCCGTTTCATGGATGTCGTCAATAATCTAAGAGTTCTTGGTAAATCTTTTTCGAATTTTGATCTCGTAAGCAAGATCTTAAGATCCCTTCCAAAAAGGTGGGATCCTAAAATAACCGCAATACAAGAAACAAAAGATTTAAATATTTTTCCACTTGAAGAACTAATTGGTTCATTAATAACATATGAAATGGTGCACAATGCACATGATGAACATGATGAACGAAATCACCTTCCAAAGAATAGGAAGTATTTGGAACTCCGTACAAATAAATACCACTTGAGCAATGACTCAAGTGATGAGGACAATGATGAACTTGAACTTCGAACACTAAATCTTAATAAGTTCATTAAACAAAAATCTAAAATAAACAATGAACTTGAACGGAGGAAGAGGCCAAAGAAGAGGAAGGCAACCAAGGATGAATCAAGAACTTCCAAAGGTGAAACGGCGAATTGGGCTTTGACGGGCTTCGAATACAAGGTAAGTAACTCAACTCTCTTGAATTATTTTGAAATTACTTGAAGTTTTTCTTGAGTGCTTAATTTAGATAGTAGGAATAGGAAATAAAAAATTGTTTTTCAAAAATTATATCATGTTTTTCTTTTTAGCATCTTTGAAAAATAAAAAAAAATTGATCATGAAAAGTATATTGCTAAGGTTTCTTGCATGTTATGTTTTCAAATGTTGAATGATGTATGCAACATTAGGGATGATAATTATATGATATGTGATAATGCTTTGGATTAATCTATGCATGTGTATCTTGATGATTTTATGTCATGCATGAGTTTCTGAAGTAAATGTTGATTTGAAACTCTCATTTTAGATTAACATGTTTTTGATCTAATCATTTTTATGATAAATTAAGATGACATTCTCATGATATATTAAGATGACATAGTGCATGTACATCTATGTATGAATTTCTTGATAGTCTTTTGATGATAGATGTGATATTATGATGTGTTTGGTATTGACGGGTTCATGACGAAACTTATATTTTGATTTTAAATAATGATACATGTTTTCACAAAAGACTTAAATACCCTCACATGAAATCAATTGTATGAAATGGAAATGAATTTTCTATCCTATTGAAATTAATGAATTTATGTTACCAATCTTGTGAATTTCATGAAAATAAACATGATGAATATTTTAAAAATAAATGAGTGTATCATGTATTTGGTCTTATTGATTTCTCTTAAATATACTTTTTGAAATCATACTTGATGATGAATATCAAGATATTAAAAGGATGTTATCATGGAATCATACTTAATGATTTGTTTTACGAAATTTACCTTTCCGTCTTAAATGTTGACACTTGTTTTATTAAAGGTAAAGGCATGCTTATAAGAAGCAAATCACATGAATATAAATTTATAAAAATGAAATGCGATCCTCTATCTTATCGATTTTTCAATAAATCTATGCTTGTCATGTATGAATTTATTGAATGTGACTTTGAGGATGATTTCGGATTTCACAAATGCTTGATTCATACTTATGACATGAGACACATTTTAAATATGAATCATGTTCAATGCTTCAATCATATTATATCTCCATTAATTCATTTTGTTCTCCTAGATTTATTTACCAAAGAGGAGAATCTTCCGAAAATGAAATGATACAAATGAATCACTTATCAATATGTCTTTTTGAAATATCTTTTTAATGTGATGTTGATAATTTGAGATGCCTATTGGAATTCATGCCATGAGATAATTGAATCCTTGACTTACTCTGGCTTGAAAATAGATGTTTAAAATCTTGCTTGATGAGTTGTTTTATAAGATTTTGCCTTTATGTCTTGAACTTTCATGCTTATCTTGATTTGGCATATAATGACTAAGGCATGCTTAGATGAAAAAGAATCACTTAAAAAATGCTTTTCCCATCTGATCGAGATTAATAATTTCATGATATTTTGTGAATCTCGAAATTGATTTTGATGACTTGATTATGAATTTCAAGTTAATGATTTGATTTGAATGAGTTTTATCTAAATCATAATCTTGATCTTGCAAAATTGGAATCACAAATAATATCTTTTGGTATTCATGAATTGATACTCACAATATGAAAGTATTGGTATTCATGACTTGAATTTGATTGAAACATTGCATGCTTAAATTAATCATTCTCCTATGTTTCAAAAATTCTTTAAATGCCTTATGTGATGATTGAAAATTAATTTGCTTTATGATAAATCTATGTATACCATTTTGAATCTCTTGAAAGTAATGTTGAGATTTTGATGAATTTGACGATTTGAATTTGAATGAGTTTGTATTCGAATTATGATCTTGACTTCTTGGATTTACTACTTGAGATTTTTTTTTAATCACAATCTCTTCTTTGTACACCTATAATTTTTGTTATTTATAAAAAGAAGAGATTTGATAAAATGAATCATTTTTGACTTAATGTTCAGTATCATGAATACTTTATTACCATACATGAAAATAGTGATAAATATTTTGAAAATAAATATTTGTATCATGTTAGATGATTTTACATTTTGTGCATGATGAGTTATAGTGATGATTGAAATGATATGAATGATGATTTGGAATCATGCATATAATGATGAGTTTATATGTCTTGAAAATATATATGATGATTTGGTATTATGCATACAATAATGATGCATGCAATGATGAAATATTCATGATAAAATTATTATTTTGATATTCATGACTTGAATCTTCCTTTCTTTTTGTCAACGACAAAGGGAGAGAAAGAGTTGCTAATGTGCTATCTTGAATTGATGTAAAGGGTCATCTCAAAGAGAAATTAGCTACCTTGCACAAGTCAAGAAAATGCAAAAACTTGCTTACTTTCTTGCACATCTAAAGAAAAGATATAAATGTAACACTTGCCAAATTGTTTGCTTGCCTCATGTAAAACATGGTCCCTTGCTAGTTTGGTATTTTGCTAAGGAAGCAAAAATGACACTTCTCAAAAGAGAAGAAAGAGCTTGCTTTCTTAAACATCTTTAATTTACTAGCTAGCATGATGTACAATTTGCTATCTTGAACATTACAAAGAAATACTATCATGCACATTGCAAAGAAAAGCAAATATGCCAACTTGTACATCTTTAAATTTGCTAGCTTGTATGTAGTAAAACTTGCATATTGTAAAAGTTGCTAGCTTGTAGAGAAGCAAAGAATTGCTATCTTGAAAGAAGCAAAAAATGCAAAACTTAAAAAACTTGCAATATAATTGCTCTTGCCATGTTTTGTATCAAAAATAAGTTGATATCCTTAAAAGCATCGCATTAAATTTTTTTTAGTATTGCAATGTATCATATGTATCGCAAATTGAATTTTTGAGACTATTATCATATCATGTTTAACAATTGATGTCTTTCATGACATGATTTCTTTGCATTTTTGTCTTGTATGCATCATGTGATGATTGAAATATTGATTGATGCAAATTTATAATTTATGTAAAAGTCTAAATCATTGGTTCCTCTCCTTCTTTTCGGTAATGACATAGGGGGAGAAAGATTGCTAGCTCAAGACAAATGCTGGCTAGCTTGTACTCTTCCCTTCTTTTCGACAAAAACAAAGGGGAGAAAGCTTTTGCTAGTTAGAACATGCAAAGAAAAGCAAAGTGCAATCTTGCACAAGAAGCAAGTGTTGAATTGCCATGATTGAACTTAAGAATCTTGCTATGCTTTTGTGCTTATATATTGTGATGAAAATCTAGCTTCATGTTGCAAAAACTTGCATATCTTTTAAAATAGCTAGAGCTACTTCTCCTTTTTGTTGATGACATAGGGGGAGAAGTATAATGATGACTTCATGCATTGAATTGAATATTTTATATATATTTGCATGATGGTTTAAATGTTTTTCATAACATGTGATGAATGTTACTTGGATTTGGGATAATCCAAGTGTTCTATCAATGGCATATTGATAAAGGGGGTTTGGTTAAACTCTGGGGAGTTAAGGTTAACTCCGTTAGTCATCAATTAGTTGTCATCATCAAAAAGGGGGAGATTGTTGAATCTCGGATTTTGATGATGAAACTAATTGATTGTGTTTAGATGTTTAACTGCATTTTGAGTGATGTAGGTCTACTCGATCAGGATTAGACAGTTAACGCTGGAGGAATTGACGTTGCGTTGGAGGAGATCACGTTAGGATATTGGATGGCAGAAGGCTTCGGACGTCAGGCATCGGGCCAAGAGCGGAATTGCGCCAAGGATATCGGGGTTGCGGAGGTCAACCGCCGATTGGGCAACAAGCCGCAAGAAAGGATGATGCACTGAAGAATTGGACGAAACGCCAACTAATGACGTGCCGGGCAACAGAATGTCAATTCGCGTTGTAATAATTGTCTAGATCGGAGTAGAGTTTTAGCTTGTGTGTGCAGGATTAACTACGATAACGACGAAGACATAAAGCAAAACAAAGTGTTGGAGTCAAGAACAAAGGATTCATTGCGAGTTCGAGAGTTCGACGGAAGTCCGAAGGTTCGTCGGGAATGCTGTCGGAACTAGCCGAGAATGAGTAGGGAGCTTGTCGAAGGGTTTTTCGGAAGCTCGCCGGAAGGTTCGTTGGAAGTTCGCGGAGCTCACTGAGAAAGATCAGAGCTTACCGAAGAAGCTCGTTGGAACTCGTCAAGATCAAATCGTGAAGTCTAGGAGCTTGCCGGGAGTCCGCAGAATGGTTTCCGAGAGTTTATCGGCAAACCGTCGGAAGTTCGCCGGAAGCTCGCCGGAAGAAGTCTTGACTTACGAACTTTGTAATAGCTTAGAAAATGTCTTTAAATTCGTAGTTAGCACATTACTTAGGGTTAGGATTAAGTGTTAATCCTATAAACCAAGTAGGGGCCAATTGGGCTCTAGTTCGGACTGGTTTGGGCCAATTTTGGAGCCCAACCAGTGAGTTGAAATAGTGTAGGCGGTGGCACCGCCAGATTTGGCGGTGGCACCGCCTAAAACCCGAGAGCCAGGCGGTGGCACCGCCAGCATCGGGAACCAAAGATAATTCAAATTTTGGAGCCCAAATTTGAATCCTCTTGAGGCCTATAAATACCCCTCGAATCTCAGCTAAGATTACAACCTTTTGAAAAGCAATAGTTTGAGTTAAGAGCCTTAGAATAGTCTTTGCAAGCCTTGTTTTTCATATTGCTTAAGTGTTCACCTCCTCCCATCTTGTTGAAAAGAATTGTAAGAGTGTGAACCACTTGTAAAGGTTGTAAGAGGGGTATTAGTCCTTCCCCTACAAGAAATTTGCTAGTGGAAGTTGGAAGCCTCTTTGAAGAAGGCTTCGCAAGTGGATGTAGGTCATTGTGACCGAACCACTTTAAAAACTACTGCGTTATCTGGTTTGCATCCTACTCTTGCCATTTACATACTGCAAACTTCTCTACTTAGTTACTACGCTTCCATACGTTTCTAAGTTATCAAGCTTTTAAAATCGGTTTCCATTGATATTGCTTTTCATCGTACGAAAGATTTATCAAAACCGAAGTTTTAATCCGCTGCACTAATTCACCCCCCCCCCTCTTAGTGCCGCTCCGATCCTAACATAACATACTTATTGACACATTAAAATAATTGCTTTAGGTATTTTTCTAAGTTTTGTAAACTTGTTCAAAATGAAAAAAGCTTTATGATTTCATCAATTCGGAGTGATCACGGTGGCGAATTTCAAAACCATAATTTTTAAAATTTTTATGAATCTAATGGATACAACCACAATTTCTCTACTTTGAGAAATCCTCAACAAAATGGAGTAGTAAAAAGAAAAAATAAAAATTTACAAGAAATGACAAGAACCATGTTAAACGAACATAGCCTACCCAAATATTTTTGGGCCGAAGCTGTTAATACAACATGTTATGTCATGAATAGGATTATAGTAAGATTATTACTTTCCAAAACTCCTTATGAATTATGGAATGACAAAAAATCCAATGTTTCGTACTTTAAAGTTTTTTATTGTAAATGTTTTATTTTGAATGAAAAAGATGCCTTAGAAAAGTTTGATGCAAAATCCGATGAAGGTATTTTTCTTAGTTATTCTTCTATTTCAAAAGTATTTCATCTCTTTACTAAAAGAACCTTAGTCCTAGAAGAGTCTATTCATGTTGTCTTTAATGAAGTCTCCGAATTTAAGAAAAATGAGTTTAATAATGATCTTAATTGTGATGCTTTGAATTTAAATGAACGTTCTCCTTCAACTAGAAACTTGGATACATCTTCTTCCGAAATATCCTTACCCAAGGAATGGAAGTATGTAGATCCTAAGGAGCTAATTATAGGAGATACATCAAAAGAGGTTCAAACTCGTTCTTCTCTTAAGAATTTTTGTGTCAATGTTGCTTTTCTTTCTCAGATTGAACCAAAATGCATTGATGAAGCCTTGAAAGATAATTTATGGGTTATCACAATGCAAGAAGAGTTAAACCAATTTGAGAGAAACGAGGTGTGGAAGCTTGTTTCAAGGCCAAATGATCATTTAGTTATTAGTACTAAATGGGTCTTTAGAAACAAGCAAGATGAATTTGATATCATGGTTAGAAATAAGGCTAGATTAGTGGCCAAGGGTTTCAACCAAGAAGAATATATAGATTATAAAGAAACCTTCGCTCCTGTGGCAAGATTAGAAGCCATAAGGATGCTCCTTGCCTATGCTAATTGTAATAACTTTAAGCTATTTCAAATGGATGTTAAAAGTATTTTTTTTAATGGCTTTATTTCTGAAGAAGTTTATGTTCCCGGATTTGAGAATGATAATTTTTCGAATCATGTGTTTAAATTGACTAAAGCTCTCTATGGATTAAAACAAGCTCCAAGGGCTTGATATGAGAGACTTAGCTCCTTTCTTATCTAAAATAATATCTCTAAAAGCAAGGTCGATACTACATTGTTTATTAAAAAATTTAAAAATAATTTTCTTATTTTTAAAATTTATGTTGATGATATTATTTTTGGTTCTACAAATGAATCCTTATACGAATCGTTTGCTAAGTGTATGAGCCAAGAGTTTGAGATGAGCTTAATGGGTGAACTAACTTTCTTTTTAAGCTTACAAATTAAACAATTTAGTGATGATATTTTTCTTAGTCAAACAAAATATGCATTAGGCTTGCTAAAATGGTTTAATATGGATAGTTCAAAGGCTATCAATACTCCTATAAGTACCTCCATTAAGTTAGACATTGACGAAAGTGGAGAAAGTTTTGATTAAAAAGCTTATAGAGGTATGATAGGTAGTTTACTATACCTCACCATAACTAGACCGGACATCATGTTTAGCATAGGACTTTGTGCTAGGTTTCAATCTAATCCGAAGCTATCTCAAGTTAAAAGAATTCTTAGATATCTTAAAGGAACCACTAATCTAGGATTATGGTATCCAAAATTTAAAAACTTTGAATTAATTGCTTATGCTGATGCGGATTTTGGTGGATGTAGAATAGATAGAAAAAGTATATCTAGAACTTGTCAATTCTTAGGTCATGCACTTGTCTCTTGGTCTTTTAAGAAACAAAACTCGGTTGCACTATCTACGATCGAAGCTGAATACATAGTGGCTAGTGCATGTTATGCACAAATTGTATGGATGAAAAATACATTGGAAGATTATAGAATTTATCTTAAGAATATTTTCATAAAATGTGATAATATAAGTATAATATGTTTAACAAAAAATCCTATTCAACACTCTAGAACTAAACATATTAACATTAGACATCATTTCATAAGAGATCATGTTAATAACTATGATATATCTTTAGAGTTTATTGATACCAAACATCAATTAACTGATATCTTTATAAAACCTTTAAATGAAGAATAATTTGATTTTATTAGAAGGGAGTTAGAGATGTTAAATTTTATGAATGCATGAATTTGATGTATATCTTTTTCGGACTTTCTCGATTTATTTTTAACCTTTCATGAAATTTTTTTTAGAAGGCTTTCATAAAATCTGGAATATCAATCTACTTGGTATCAAATTTACTTTGTACCCTTGCTCCATCACTCAATGATTTTTGATACACTTAATCACTTCACTCATGGAATTTATTGACAAATATATCTCTCACATATTTCACTCTTGTGAATTTTTAATGAGAAACAAATTTGATTTATGAAGTTTTATTTATGGATTTCTCTTTATCCTTTCTCATGAATTCTTCCTTACTCTTCTCATGAAAGAAGAATTTTTATGAATTTTTGGTTTGTGATGATCACTTGCAAGAATGAGGATTTGATTTTGTATGGATATCTTGATCCTCTTCAAGAATCTTGTCTCTTTGTTAAAATTGAAGCATGATTTAATGAAACTCATTTATTATTTTGAATTTGACTTGGTTCAAATCCTTTCATGAATTTGGATCTTCATGGATTCTTTCCTTACCCTTCTTCCTCTTCTTATTCTTATGACAAAAGAAGAAAGAAACTTGCACATCTAAAGAAGAATAAAAAAGTCATTGAGTAAAAATGTTAGCTTATCCAAAAAGAAGTTATTATGTAAAGTTTTTGCTTATCTTCATTTATTGCTTGGATACATTGGTGTGAAACTTGCTTGAAGTTTTACCATACTTGAATTGTTAAATTGTTCTCCTTTTTGTTGATGACAAAGGGGGAGAAATGTGATAATTTGATGACAAAATGACTATCTTAGATAACTGCATAAAATGAATTGATGTCTTAGATAAATGCATGTAAATGCTTGAATGTCTTACGAATACTTGAAATATGAGTAAATATGATTGGTAACATCAAATACATACTTGAAAAAATATAAAGAGGTTTGCTTGAAACGTATCAGAATGTGATATGATTACTTGTAAATGTTTTAGTATCATGCTTGATTTCGTATCAAAATGATAAATGTTTATCATTATGATGAAGTATCTAAATTACCATGCTTTATTTCATATTTACAAATAGAATCATGCCGTGGACTGATGAATCATCATTTTTCTTGAAACTTGAATCTTGCTAAATTTCATATTTGAAATTCGTATCATATTTGAAAATCATGACTGTCTATCGCCATTGGACTTGAAAATGTATGTCATGTCTTAACATCATTATTGATTAATACGTGGTTTCATATTTTGAGATGGTAAATCATGATTGATATCATGATGTGTATGTTGATAAGTTTAAATGAATATAACTTATCGGGTTGATGCTTGAATTCAAGAAGTATCTTTTCTCAAGTATGGCATATAGATAGGGGGAGTTAAAGTTAACTCCATCATTAATTGATTGTCATCATAAAAAAGTGGGAGATTGTTGAATCTCGAATTTTGATGATAAAATCAATTGGTAAATTATTTGATATAATCTATATGTTGAGAAAAGTGTGTAGGATTACCTACGATAGTAGTAAGACATAAAGCAAATATTATGCTAGAGTCAAGATCGAGATTTCGTTGGGAGTTCGAGAGTTCATCGGAAGTCCAGACGTTCGTTGAAAGTTCTACCGGAATTAACCGAAAAGTCTAGGAGCTTGCCAAAGAAGCTCGTCAGAACTCACCAAGAAGATCATCATGAAGTCCAGGAGCTTGTTGGAAGTCCGTTGGAATATTAACGAGAGATTATCGGAAGTTCGTTGGAAGATCGTTAGAAGCTTGTTAGAAGAACAATTGACATACTGGACCAAGAATGCTTTGTTAAATGTCTTAATTATCGTAGTTAGACCTTAAGATGGGTTAGGATTAAGAGATAATCTCACTAACTCAGTTAGGGGCCAACTAAGCCCTTAACAGGGTTGAATTGGGCCAGTTGAACAAGCCCATTCAGCACCTGAAGTCACGGCCAACGATAGCACCGCTTGGGATGCAGTCTCTCAGGTGGTCTGGGCGGTAGTACCACTGGTAGTTAATGCTGTCAGATAGTGGTATCATTAGAGCTTAGTCTCCGAAGCTTTATTAAGCGATAGTAACGCCCAAACTAAGCGATAGTACTGCCCAGTGTCAGTCTACAAGTGGTAGTACCGCCCAATAATGGTGGTGGTACCGTTAGTACCCTAAAATCTAGGGATGTAAAATTCTGAAGCCATTGGGGGCTATAAATACCCCACCCTTTTCTGCATGAAAGGGCATGAAAGTGTGAACAATATCTTGAAATCTTAGGATCTTAAATGTGTTGTAAAAGTGAAAAGAATTCTCCTCTTCCCTTTCTAAGTGTTGTGATCATTCAAGAGAAGTATGAGGCTCGTAAGGGTTATCTCCTAAACCTTTGAAAAGGAGAAAATGTTGTAAAGAGGTAGTTGGTCTTCTCCTATTGAAGGAAGACCATTAGTGGACGCTGGTGACCTTGACGGAGGAGGAATCAGAAATGGATGTAGGTCACAACGACTGAACCACTATAAATTCCGATGTGCTCATTTCCCTTCTACTTTTTATTACTGCCATTACTTTCTAAGTTAATTGCTAGTTCATTTACTTTAAAGTCAAGCACTTTCCGAGATCGATTTTCAATGAATGAAAAATTTATAAAATCGATGATTTTTTCGCTACACTAATTCACCCCTCCTCCCTCCTTAGTGCCACTCTTAATCCTAACATAGCGAGTCTCTACCCAATAATCTCTTATTAGCTCTTATTGGATCTCATATATAGGATCCAATAATTCAATGGCTTAATGGATATCCAATAAGATAGGGACTCTAACGGATATATCATATTTGAACTTCTATTCATCACAACACCTACCATATATATGTGACCCTCTAGGCCTAATATCGAGTTGGCTATTAGTCATACTTATCGGAACTCTTTATGGCTCAATAAATTATTATCTCCATAATAATTCACTCGACTCATTGACTAAAGATATATTAGGCCACTACGCCATAGTCCCTGGATGATATAGGGGAATCTAATCGTTTGGACTTATCTATCCTTAGTTATTATGTACCTATAGTCCTTTATCCATCTAATATCTTAGAGACAGTATACCAAACATGGTGCTATCAGGTCCATACAATTTCTCCTCATGTCTCGCTCTAATCGGATTCTCCCATAGAACTCTTTCTCTCTCAATCCGAATGACCTTGGCCAAGGATTTGTTTGAGCAAGAATACATGGGATATTCCTCTCATGATACCAAGAGCGGATGATCCTCTATCGATACTTAATAGCCCTTATAAGGTTGGCCGTCACTCCCGATGATCGGTTGTACTAAATCTGAAACTTCCAAACCTATAAGTCTGGTATCAAAGAGCGGAGTACTCATATACGACATCATTGTATCTCAAATCGAAGGACCATGTACACCATTGAGATGATGAAATCAGACAATGAGATATCATCAATCATCTAGAATTCCATGAGCAGATCAATCAATGAACTTATTCTACAATGAGCACCTGCATTATAGCCCTAGTGTCCCCATACGAGCAGCTATGAGACCAGTCGCCTCCATCATATGGATGGGTATACAGCACATTAGTCTGTTTGGTTATCTCGAGGTCTCTCTCAAGTAACTCATTGCATAGATCTATGGACATCATAATATATTTATGCATCAAGCAATATAAAGTAAGAAAATACCATAATAATAATAAGAAAAAAGAGTGTATGTCATGTCACATATGCCATCACTCACATGATTGGCTTACAGAGCACCTATGACTAGCATATGTCCCTCTCGAGTAATCTATGACTATGATTATTTAGGGTGTTTGTTTAAAAGTGAATCGGTCTCGTTATCGTGATCTCATCACGATCTGATTCCCATTGTATAGATCTATGAACATCACAATATATTCATACAACAAGAAATATAAAGTGATAAAATACCAAATAATATAATAAATAAAAAAGAGTACATGTCATGTCATATGTGTCATCACTCACATGATTAACTTATAGGGCACCTATGACTAGCAGTAATCTTTCTTGAATTATTGAGTCTCTTCCTCCTAAAGTTAGAAGTCTTTTAAGAGAGGAATGAGATATAAATATTCTCTCATGAGCCTATGAAAAAAAGAAAGAGTTATAACAATAGTAGTTGATCTTCGCCTGTTAAAATGAAGATCGGTAATAAAAGCCGGTGACTTCAAGTGAAGATGAATCGGAAGTGGACGCAGGTCGGGATCACCGAATCACTATAAATCGATTTGTATTTTCCTTTATACTTTTCATTCTTATTGCTTACTGATTTAGCTACTTATTACTTTTACTCATATTCCAAGTTAAACGTATATTCAATATAGGTTTGATCAAACAAAATTTTTTGAATCGTTTTAACTTTTCGAAAGCACTAATTCACCCCCCCCCCCCCCCCCCCAAGTGCCTTTACAATCCAAACAGTTGGTATCAGAGTCAAGCTCTCTCAATTAGTCTAACACCCAAGAGATATTATATGACTTTTTTCATTAATCAAGAGGGTCACTTTATCACTCGTCCTCCTATATTCAATAGGACGAACTACATATATTGAAAAACACGAATGAGGATTTTTTAAATTTCTATGGATTTTAATTTATGAAATATCATTGAATTTAATTTTCAGAAACCCTCTAAACCAATGAATTCATTGAATGGAATAATTTTGAGAAGAAAATATTTTTATTAAATGCTAAAGTTATGAATGCTTTGGATAAAAATGAGTTTAATTGTATTTCGACTTGTGAAACTATACATGATATTTGGCACACATTTGAAATTACTCATAAAGGCATAAATAGAGTTAAAGAATCTAAGATTAATCTTTTAGTACATAGTTTTGGATTATTTCGAATGAAGCCAAATGAAACCATTGGTGATATGTATACCCATTTTATAGATGTTGTCAATGGTTTGAAAGCTCTTGTAAATGTTTTATTAATCTTAAACTTGTTAATAAAATTTTATAATCTGTTCTAAAAAATTAGGATCCAAAGGTAACTGCTATTGAAGAAGCAAAAGACTTGAACAATTTTCCTCTTAAAGAACCCATAGGGTCATTAATGACTTACGAAATGATTTACATGTCACATGATGAACGTGAGAACAATTTTCCAAAGAACATGAAGGATATAGCACTTAAAACCAAAGAAGACCACTCGAGTGAAAGCTCAAGTGATGATGATGACTTTAAACTCCTCATAAGAAAATTTAAAGGGTTCATAAAATAATAATCTAAGAATAAAAACGAACTTAAAAAAGATACAATAACTTGTTATAAATGCAAAAGGCTAGGACATTTTAAAAGTGAGTGTCACGCCCCTCAAAATATCAATAATATTAAAAATTTTCATAACAAATCAATCCAGGATCCAAACTAACATTTAAGGACACTAAGAAATATTCAGTCAAATTCACATCTATAAAACCTGTGTCCACCCACGTCTGAGTGAAGTCATAGGGGACCGACAGAGCATCACAGGCTCTATGCATAACTCCCTTCACTATTTCTAGCAAAGGTTCACAATATCCCATAAACACCAGAGTACAAAAGGATAGTATGAACAATAAATAGCACATATCGGAAGCATATGCGGAACAACAAAATGTACATATGCCTTTACGAGTCAATACGATGTAAGCATAATCTTTCATAAATGTATTGAGATTTGAAAGGAAATTAAAGCAAAAGCATACAAAGATTCTAAGCAATCATATATAGCTCAATTCAAATAAGAAGGTTAGATGAATTCAATGTCCAAAGGAATAAAACTAGAATAGTCACATATCGAAAGCAAATGCAGAACAATTGGATATACATGTGCCTATATGAGTCAATACAATATAGCATAAACGTTACATAATAGTTTTCAAGAATATAGATAATTTTAAAGACAAGAGCATATAAGAATTCAAAGTAGTAATATAAAACTCAATTGAACAAGAAAGCTAAATGAAATCAATTTCCAAAGGAATGAAACCAGAATATGTTAAATCGACCAAAGCTCGATTTTTGGCAGAATTCGAGAGGCATATTGAACAAATGATTCAAACTATCAATCGTACTCCAATATACTCAAGAAAATTATTGTAGAAAGATATTTCAATCTATTTTCAGATAAAATAAGCTTCATATGAATCAAAGTTTCCAACAAAGAGTTACAATTGATTTAGTAACCAAAGGTCAGAAAATAAAATCATTATTTTGCAGAATTCATAGGGTCGGATTCAATAGATAACTGGGTAGGCATTTGGACTCTAAATCTTTCAATCTAAGAATCAAAAGAAAGATCTACGAGTTTAGTTTCTAATGAAATATGTTTTGAATAAATCAAAGTTTCCAACAAAGACTTATAGGCATTTTAGTATCAAAAGATCAGAAATTATGATCCCTGTTTTGGAGAATCTATAGGCTCATTTGAAACAAAAGTTTGGGTAAGCATACTTACTCCGAATTTCTAAAAAAAAGCTATCAAAAGAAATGTTTATGAGTTTATATTCAGATCAAATAAGTTTTGTCCAAATCAGATGTCAGTGCATGAAGTTATAACCATAACAATGTAGAAAGGTCAAAATCTCGGAAGTTTCACAGATTCAAATCGTTACATCTAAACAGGAGATATATCAAATACAAGGCTAGAACAATTCAAAGTTTCTCATATTCAAAGCAAATATAGATATAAAATTATAATTAAGAAATATCAGGACACTTGCAATAGGAAAGATTAGAAAGCTTGCAATAGGAAGGATCGGAATACTTACCTTTCGAAGATTTTGATATGAAGATCCGAAGAAGGTATATGCCCGAATCCTTCTTCTATTTTTCCTTTATCTCCTCTCCCTATTTTCATTTTCTGCTCCAATCTTCTTTCTTGCTCCACAACTGCAGCTCGTGCAGAATATAGGGGCACATTCACCTGCTCTTCCCTATTCTCGTTCCTTCCTTTTTTTACTTTCCCAAATGTAGCTGCCGCAGCCACCGCCGCTGTTGTTGCCACAGTCGCAGCCTCTTCCACCGCACTGCCTTCTTCCTCCTCTTCTTTCGCAGACACCAGTCGAATTACTGGTTATGAGTTAAAGTCCTGTTTTACTGTAATATCAGATTCGAAGCAAAGAGAAGCAGAATGAGATAGAGCAATGCTGGACTGAAAACAAAGAGAGGTAGCCTTGGTTAGTTTGTGAAGTAAGTATCTTCTAAGTGTTATGGGATGCAAGTATTCTAAGTAGTAGGCCGGCTTCCCAGTTTATTGTTGAAGTATTAGAAGCACTAGCCCAACTACCTATCATAAGGTAAATAATGAAGTTAAAGCGGGGCAGGCTCATGGGGAAGGAATATAGGCGGAGTTCCGAGGTTAGCGCTTACTAGGAGTAGGTTTATTCCTGAGTTAAGTCTTGTTGGCATTAGTTCGATCCTTTAGGAGTAGGGGTTGATTCCTGAGTTAAGTCTTGTTGGCATTCGTTCGATCCTTGAGGAGTGGGGATTGATTCCTGAGTTCAACTCTTGTTGGCATTAGTTCGATCCTTGTCGGTGGGAGCTCTAGCCCTGTTCGCGGTGTTTTCATCCTCATCAGTAGAGTGGGGCAAGCTACGTTCCGGGCTAAGGTCCTATTAGAATCGAGCTGAAGGATGAGAAGCATTGGTTGGATTCCCTCCGATCCGATACCAGCTCTTTGCCTTCTTACTTGCATTATGTATTCCTTGTTACAGTCGTTAAGGGTACTGGTGATTTACCTGTCTTGAGCTATAGTCTTGTTAGCCGATGTTCGTACCTTGTTATCCAGTAGGTGTTCCATTCGGGTAGCCTATTGCTTTACTAAGAATACTGAGAATAATAGGGATGTTTACTTCACACCGGAACCATAGCTCCAAAGCAGTTTCGAATCTTATTTCGGATGTTGGCGATGCGAGAAGAGTTGGTGATTGACTGAAGCATTTAACGTTGTGTTCCACATATGTATGCTGTGTTGATAGAAGTTGTTTACTTGAATTTATATGAGATGAGGCGACTAATTCATTTGAAACTTCATGGTAAGGTATTAGACCCGACAACACTGTTAACTTCCGAGTAAAACACTGGATAGGCACCGACATCTATGAAACTAGGCACCCAACAAACAAGCATATAAAGTAATTAATAGAAGAATATGGATAGATCTCTTCTACTTTGGAGCACCCCAAAGCATATAAAGTAATTAATATAGGAATAGGGATGGATCTAGTTGACTGATTTCTCGCCTTAAGATCACTTTCCTTAATAGAAGTAAGGCAACAACTCCCTTATAGTCTACTGCTGACAAGCGTTACTCTGACTCTCCTCTGCCTCTAGCAACTAACAAAGAATGAAACCATCCCTTAATAGTTGCTTGCCTACTAGCTATGCGTTTGAGTGCTCTTTCTCTCACTAGTCAGAATTCAACCTAACCAAAGTATGAATTGAACTCTAAATGAATAAATAGAATAAGAGGCTGGAGCTCCAGAATCAGAATTTGCCGTTCCAGTTCGAGCAGTTACAAGATCAGGAGGGGAGACATAGCCAACGGAATCGGTAGTTCCAGTATAAGAAAAAGCGGGTTCAGTATATTGAAAAACAGATATACCAAGTGCTCAACTAAGGGAAGAAAGAGATGATGCATCAGCTAGATATGAAGCGGGAACAAGATCAGTTGAGTAAGCTGTATCCGGCGTAGGAACAGGAGAATATGCGGGAACTCTATCTTATATGGGATTAGAAGCATAAGCTGGATCAAGAGTCAGAGTAGGAACAAGAGAATCTACTGGAGCAGGAAAGTATCTAGACCTATTCTTTCGCCCTGCCCTTTCACTTTGGCTTTAGCTTCTTGCCCTTGCTTGTTGAAGAGAGTATTTACAACTTACGTTATTTAGTAAACGAACAGCTTCCCTTTGTCAACCTCTCCTTTCAGACACGATGAAACTAGTTTTCGGGAGCTCCAACAAAGTATATAGTAACAGTCTACAGCAAGTCTTAAGTAGTAGCTTGGCCGCTAGATCATACCATATTCTCATTCTTATACTTAGTGTTTGTCCTATGAATTCTTATAGTACCCGTCCCTTGCTATACAAGTCTTTAGTAGTTTGCCCACATGTTATGTGCTCGTGGAGCCAGAGTTATCAGAGATTCCATCAGTCTGCTTGTCTATTTGGCCAGTAGCTTGGCTCTTCCGGTGTTGGTTCTTGGGTCAGAATCAAGTTCAAGCAGGGCTTAGGTCCAGTCCCAACTGATGGGATATAATGCGGAATAACTTTTATATATAAACAAGTACTAGAAGACCATAATACGCAGCCGAATTAAATAAAATCACAATCAAATCTAACACCAAGATATATGTGGAAAGCCCCTTCAATGTGAAGGGTAAAAACCACGGGACAAACTAGAGATAATCCACTATAATAATAATAAATATACAAATCTCAATCTCTTGCCCAAAACCCTAGCAACAATTACAAGAGAATAACTGGGATACAAGGATCATATCACTGTGCTCAATATCTAGATCTTCCCTAATTCTCCCCAAGTAATCACAGTAAGAATCTACTGTAGATTTGATCTAACCTGAGATGAGAACAGTGCTGGATGATTGAGAACAGTCTCTCTGCATTGTCCTTGTTTTCTTCCCTTTCTTTTTCCTTGGATTTCTGTCTTTTTCTCCTCCTTTTTGCTGTTGCAAGGATCACCATGTTGCTGTAGTTTTTCTCCCAAAAACACAGCCACCTACACCTCAAAACGTAGCCACCACACCCCCCTTATATTGATCTAGGGTTAGGCTAAAAGGGTATGAGCTATGGGCTAATAAAGCCCACCATGGGCTGAACCCACTTTGGGTTGTCAGCCCAACAACCTCCCCCTTCAGCCTATAAGGGAGGCTATCCCATGACTCCTCAATATGAAGCCATGCCGATCAGCTATCGACATATCTCATGTCTTTTTTTTGGTAAAGTTTTTGTCAACATGTCTGCTCCGTTGTCATCTGTGTGAATTTTCTGAAGCTGCAACTGCTTCTCTTCAAATACATTTCGAATCCAATGGTATCTGACATCTATATGCTTTGACTTGGAATGAAACATTGAATTCTTACACAAATGGATGACACTTTGGCTGTTACAATGCATCACATAATTTTCCTGTTTCAGTCCCAATTCTTGTAAGAATTCTTTCATCCATAATATTTCTTTGTATACCTCTATAGCAGCAATATATTCTGCTTCTGTGGTGGAGAGAGCAATACACATTTGCAACTTGGATTGCCATGACACAGCTCCCCCTGCAAAAGTAAGTACATAACTTGAAGTAGACTTCCTCGTATCTATATCTCTTGCCATATTTGCATCTATGTAATCTGTCAACACGTGGTCCACCTTCAAAGCTTAAACAAATCTTAGAGCTCCCTCTGAGATATATAAAAATTCACTTCACTACTGCCCAATGCTCTTTGCTTGGATGTGCAAGAAATCTGCTAGTAACACCAACTGCATATGCGATGTCTGGCCTCGTACATACCATTACATATATTAAACTTCCAACTGCTGAAGCATAAGGAACCTTTTACATTTTCTCATTCTCCTCATCACTTAACGGATTTTGTTCTGAGCACAACTAGAAGTGACCTATAAGAGGAGAACTAATTGGTTTTGCATTGCTCATACCGAATCGTTCCAATACCTTATCGATGTATTTCTCCTATAACAACTAAATCTTCTTATTTTTCTTGTAATAGGAAATATACATACCTAGTATTTGCTTTACTGGCCCTATGTCCTTCATTACAAAAGACTCACTCAGTTCTTTCTTCAATCTGTCAATTTTAGATATATCTTTCCCAAGAATAAGCATGTCATCAATATAAAGTAAGAGAATAATAAAATCCTCACCAAACCATTTGATATACACACAATGATCTGAATCCATTCTTTTGTATCCATTTTCTGTCATAAATGAATCAAACTTTCTGTACCATTGTCTTGGAGCTTGCTTTAGCCCGTACAAGCTCTTCTTCAATTTGTAGACAAAGTTTTCTTGACCTTTGACTTTGAAGCCTTTTGGTTGCTCCATATAAATTTCCTCATTCAAATCCTCATAAAGGAAAGTTGTCTTCACATCTAACTGCTCAACCTCCAAGTCCTAGCTAGCAGCAATACCAAGAGCAACACGAATAGAAGACATTTTAACAACAGGAAAAAAAAATCTCTTCAAAATCAATACCTTTCTTTTGACCAAAGCCTTTTACAAGCAATCTAGCTTTATACTTTGATTGAGAATAATATTCTTGAGTCTTCAACCTGAAAACCCACTTGTTCTTTAAGGCCTTCATTCCATTTGGTAGTAGCACCAAATCATAAGTGTGGTTCTTCTGAAGAGCATTCATCTCTTCCTATATA
Organism: Musa acuminata AAA Group; assembly: GCF_036884655.1. NCBI lineage: Eukaryota > Viridiplantae > Streptophyta > Magnoliopsida > Zingiberales > Musaceae > Musa > Musa acuminata. The sequence continues at coordinate 17,356,193 of NC_088356.1, read as the reverse complement.
GCAACTAACCACTTCTCTTTCTGCTCACTTTCAACTGCTTCCTGATAACTCTCTGGTTCACTTACATCAGTAAGCATCACATACTCATCTATAGAGTATCTTCTAGAAGGTTGACGTTGTCTAGAAGATCTTCTCAACTGAGGTTCTGCGGAAAGTTGCTCTCCAACTTCTTCTTACTCAACATGTCCTACAGGTAGATCAACATCAGACTCTACACCATCTTCCTGCACATCTCCCCCATCACCTTGATATACTGAAGGAGTAACTGGGTCACGATCTGCTAATCCTTCTGCAAAAGTCTTGGCTGGTACCTTCTTCTTCAAATCCTCAAAGGTTTGATCATCAAAGAAGACAACATCTCTGCGTCTGAACACCTTCTACTTTTCTGGATCTCAAAGCCTATAACCAAACTGATCATGTGAGTAACCAAGAAAAATACATTATTTAGTCTTACCATCCAGCTTGGACCTCTCATTATTTGGAATATATGCAAATGCATGACAACCAAACACTCTCAAATGTTTGTGGGAAACATCTTTCCCTAACCATACATGCTCTGCAACATCACCATCTAGGGCTATACATAGTGATAAGTTGATCACATCAACTGTAGTCCTCAAAGCCTCATCCCAAAACCATTTGGGTTGCTTGGCCTATGAAAGCATACATATAATCTTTTCCATGATGGTGCGGTTCATCCTCTCTGCAATTGCATTATGCTGAGGTGTATCAGGAACTGTCATCTCATGTTGGATCTCATGTGACCTGCAATAATCATTAAATAATCCTATATACTCACCACCATTATCTGATCTTATGCATTTCAATTGCCTTTCTATCTCCCTTTCAACCTTGGCATGAAACTCTTTGAATACATTAATAACCTGATCTTTGGTCTTAAAAGCATAGGCCCAAACTTTCCTAGAAAAATCATCTATAAAAGTGACAAAATAAAAGTGCACTACTTATACCAAGAACATCAATAGATCCACTAGGAGTTTTTGTCCTCAAAGGACCACATACATCTGTATAAACACGGTCTAAGGCATGCATTTTTCTAGATAAAGCAGCACTAGCAAATGAAACTCTATGTTGTTTACTAGCCAAACAATTAATACAAGGGTTCAGATGTATACCTTTGAGGTCTGGTAATACCTCTCTCTTGGAAAGAGCTTGCAGCTCCTTCTCACTTATGTGTCCCAATTGCCTATGCCATAACTCCATGCTGAAGTCTTTTTATGTAGCATTTAACTGCTCACCATAAGCTTTAGCCTGCAACATGTACAAAGTATGATATTTCTTTCCACTAGCTATAACAAGAGAACCCTTACTGAGCTTTCATTACCCTCTATGAAATATGCTATCATAGTCTTTATCATCTAGCCTTCCAACTAAAATTAAATTCAGCCTCAAGTCAACCACATGCCTCACATCCTTAAGCACCAACTTGCAGCCAAGGTTGGTCTTTAAATGGATATCACCCATGTCAATGATGTCTGCTATGTCATAGTTGCCCATCTTGACAACACCAAAATTTTCAGACCTGAATGTAGCAAAAAACTCCCTTCATGGTGTAGTATGATAAGAAGCACATGTGTCAATCACCTACTTAAGATCCTACCACACAAGAAAAAATATCATTAGAAGGAGATAAAATCAAATAATCACCACCCCGCACTATAGTTGTGATATTATCTTTTGACTCTGTATACTCAACTTATTTTTTCTTTTTCTTGTTCTTCTTAGGTTGCTTACATTAATTCTTGTAATATCCTTTCTCACCATAGTTATAGCAAACAATATCTTTTCTTGGTCTTGACTTGCTTCTACCCATGCATGAACTACTTCTAGACTTTGACCTTCCTCTGTTCTATGAGATAAGTGCTTGTGAATCATTCTGAGATGTTACTGAACTCTTTCTTCTCAACTCCTCATTCAACAAACTACTTGTTACTTGACTCATGGTGATAATACCATCTGGTGTAGAATTACTAAGGGAAACCACTAGTGTCTCCCAACTTTCTGGCAATGAATTGAGAAGTAACAATGCTTACAACTCATCATCAAGAGACATTTTCATAGAGGATAACTGGTTAGTAATACTCTGTATTTCATTCAAATGCTCAGCAATAGAAGCACTCTCTCTATATTTTAGGTTCATAAGTTTTCTGATCAAAAAAGCTTTGTTGCTAGCTATTTTTCTTTCATAGAGACTTTCCAACTTTTTCCAAAGAGAATATATAGAAATTTCAGTAGAAACATGGTGAAAGACACTATCATCAAGCTACTATCGAATAAACCTAATTGTTTTTCGATCTAATCTCTTCCACTCATCATCTGTCATAGTTGTGGGTTTTGCACTATCCCCCTGCAAAGGTCCATACAAATCTTTGCAATACAAGAGATCTTCCATTCTTGGTTTCCATATCATCTAATTGTTTCCATTCAAATTAATCATGCGAGAAACACTACTGGTCTCCATGTTCAAATACAAAATTAAATCACCAAAACCCTACTCTGATACCAGTTGATAGGATATAACCTTTATATATGAACAAGTACTAAAAAACCATAATACGCAGTGGAATTAAATGAAATCACAATAAAATAGAACACCAAGATATACGTGAAAAGTCCTTTCAATGTAAAGGGTAAAAACCACGGGGCAAACTAGAGATAATTCACTATAATAATAGTGAATATACAAATCTCAATCTCTTGCCCAAAACCCTAACAACAATCACAAGAGAATGACTGGGATACAAGGATCACATCACTGTGCTCAATATCTAAATCCTCCCTAATTCTCTCCAAGTAATCACAGTAAGAAACTATTATAGATTTGATCTAACCTGAGATGAAAACAGTGCTGGATGATTGAGAATAGTTTCTCTGCGTTGTCCTTGTTTTCTTTCCTTTCTTTCTCCTTGGATTTCTGTCTTTTTCTCCTCTTTTTTGCTGCTGCAAGGATCACCACGTTGCTGCAGTTTTTCTCCTAAAAACACAACCACCTACATCTCAAAACGCAGCCACCACACCCCCTTATATTGATTTAGGGTTAGATTAAAGGGGTGTAGACTGTAGACTGATAAAGTCCACCATGGGTTGAACCCACTTTGGGCTGTCAACCCAACACCAACAATTCCTCTCAAGTTCCCCGATTCCTTAATTCTTTATTGAGTATTTGTTGTCGGCTAATGGTGAGTTCCAGTTTTCGGTTTAAGAGAGCTTGTTTGCAAGGAAAGGAAATGTTGCAGTAATGTTTTGCTAAGGAGTTTACTCGGGGCACTATAATCAATGGTAATAGAAAGTGGAAGAATGATTTGCCCTAACTGAGAAGGGAGAGTATCTAGTGGAAAGTGAAATAATTGTTTTTGGCGATAGAGTTCGAGGAAGAATAAAAAGATTCCCAAAGAATAAGGAGAAGTTGCTGGATCTGAGGTGTCAGTTCAATTACCATTTATTTCTCTGCGCAAGCAAGTTCCATTATTGTTTTCGATTCTTCAAGAGCCGGGTCAGCAGCAAGTAAAGAAGCTACTTCCAAATCCAGAAACAAGATTGAAACTATACCGTCAGCAGAAGCCACAGGTTCAAGGTAAGGGTTCAGGTACGACTTAATCATTTCGATTCTGTTCTTAAAGTATAAGCTCTTTGTGCTTCTTCGGCGCTAAGTCAATCAGTGTAATCTCAGGTCAGCGCTAAAGGAATCTAACTCAGCAGCCCTAGGTGGTGTTGTAGAAAGGAAGTAAGCTGTAAGTGAAGTGGGAAGTCTTATTAAGGGGAATCATCAAAACGTAAAGGCTTTCTTTAAAGCTTGAGTTCCTTAAGTGAGCGGTTCGTTCAGGTTAATCAAGTGTAGTTCAAGGATCGTTTTGGGGAGTCTAAGTTTAAGTAAAGTTTCCCGCTATAGTATAGTAAGCGGAATGCAAGTCAGCAACAATTCTTGTTTAGGTCGGATAAAAAGAATAAGTAGGATAAGGAGAAGACTTAGTGGTGTCGTCAGGGAGAGTAGTGGATAAGGCTCCGCGACCAATCCTCATCTTCCTCACCGCGATAGTCTTCGTTGATCTTCCAACAATCGTCGGACTTAAGGAGAACGAAAGGCGGACTTAAGGGAATGAAAGGAACGCCTGTGCCCTCACAGCAATAGCAATTGCAACAGCGATCTGCTCTTGCTCTACTCACGAAGCCTTTGGCTCGTAAACTGTTTGCTTTGTATCAGTCCAAGGTTGGTATTCTTGACAGTAGCACCATCTTGTGGGGGCATGATATCACTTGTATCAACTATATGAGGAAATCTCTCTACTTTGTTGAGGAAAATCCTTTATTCTGTTGAGGAAAATCTTCTCTTCTAATTTGTATAAATAGGATAGGGACATATTAATGTATTAAAGCTAAAGCTACTTTAATAAAACTTCTTCAATAATTGTTCTTATCTTTTATTCTTTCCATATCCTATTCATATTGATTAGCGCACTCAAATCCATTCCTTCCTTGACTTCGGCAACAAACTAGCATATCGCCCCACTCAGAAACTCACTCTTGACATGTATAGGGCCTAAACTCACTCTTGACTTTTTATGTGCCTAGCCCAGAGCTGCTTTCGAATTAGAAGGAAGGCCATATAATAAAGCTATACTAGGCGAGATCCACTATACACTTGCTTGCTTTCTACTGTTCCGAGATACAACACCGCTTCTTCTATCTATGATACCGGATAACACAACTTTGCAACCGTGGAGAGCTTACTTGGATTCCCTCGGATCATTGAACTATCTTAAGAGAGCGGGTCAGATTACACAATAAGGAGCCGTCTTCATCTATATCTATTATCAACCACTTCTTTTCTTTTGTGACATTAATAGAGCACATAGCATTATTTTAAGTGCTTTTTTGCGCATAGCATTGTTTTGAGTACTTTTCCTAGATATCCTTATCTTTCTCCGATTCACTCTATGCCTTGTGCTTCGACTTTCAATTCAATGTTTCTCTATGCTCTTCCAGATAGAAGAAGGAGTGAGTTTACTTTTGCCAATATGAGAAAGGAAGCTTTAGGAGTGATCTGTCCCTGTCCTGTAACTATAAATCACTTGAATAAGAGAAGGCATCCTAGGGAAGATGGTATGTCCCTTTCATGATCTTGGCGTCGCCTTTATTCATTATACCGATTATCTATCCTTGTCAAGATAGAGTTGGTGCGCAATCTATTGATCATTGGTATAATATAAATAGAAAGAAAAGAAATATAGCTTGTAGAAGAGAAAGAGAAGTCAAATAAATATAGCTTCCCATTAATCGGCCAGCTGAAGAACGTAGATTCGATTCGAAAAAGCAAGCTGATTAGACTAAATGAAATAGGCTTTCAGCACCTTTATCGAATAAGGCACTACCCTAGTCATTCAGCAACGGAATCCTTATGTGTATACGCGGGGATCATCATTCATTCCTGCGGTCATGTATTGGGTTGAATGATTACCTTAGAAAGAGGGTTTGGTAGATAGGGATTGTAGTTGCTTTCTACGCGCTTGCTTCTAATAAGTCAAGTAAGCGCATACTCGCCTTACAGTGGTCTGCGCTTTCCACTCCATAAGCATTTATTAAGTGTTAGAGCTAGTCTCAGGATATTTATCACAAGGTAATTTTGACAACCCAACAAAGACAATAAAGCGAAAAGATAAAAGAAGCGACAAGAACATCATATTTTCATGGTTTGGTCAATTGACTTTGACCTACATCCACGGATGAAAGAGGAGCAAATCACTACTATAAAAGGGACAATTACAAATGCCTTAGGAAGATGTTCCTAAGCCATAAAACACCCGAAAATACTAAACAAGAAAAACCTCAACTATAAGCCCAAACTATTTAACTGAGTGTGGACTTAAACCCAAAGCAAACACTTAGGTTTTTCTTGTGGTGTCACTTGTGGTGCGACTTGTGGTGCATCTGACTTCAAAGCCCAGACCCTTATTTATAGTTCCAATAGGAGATAACAAGTCTGATTTTCCCGATGTGGGACTATGGGACTTGCCAAACTAACAAATCTCTACCTTGGCATGTCCCAACAAAACTTGCTCCACCTTCTTCACAAATGCCCCAATGGGCAATCACCAACAATGAACACCAACCAAGTCCAAGCACTGCTTGAACTTGTAAACCGGAAGAGGCTTCATAAGCATATCAGTTGGATTGTCCTTCGTACGAATTTTCTGAACAAGGACATTTCCCTCAGCAATAGTATCCCATTTGCATCCAACAATTTTCGTACCCGAAGGCGGCTTCACAAGATCCCAAGTTCTATTCCGATGGAGAGACTCAATTTCTTCATTCATCATAATCAACCACTTAGCGGAATTATCACAAGAAATTGGATCTGAGTAGGAAGTAGGCTCACCAACTTCACTTGTCTCTTCTGCAACAGACAAAGCATATGCAACCAAATTTGCATATCTTTGTGGTGGTCGAATATCTCTCCGTGGTCTATCCTTGGCTATGGAATATTGCTCTTCCTCTGGATCATCTGCGTCAGTAGACTCGGGACCACCTACTGGCATTCTTTGAGTAGAAGAGTTCGACTTAAAAGAATCTGAACTACCAATCTCAAGCTCCACCTGCTTCTACGCACTATCATTTGTACAACTAGTAGAATCCTCTTTGGAAGATAACATAAACAATTCATCAAAAGTAACATCTCTACTGATTATAAATTTTGGGGATTTGGGATCAGAACACCATAATCTGTATCCTTTCACCCCAGAAGCATACCCAAGGAAAATGCACTTTTTAGCTCGAGGCTCTAATTTTCCTTCATTTACATGCATGTATACTAGACACCCAAAAATTTTTAAATCAGAGTAATCAGTAGGAGTACCTGACCAAACTTCCTCCGGAGTTTTAAAGTTAAGTGATGCAGAAGGAGCGCGGTTGACAACGTAACAGGCCATATTAATCGCCTTTGCCCAAAAGTCCTTTGTCAACTCTACATTTGAGATCATACACCTTGCTCTCTCCAAGAGTGTTCTGTTCATACGTTTGGCCACACCATTTTGCTGAGGCGTCATCCTAACAGTGCGATGCCGAACGATTCCTTCATTTTTGTAGAATGCTTCAAAGTCACCTTCACAAAATTCCATGTCATTATCTGTTCGAAGTCGCTTAATCTGTTTACCTGTTTGCTTCTCAATCAAAGCCTTCCATTGTTTAAAAGTTAGAAAAACATCATTTTTATGCTTCAAAAAATAAACCCAAACTTTCTTGGAATAATCGTCAATGAAAGTCAACATATACCTAGCACCACCCTTAGACTGAACATGAGATGGACCCCAAAGGTCTGAATGAATATAGTCAAGAGTACCTTTTGTTTTGTGAACTGCCGGAGAAGTGAAGCTGACTCTTTTCTGCTTTCCAAAAATGCAGTGTTCACAAAAGTCTAGTGGCCCAATACTCTGTCCGCAAAGTAGACCTCTTTTGCTCAATATGCTCAAACCTTTTTCGCTTATATGACCCAAACGCATATGCCATAATTTGGTGATGTTAGAATCAGACAATGATGATGACGAAACTGCAACCGAACCTGTGACAGTAGTTCCCTACAGAATATACAAGCTACCAGACCTACAAGCTTTCATAACAACAAGAGCACTTCTAGAAACTTTCATAACTCCACCTTCAGCTGTGTATTTACACCCAAGGGCCTCTAGGGTGCCTAAATAGATGAGATTCATTTTTAAATCAGGAACATGTCTAACATTAGTGAGCGTCCTCACAATACCATCATGCATTTTAATTCGGATTGTGCCTCTACCAACAACATCACATGCGGCATTATTGCCCATCAAAACAATTCCACCATTACAAAATTCATATGTGGAAAACAAATCCCTATTAGGACACATGTGATAAGAACAACCCGAATCTAAAATCCATTCATTTTTAAACATCGTCCTGTCATCAGTAGCAAAGAAAATATTTTCAACATTCTCATCAGATGCTACACTAGCTTCAGCAGACTCAGTAGTATTCTCAACAAGTTTTCCCTTTTGCTTTAATTTATTTTTAAATTTAAAGTAATCAGTCTTAATGTGCCCCATTTTATGACAATATCTACATTCTAAATTTCTATGTCTGGATTTAGATCTAGATTTAGATCTACTACTGTCAAATTCTCTTTTATCCATTCTACCCCTGACAACCAGACCCTTAGTCTGATTCTCTCTACTTTCCCTAGTGATATTCCTATCTATTTGCTCCTTAGATTTCAATGCAGATTTAATTTCTTGATACGAAACTGTTTCTTTTCCATAAATCAAAGTATCACGGAAATGCTTAAAAGATTGGGGAAGAGAACACAAGAGTAACAAAGCCTTATCCTCATCATCAATTTTTGCATCTATATTCTCCAAATCCATAACCAAAGAATCAAACTTATCAAGATGTGAGAGTATAGATGTACCTTTAGTCATCCGAAGCATATACAAACTCTGCTTCAAGTAGAGACGATTCTCCATTGTCCTCTTCATGTACAAGGCTTTAAGCTTGTCCCGCATGCTCTTAGCCGTAGTCTCCATAGCTACCTCCCGTAAAACCTCGTCAGAGAGATTTAGAATGATGCTTGATCGGGCCTTCTTATCCATACCCGCAAGCTCTTCTTTTGACATATCATCTAGAATGCTCTTGGCTCCCTGTAGTACCAAATCAACTCCGTCTTGAACTAGAATGGCCTCTATCTTGAGTTGCCACAAGCCGAAGTTGACATTTCTGTCGAATTTCTCGACAACAATCTTTGTTATTGTCATCGTTGTCAAAAGATCCCGAAACCAGGTTCTGATACCAGTTTGTTAGACTAGCCTCAGGATATTTACCATAAGGTAATTTTGGCAACCCAACAAAGACAATAAAGCGAAAAGATAAAAGAAGCGACAAGAACACCAGATTTACGTGGTTCGGTCAATTGACTTTGACCTACATCTACGGACGAAAGATGAGCAAATCACTACTATAAAAGGGACAATTACAAATGCCTTAGGAAGATGTTCTTAGGCTATAAAACACCCGAAAATACTAAACAAGAAAAACCTCAACTATAAGCCCAAACTATTTAACTGAGTGTGGACTTAAACCCAAAGCAAACACTTAGGTTTTTCTTGTGGTGCCACTTGTGGTGCATCTGACTTCAAAGCCCAGGCCCTTATTTATAGTTCCAATAGGAGATAATAAGTCTGATTTTTCCGATGTGGGACTATGGGACTTGCCAAACTAACATTAAGGATTCTCCAATCGGTAAATCTCATTCGACTCGGTAATTCCTTTGGCTGTCTAGAATTAGAAATTTCATAACTAGAAGAAGACCTCGAGTAAATACTCCTATATCCGACACCTTGAGTCTCGCTCGAGCATATACGAACCTTGGATTGACTATCCCATAACGTAACTCGTAAACTCACTCCGATCCTAGCTAATCTAAGTGCTAAGAGCTTTAATTTCCCTCCGTTCCTTTGCTTGCCCTACTGTTTAGTCCGGGAGCACATCCTTAACGAAACTCCTTTCCAGCAGCTGCAGCAGAAGAAGATTGGTTTCCCTATCTCAGTCTTGGTCCAGCGGATTAGTACTCCGGCAAAGAGAAAGAAAGAAAGACTACAATCAAAAGGATTAAGAAGCCATCAAGAAAGGTAGGCAAGGAAGGATTATAACAGCTTAATGGCGCTGCTAAGAGCGAGGAAATATTAGCCTATTAAAATCAAAGAGCACTTGATCTTATCTTTAAACAAAACAAACCGTTTGGGAGACGTCGAGGCCAATAACAATCAAAGGGGAATTAGGATGGTACATCATCTTTTTGTAGCCCCTGAGCCAAGTAGTTGATGCGCTAAGATAGCTAGAGTATTAGGAGCAGGCGCAGCTATCAGCTTAGGCAATATTTGGATGCGGTTGTAGTGAGCAATGAGAACAAAAGGTTCAATAAAGAGCTTTTCGCACTAAGGGATGGATGATGCGGCAGTACTTTTAACTTTATATGCTACCTCGCATATTAATGAAGCATTGAGTATTGAGGGGCAATGAAATACAGAAACCCTATTATTTCCTCCAATGTGAGTTAGGGGGGGGGGGAGGGATAGCATAATGAAAATATGTATAGCCTCGGATACGCTTGCCTCAGGTGTGCCCCCGAGACTTTTGGAATGAATAAGCAGCTGTGTAACAAAGAACGAATGGAACGGCCCGAGACTTTTGGAATGAATAAGAAAGCAGCTGTGTAACAAAGAACGAATGGAACTCCACTAGAGGCTATATAGTTAAGGCATAATAGACCAAACTAAAGGGCTGTTATCAAAACGATTTCTTGGCAGATAAAAGAATACCCACCTTTCCGCTTTCACTGCTACGAAATGAATCTTCCCTATCTCCGTAAACTTACATACGCCTTCCACCCGCTAAGGTCCTAATGTCTTCAACAACCAAACTGAAATCATGGATGGGGAAGTAGCGATAGCTCATTGAGGATCATAGCTCCGAAGCTAAACCAAGGTTAGTTTAGTCGATGTGAGTTAGGGGACTTGTTGAATGAAAGGCATCTCCCTTCTTTCTTATTGGTGAGAACACCTATTCGGGGTCAACCCATGAAATCAAGGAAGGGTTGGAAAAGCTCAAAAGTAAAGGAGAGGGTTGGAAAGCTCGACAGTAAAGGAGAGGGTTGCAAAGCTATATGTAGCTGTTCTGGAACCATGGATTTAGCATCTTTTAAGATGATCAATGAGTCATAAGTGTTGAATCTTGTATTTAGTGAAACCACTTGATATATGTTTATGATTTAATCTACGTTTTGAGTGACGCAGGATGCTTCGATCAGAATGAGACAATTAAAGCATGAAAGAAGATTGGACATCGAGCCGGTGGATCGGTCGACGTATCAACAGAAGGCTTCGGGTTGTGGACTCGGGCATCGGGCCAAGAAGAGCGGGTATTGCGCCAAGGATATCGGAGTTGCGGAGTCAACTGGCCGATTGGACAATAGGCCGCAGGAGAGGAAGATGAGTCGAAGAATCAGACGAAGCGTCGAGGGACCAATGACATGTCAGACAACTTGGTTAATTGCTTAGGATTAATTGTCTTAATCGAAGTTTTGTTTTAGATGTGCAGGATTAACTATGATGGAAGTAAGACATAGAGCAGGAGTTGCACCGGAGTCAAGACTATGATCACGTTGGGAGTTCGAGAGTTCGACGGAAGTCCGGACGGTCGTCGGAGGTTTTGTGGGAACAAATCCGAGAAGTCCAGGAGTTTTCCAAAAGAAGCTCGTCGGAACTCGCCAAGTGAATCGTCGCAAGTCCAAGAGTTTGCCAGAAGTCCGTAGAAGCATCGCCGAAGGTTCGTCGGATATTCGTCGAAAGCTCGCCGGAAGAAGCGACTGACGCACCGGAGCAAGTTGCAGTAAATGTCTTAAGAAATATTGTAGTTAGCATATAGATTAAGTTAGGAATGGGAGGTGATCACATTAACTTAATATGGGAGCAATTGGGCCCTTGACAGACCCAAATTGGGCCGAATGGATCAACCCATTCGGACCAGAATTCCTGCTAGGCGGTGGCACTGCCCAAGAGATGGTCTCCCAAGAAAGTTGGGCGGTGGCACCGCTTGGGCTCAGTCTCCGAGCGAGACTGGGCGGTGCAACCGCCCCTGATAGGCGGTGGAACCGCCTGAGCTCGGTCTCCGAGCTCTGCCAAGCAGTGCAACCACCCCTGACAGGAGGTGGCACCGCCCAAAGGCTCAGTCTTCGAGCTCTGCCAGGTGGTGCAACCGCTAGACCCCGGAATTCCGGGAGATAACAGTTTTGAGCTCGGAATTCAAATCGGTTTGGGGCCTATATATACCCCACCCTTTCCTGCATGAAAGGGCACCGAAAGCTTGATCTTACTCTGTGATTTTAGAGCTCAAAAGTGTTGTAAAGGCTAGAAGTTCTCCTTCCTCTTTTCTTCCAAGTTTTGATCTTTTAAGAGAGGAGAGAAAATTCTATAAGGGTTGTCTCCTAAGCCCGTTAAAAGGAGTGAAACTGTAAAAGGGTGGTTGGCCTTCGCCTATTAAAGGAAGGTCTCTAGTGGACGTTGGTGACCTCATCGGAGGAGGAAGCCAAAAGTGGATGTAGGTCAAGATTGACCGAACCACTCTAAATCTTGGTTTGTATTTACTTTGAGCATCTTATCTTTACTGCAAACCTCCTCAGTAGCTTACTGCCTTCTGCTCATTTACGAACGTGTTTCATAGTTAAGTATTTTCCAAATCGGCGTTAAGACGGAAATCACTTTTATTGTACGAATGTAGTTTTAATCGTCGAGAGTTTTCCGTTGCACTAATTCACCCCCCCCCCCCCCCCCCCCCCTCTTAGTGCTCTTGATCCTAACAATTGGTATCAGAGCCCAGTATTTCTCATTTCAGATTTACACTCGAGAGAAATGACTCTTCATGGCTTTTAAGAGGGCTTATCGGTTGTTCGTCCACCATTGTTTAACGGATTGGACTACACTTATTTGAAAACTCGAATGAGAGTTTTCTTGATTTCTACGAATTTGGATTTATGGAATTTTGTTGAAAACGGTTTTCAACTTCCCTCTAAACCGATAAATGAATGGTCGGATTTGGAGAAGAAGTATTTTTCTTTAAACGCAAAGGCTTTGAATGCCTTATTTTGAGTTTTGGACAAAAATGAGTTCAATCGGATTTCTACGTGCGAAACGACTTTTGACATTTGGCGAACACTTGAAATCACGCACGAGGGAACTAATAGAGTCAAAGACTCGAAAGTTAACATTTTATTGCATGATTTTGAGTTTTTTCGAATGCAACTAAGCGAGACTATAGGCGACATGTACACTCGTTTCACAGATGTCGTCAATAATCTAAGAGTTCTTGGTAAATCTTTTTTAAATTTTGATATCGTAAGTAAGATCTTAAGATCCCTTCCAAAAAGGTGGGATCCTAAAATAACTACAATACAAGAAATAAAAAATTTAAATATCTTTCCACTTGAAGAACTTATCGGCTCATTGATGACATATGAAATGGTGTGCAATGCACATGATGAACAAAACAACCTTCCAGATTTGGGACATAGAACATTTGAAGACCACTCGAGCATAAGCTCAAGTGATGATGAACAAGAACTACAAATGAAATTTAAAAAATTAAAGAAACAAAATTTTAAGAACAAAAAGAACGAAACTACTTGCTTTCAATGCAAGAAGAAGAATACAAAGTGGGATGAATCGAGCTCCTCCGAAGACGAGGAGAAAATCAACAAAGACGAGGTGGCAAACTACGCCTTAACCACTTTCAATGATGAGGTAATCGAAATCCCCCTAATTTATTTTGAAATTACTTGATGCTTTCATAATGTATTTTCTTTTTTAGTTTAGAATTAATTTTCTTAAAAATTATATGTTTAAAAATAAAAATACAAAAAATATGTTCATGCTAGTAATTTTGAAAATGATAATATTGCATATTTTATAATAAACAAACAAAATGATTTTGATTGAAAATATGAAATCATGGTTAAGAAGTAATAATGTTTATCATATTGATTTCCATTGTTATTTCTCGATTTTTAATGAAATCATGTTTGATTCGAAGTAATGCATAAAGTTGTAATGAAATTATTGAAATTTTGATACCATGATTTGATAATTTTGTGCATGAGATTTTAAGTTATACATGATGATAAGCATGTGTTATTTTCATGAGTGTATTTGAAAACTATGGCAAAAATGTGCCCGAATGCACGAATTTGTTAAGATTATTTTTCGAACTTTCTTGATGCAATGATCAAATCACTATAATTGCTATAATGAGAATTTTACACTATTACATACCTTAATAACATGTTGAAAATTATATGTTTTGGATACAAAAATTTTCATGATCATGAGCATGTTTTATCTTCATGATTGTGTTTGAAAATCTATAGCAAAACCATGTCCGAATGCATGAAAGTGTTAAATTTTATTTTTGGATTTTCTTGATCCTAACAATTCATTTTTGAAAATCTATTGATCTTGATTTGATGATTTAAATGAGCTTTATCTTGATTTTTTAAATTTTATAAATTGAGATTTCTTATGCTTAAATCAAGATTTTATATGCATGAATTAACATCTTGTTCTCTTACAAGATTGAATGAATTCTATCATTTTCATGATCTCCTAAGAATTCTTTATGTTATTTATTTAAGAGGAGATTTGTTAAAATGAATCACGGTTTCTATTGATTTTTTGAAATTATAACTTGAGTATTCATTTTATAAATCAAGATTGTTTATATGTTCTCTCATGACATCTTTTAAGGCTTATGACTTGAATTTTGTTATGTAAAATTCTTTGAATGAATGAAATACATCTCATCACCTAATAATTCTTCTTGATATTCCTTATGTGATGATATGAATACATAAAATATTTATTAATTTGTTTTGATGTATACAAATAAGAAGTTTCGCATGGTAGGATGTAATTTGACAAAATTGGTACCATCATGATGTGAAATAAATAATGATTTAGAATCATACATTAATGATGATTTTATATTTTATGATTTGGTATGATGCATGTAATGATGAAATATTCATGAATTTGAAATGATGCATGCAATACTTATGACAATGATGTACATAATGTATTGCATATGATGTGTATCATGAATGCTTTAAATGATGAATGTTTGGTATCATGATCAACATGTTGATAAATGTTTAAAAATTTTAACGTTTGAATATCATGTATGATATGCTTATTAATAATGATTGATTTATTTTTCGGTATTGTGCATGAAAAATAAAGTTTTTTGAAATTGTGTATGTTTTAATTTGAATATATAATGATGCACAAATAAGATTGATACTTACCTTCGTCATGATCTAGAAATTGATGTAAAGGGTCTTCCCTTCTTTTTGATAATGACAAAAGGGGAGATAGCTAGCTTGCACAAGACAAGGGAAGCAAAAATTGTAAATGTACATATCGCAAAAAGATGCAAAACTTATTAGTTTGCTCAACTCAAATGTGCAATCTTTAATCTCTACCAAATGCGCAATCTTGCCTATTTCAAAAAGCAAAACTTGCAACTTGCACGTTGCAATATGAAGCAAGAATCATAAGCTTACACAAGAAAGCTATCTTGCACTTGCTTTCAAAATTGTTGCTAGCTTGTATGTGGTAAAACTTGCATATCGTAAAAATTGCTAGCTTGTAGTCTAAAGAGAAGCAAACAGTTGCTATCTCAAGAAAAGCTAAAAATGCTAAACTTGCACTTTGCAACATAAGCAAAATTACGAGCTCAAACATTGCAAAGGAAGCAAAAATTTGCTAGCTTGCAACTTGCATATTTCAAGAAGCAAGAGTTGCCTTCTTGAACATCTCTAATTTGCTAGCTTGCATGATGTAGAAGTTGCTATCTCAAAAGAAGCAAAAGTGCTATCTTGTATGTTATAAAACTTGCATATCTAAAACTTGATAGCTTGAATGTTCTAAGCATGATGTAACACTTGATAAATTTTCTAGCTTCCATGATGATAAAACTTGATATTATGTTTTTCATGTAATAAGTTAAATTAATACTACAAACACATTAGAGTTGTAACTTCTCCTTTTTGTTGATGACAAAGGAGAAGTATGATATTATGCATAAGTTTATGCATAAGTTCATGATGACGTGTTGCAAGTATTCATGATGAATATTACAATGACTTGAATTCAGATTGAATTCAAGATTCTATCAATATGACATATTGATAGGGGGAGTTTGTTTAAACTCCGGGAGTTAAGGTTAACTCCGTCATCAAGTGGTTGTCATCATCAAAAAGGGGGAGATTGTTGAATCTCGTATTTTGATGATGAAACCACTTGATATATGTTTATGATTTAATTTGCGTTTTGAGTGACATAGGATGCTTCGATCAGGATGAGACAATTAAAGCAGAAAAAATTATGTTGTGCCGGAGGAACATGTCAGAAGATTGGACGTCGGGCCAGTGGATCGGTCGACGTATCGACAGAAGGCTTCGGGCCGTGGACTCGAGCATTGAGCCAAGAAGAGCGGGTATTGCGCCAAGGATATTGGAGTTGTAGAGTCAATTGGCCGATTGGGCAATAGGCCGCAGAAGAGGACGATGCGCCGAAGAATCGGACGAAGCGTCGAGGGACCAATGACATGCCGGACAACTTGGTTAATTGCTTAGGATTAATTGTCTCGATCGAAGTTTTGTTTTACATGTGCAGGATTAACTACGATGGAAGTAAGACATGCAGCAGGAGTTGCACCGGAGTTAAGACTATGATCACATTGGGAGTTCGAGAGTTCGACGGAAGTCCGAACGGTCGTCGGAGGTTCTGCGTGAACAAATCCGAGAAGTCCAGGAGCTTGCCAAAAGAAGCTCGTTGAAACTCGCCAAGTGGATCGTCGCAAGTCCAGGAGTTTTCCAGAAGTCCGCAGAAGCATCACCAAAGGTTCGTCGGATGTTTGCCGGAAGTTCGCCGGAAGAAGCGATTGACGCACCGGAGCAAGTTGCAGTAAATGTCTTAAGAAATATCGTAGTTAGCATGTAGATTAAGTTAGGAATGGGAGGTGATCACATTAACTTAATCTGGGGGCAATTGGGCCCTTGACAGACCCAAATTGGGCCGAATAGATCAACCCATTCGGACCAAAATTCCTGCTAGGCGGTGGCATCGCTAGGGTCGGCAGTGGCACCGCTAGGGTCGGTAGTGGCACCACCCAGGAGATGGTCTCCCAGGAAAGCTGGGTGGTGCAACCGCCCCAGTCAAGCGGTGGCACCGTCTGGGCTCAGTCTCCAAGCGAGACTGGGCGGTGCAACCGCCCTTGACAGGCAGTGGAACCGCTTGAGCACGGTCTCCGAGCTCTACCAAGCGGTGCAACCGCCCCTGACAAGAGGTGGCACCGCCCAGAGGCTCAGCCTCCAAGCTCTGCCAAGTGGTGCAACCGCCCCTGATAGGAGGTGGCACCGCCCAGAGCCTCAGTCTCCGAGCTCAGTTAGGCGGTGCAACCGCCCCAGTCAGGCGGTGCAACCACCAGACCCCGGAATTCCAGGAGATGATAGTTTTGATCTCAGAATTCAAACTGGTTTGGGGCCTATATATACCCCACCCTTTCCTGCATGAAAGGGCACCGAACACTTGATCTTACTCTATGATTTTAAAGCTCAAAAGTGTTGTAAAGGCTAGAAGTTCTCTTCCCTCTTTTCTTCCAAGTTTTGATCTTTCAAGAGAGGAGAGAAAATTCTATAAGGGTTGTCTCCTAAGCCCGTCAAAAAGAGTGAAACTGTAAAAGGGTGGTTAGCCTTCGCCTATTGAAGGAAGGCCTCTAGTGGACGTTGGTGACCTCATCAAAGGAGAAAGCCAAAAGTGGATGTAGGTCAAGATTGACCGAACCACTCTAAATCTCGATTTGCATTTACTTTAAGCATCTTATCTTTACTGCAAACATCCTCAGTAGTTTACTGCCTTCTGCTCATTTATGAACGTGTTTCATAGTTAAGTATTTTTCGAATCGGTGTTAAGATGAAAATCGATTTTATCGTACGAATGTAGTTTTAATTGTCGAAAGTTTTCCGCTGCACTAATTCAACCCCCCCCCCCTCTTATTGCTCTCGATCCTAACAATAGGAGCCGTGGACTCATCGATAGATTGACTGTGGGTTTGGGACTGGACAGAGTCTACGATCTGATGCATACGCGAAGTACCCGGTTTATGGTTGATGGCCAAGGACATTGATTCTTCCCTTCAAAGTTCTCACCAGCAAAATGGGAAGTAGAATTCCAAGATGTAGCGAACCTTAACATTGCTAATGCTGTTAGGATCAAGAGCACTAAGAGGGGGGGGGGGTGAATTAGTGCAGCGGAAAACTTTCGACGATTAAAAAGGTGTTCGTACGATAAAAGCAATTTCGGTAGAAAAGCCGATTCGTAAATCTCTTTAACTTGTAATCAAGCGAGATGTGGTTAAAGGAAATCTATGAAGGTAATTTGCAGTTATGATGAAAGTTAAAATGTAAGCCAAACTGAAATATGATGTTCGTACGATAAAACTGATTTACGTCTAAACACCGATTTGGAAAATACTGAACTTTAAAACACGATCGTAAATGTGCAGAAGGCAGTAAGCTATTGAGGAGGTTTGCAGTAAGGATAAGATGCTCAAAGTAAATGTAAACCGAGATTTAGAATGGTTCGGTCAATCTTAACCTACATCCACTTTTGGCTTCCTCCACCGCGAGGTCACCGACGTCTACTAGAGGCCTTCCTTCAATAGGCGAAGGCCAACCACCCTTTTACAGTTTCACTCCTTTTGACGGGCTTAGGAGACAACCCTTACAGAATTTTCTCTCCTCTCTTTAAAGATCAGAACTTGGAAGAAAAAAGGGAGGAGAACTTTTGGCCTTTATAACAATTTTGAGCTCTAAAAATCATAGAATAAGATCAGGATTTCGGTGAGTTTTTGGTGCTCTTTCAGTGCTAAAAGGGTGGGGTATTTATAGGCCCCAACCCAGTTTGAATTTCGAGCTCAAAACTGTCAATTCCCGGAATTCCGGGATCTGGTGGTTGCACCTCCTGACTGAGGCGGTTGCACCGCCTGGCAGAGCTCGAAGACTGAGCCTCTAGGCGGTGCCACCTCCTGTCAGGGGCGGTTGCACCTCCTGCCAGGGCTCGAAGACCGAGCTCATGCGGTGCCACTGCTTGATTGAGGCGGTTGCACCTCCTGCCAGAGCTCGAAGACTGAGCTCAAGCGGTGCCACCTCCTGTCAGGGGTGGTTGCACCGCCCAGTCTCGCTCGGAGACTGAGCCCAGGCGGTGCCACCGCCTGGCTGGGGCGGTTCAACCGCCTGGCAGAAATCAGGGTCCGAATGGGTTGATCCATTCGGCCCAATTTGGGTTTTTCAGGGGCCCAATTGCCCCAAGATTAAGTTAATGGGATCACCTCCAATTTCCAACTTAATCATTGTGCTAACTACGATATTTCCTAAGACATTTACTGCAACTTGCTCCGGTGCGTCAATCGCTTCTTCCGGCGAGCTTCCGGCGAACTTCCGTCGATCATCCGATGAACCCTCGGTGATGCTCCTGCGGACTTCCGGCAAACTCCTGGACTTGCGATGATCCACTTGGCGAGTTCCGATGAGCTTCTTTGGCAAGCTCATGGACTTCTCGGATTTGTTCCCGCAGAACCTCCGACGACTGTCCAAACTTCCGTCGAACTCTCGAACTCCCAACGTGATCATTGTCTTGATTCCGGCGCAACTCCTACTGCATATCTTACTTTCATCGTAGTTAATCCTGCACACTTATCTCAACATATATATTAGATAACAAATGACAACTGATTTCATCATCAAAATCAGAGATTCAACAATCTCCCCCTTTTTGATGATGACAATCAATTGATAATAGAGTTAACCTTAACTCCCCCTATCTATATGTCATACTTAAGATAAGTCATTTTTGAATTCAAAACTTTTGAATTCAAGAGACATATTGATAAGTTAAAATCATTTAAACTTATCAATACTCCCATCATGATTCCCATCATGATGTTTCTCTCTGAAGATTATGTCAAGGCTTGACATTCATTTTCAAATTTTACATTACAAGTTTGAATGATGGTAATAGTAGCAATTCATCATATTATAAGATGTCAACATGTAAAACTGCGAAGTAAGATTTTGATATTATTACATGATGCACACATTTCAAATGTTTTAGCAATTATTACATTTCATCATATGGTAAGATATCAATACGTAAAATTACGATGCAAGTTTTTTATTTGATATCTTGACACGATACAAACAAGGCATAGCATAGCATTAATACTCATATATTTCTCCCCCTTTGTCATCAACAAAAAGTGTGGTAATTGTGATACCAAGAGAATAATATAAGCAAATTTTGAGCATAACTGTGATAATTGTTCATGCTTTTACTAGGTTCATGTTATTTTCCAATAGTGAGTGATAGGAAATCAATTATATAAGCATATAAAGGAAAGCATGATATGTAGATCACTTTGAGTACTTCTTCCTTTTTATTTGTTATAATCTTTTTGCATGAAGGAGGAAGGCTATTTGTGAGTTTACTTTGAGTGAAGTTAAAATCGATGAGAGATTAAATCATGCTTCATTTTTACAAGGATCAAGATATATATGTGAAACAAATCTTTGCAAGTAAAAACACTATCATCCATATTTCAAGCATGAATCATTTCATCAAATCCATTTCAGAAAAATATTTTTCATATAATAAGTGTATGAGAAAATCTGATTGTTAGGATACCAATTGTTAAGCGAATCCGAAAATAAAATTAACACTTTCATGCAGTCAGACAAGACTATGCTATAGATTTTCAAATACAATCATGAATCATGAAGACAAAACATGCTTATTGTTATGGAAATTTTTGTATTCAACACATAATTTCTAACATGTTATTTAGGCATGTAATGGCAATCAAGTGATTTGATCATTCAATAAAGTCCGAAAAATAATTTTAACTAGTTTATGTATTCGGACACATCAACATTCCTAATTCTCTTCTTATGAAATCAAATTGTTCTTCACTTAGAGGTTTTGTAAAAATATCAGCTAGTTGATGTTTAGTATCAATGAACTCTATGATTACATCATGATTAGTAACATGATCTCGTATAAAGTGATGTCTAATATCAATATGTTTTGTTCTTGAGTGTTGTATAGGATTCTTTGTTAAGCATATTGCACTTGTGTTATCACATTTAATGGGAATATTTTTAAGATGAACTTTATAATCTTCTAAGGTGTTTTTCATCCATACAACTTGTGCACAGTATGCACTTGCTGCAATATATTCAGCTTCGGTTGTTGATAGTGCAACCGAGTTTTGTTTCTTAGATGACCAGGAAACAAGGGCATGTCCTAAAAATTGACATGTTCCTGACGTGCTTTTTCTATCTAGTCTACAGCCAGCAAAGTCCGCATCAGCATAAGCAATTAACTCAAGATTCTCTGATTTTGGATACCATAATCCTAGATTTGTGGTACCATTAAGATATCTAAGTATTCTTTTAACTGCTTTGAGATGAGATATCTTAGGGTTTGATTGAAATCTAGCACAAAGTCCTACACTGAACATGATATCTGGTCTAGTTGCAGTGAGGTAAAGTAAACTTCCTATCATGCCCCTATAAGTTTTTTGATCGAAACTTTTTCCACTTTCATCAATTTCTAACTTAGTGGAGGTGCTCATATGAGTGTTAATAGCTTTTGAGCTATTCATATTAAACCTTTTTAGCAATTTCATAGCATATTTAGTTTGACTAATAAAGATGTCATTGCTTAGTTGTTTGATTTGTAAGCCTAAGAAGAATGTTAATTCTCCCATTAAACTCATTTCGAATTCAAGACTCATAGTTTTAGCAAAAGATTCACAAAGAGATTCATTCGTAGAACCAAAGATAATATCATCAACATAAATCTAAACAATGAGAAAATTATTTTCAAAATTCTTGATGAACAATGTAGTATCAACCTTGCCTTTTGTGAAATTATTTTCAATAAGAAAAGAACTAAGTCTCTCATACCAAGCCCTCGGAGCTTGTTTTAAATCATAGAGAGCTTTAGTTAATCTAAACACATGATTAGGGAGGCTATTATTTTCAAATCCAGGAGGTTGTTCAACATAGACTTCTTCGGAAATAAAGCCATTAAGAAAAGCACTTTTAACATCCATTTGAAACAACTTAAAATTATTACTACTAGCGTAGGCAAGGAGCATCCTTATGGCTTCTAATCGAGCCACAGGAGCGAAGGTTTCTTCGTAATCGATACCTTCTTCTTGGTTGAAATCTTTGGCCACTAATCTAGCCTTGTTTCTAACCACGATACCATATTCATCTTACTTGTTTCTAAAAACCCATTTAGTACCAATAACTAAATGGTCAGTTGGCCTAGGAACAAGCTTCCACACCTTATTTCTCTTAAATTGATTTAATTCATCTTGCATTGCGATAATCCATGAATCATCTTTTATAGCTTCATCAACACATTTGGGTTCAATTTGGGAGAGAAAAGCGGCGTTGGCACCAAAATTTTTAAGAGAAGAACGTGTTTGAACCCCCTTTGATGTGTCTCATAAGATTAGCTCCTTAGGATGAGCATCTACATACTTCCAATCCTTGAGTAAGGATGTTTCGGAAGTGGATGCATCCAAGTTGCTAGTTGGAGACGGGGTTTCATTTAAATTCAAGGAATCAAAATTAACATCATCATCAAAATCGTTTTTCCTAATTTCGGAAATCTCATTGAAAACAACATGAATGGATTCTTCAATAATTAAAGTTCTTTTATTGAAGATACAAAAAGCTTTAGAAACCGAAGAATAACAAGAAAGATTCCTTCATCGGATTTAGCATCAAATTTTCCTAAGTTATCTTTTTCATTCAAGATAAAACACTTGCACCCAAATACTTTAAAATATGAAACATTGGGTTTTTTGTTGTTCCATAACTCATAGAGAGTTTTGGTGAGTAAGAGTCTTGCTAGAACTCTATTCAAAATATAGCATGCAGTGTTTATGCGCTAATGCACTTGTCCAACGCCACGTCGCTCAGTCTCGCCCCGTACTGCGACCACCACAGCGAGGTCAAGAACAGAGCAAAGCAAAAGACAAAAAAAAAAAAAAAAGGGAAAGGATCTGACACAGGAACGGGAAAAGAACACGAACCCGGCGCTTCTCCAGGCGATCCTCCAACGAGAGAACCTCACGCTCGAGAGACGATATCTGATCTTGGAGTTCGCGGCAGCGATTCTCGCAGTTGACGAGCTTCTGCAGAGAGTCCTCCTCGAGCTCGTAGTCGCCGGGCGAGCCCTTGTCGGCGTCCGATGGAGGAGCGCGAGACATTGTTCGAGGAAACCAAAACCCGCCCTAAAGATCGGAGGAAGATAAATGGAACGGAGGGAGCGGAGAGTGGCGGTGGTCTTATATAGGGGTGCACCACCACATTGCATTAAGATTAACGCACCACGAGGAGCTCGGACGACCGTCCGATATGGAGGGAAATTAAATAATGAGTTTTAATTTGGAAAGAGGTTTAACAAATTAAAGATTTAATGCATTCACAATTAGCTGTCACTCGAGATGGCTTTCACAAGTGGCATGGGAAAGCTGAGTGACACGATCCATCCTCCACTTGGATTGCCAGCGCACACAAGAAGAGAGAGAGAGAGAGAGAGAGAGAGAGAGAGGCTAAAGTACGAGGGGCGGAATTGAGTATCGTTTGGCGGTGAGCAGTGTTTAATGGTCGCAAGATAAAGAGGCTAGAAAAGGACAAAGGGGAGGATCTTTGTTTGGGACCAAGAAACCTCCAAACCCAGCAGCCCAAGAAACGAGAGAGAGAGAGAGAGAGAGAGAGAGAGAGAGAGAGGACTTATATATATATATATATATCCTTGCGTTAAGATTCGGGTTGATTAAATAAAGATTGATGGATGATTTATGATCTTGTACCAAAAACACATACCTCAGTCAATTATCTTCGACTGCGTCTTTGTGGAAAAAAACATATTCAATCATCTCACGTAACATGAACTCATCAACTTCTCTCGGCACTTGGATTTCATCTCCGCCTTCTCTTGGATGTGATCGCTCGGCTGCTGATCGATGTCGGACACTTTCGCCTGATCATCGTGCATTCCCATGAGAGCACAAAGCTGAGGAAGATGACCCAAGAAAGAGGTCAGACCTAGTGTTGCTTGATGAGTTCATCCATTGCCTGCACTTGGTCCTCCTTAGTAGTGATCTCGCTTTGGAGGGAGTCGACGACTTCATTGCGCCCACTGATCTCCTACTGTGTTGACGAACTTGAAGAACTTTGTTTGGCAGAACGCCCCATGGATCCTTCATGTAATATATATCTAACCCTAAGCATTCCCAGACTTGTATATAACAAGAAGATAAAAATCCCAAACACAAACAAATATATAAAAGGCAATTTCTGCTTGCAATCAAGAATGCTTTGAAACAAGAAGCAAACAAGAGAGTGAGAAAAGGGCAACTTCCGCTTGTAATCAAGAACGCTTTGAAACCATAAGTAAAGAGAGAGAGAGAGAGAGAGAGAGAGAGAGAGGGATCGCTCTAAATCAAGTTGATGTTGATACGAGGTATAATGCAGAATGCATTTAAAAAAAAATCGATAATAGGAAAGGAACAAATTTATGATAATACTTAAATCAAATAAAAAAATAGCTCACCAACAAATTTAAAATCACAAAGGGATACAGAAAGTTTACCACCCCAAGGATAATAAATACGGATACAAAACTGAAAATAAAATATTCACCACTCAAGGAAGTATCCAAGAGATATAGAGTTTAAGAGAGAACTCCAAGAGAACTTATGCCAATATCATCAGTTTCTAAACTTTTAACCCTAAAACACCAAAATAAGTACTAGTGTATGAAACAACCCTTCATGCATTGGGAATTATGAGATTAAATATTTTACAATCGGTAACTAACTCGTTTAATATGTTCCTTAGTCATGAAGAAAAGTACTTTGAAACAGTTTTAACTTTATGTAGGGAATATGGAGTTGTCATATTTGAGTGGACTGAGTTGAAAACTATGAGGCAATATTATGAGTTGAAAAAAATACCATAGCAGTAGCATTGTTTATATGAGTATATTATAGTAAATTAGGCATTTCTATGTTAATCTCTCTTGGTTGAAAAAGACTTATCCTTAAGTCCTTGTTTGTTTCATCAATATGATCATGATAAGGACTTAAATCAGCCACATTAAATGTTGGGGATATTTCGTAATATACAGGTAGCTCGATCTTATAAGCATTTTTGTTAATTCTTTTAAGCACCTTGAATGAACCATCAGCCTTTGGTTTTAATTTTTTAAATTTATCCGATGAAAACCTCTCATTCATTAGATGAATCCAGACCAAATCACCTACATTAAACTCCACATATTATTTGTGTTTGTTGGCAACTTCCATGTGTCTCTCATTTTGCTTTTCTATGGTTGCTTTAACACTTTCATGTAGCTTCTTTATCTACTTAACTCTCTCATCAACATCTCCACTAAATTGCTTAGTTGTCGAATGAGGGACTAAGTCCAAAGGACCAATATGATTAGTATCATAAACAATCTCAAAAGGACTCTTACCAATGCTATGATGCATGAAATGATTGTAGGCAAACTTAATTTGTGAAAGAACGAGATCCCGTTGTTTAATGTTCTTTCCAACATAACTTCTAAGTTTCTCGAGTTTCTATTTGTTATCTCAGTTGGCCCATCAGTTTATGGATGATGTGAGCTATTAAAATTCAAAGAAGTACTCAACTTCCTCCAAAGAGTCTTCAAAAATGGATAAGAAATTTTGAATATCGATCAAACACCATAGTTCTTGGAATACCATGCAATATAACAATCTCCTTAAAATACAAATAAGTAATATGAGATGCATCATTTGATTTATTACATGAAACAAAGTGAGATATTTTTGAAAATATGTCAACAACAACCATGATAGAATCCTTGTTCCTTTGAGTTCTTGATAGTCCTAAACTGAAATCAAGATTCACTTTCTCCCATGGAGCATTTGTTCGGACTAATTTTCTTGAATAGACAATAATACGTTTTGTGTCCAAGTTTGCAACAAAAGTTACATTTACTTTGGTGTCGAACATGTAAGATAGGGCCTTTTATGAAGGTGGTTGGATTTTGGTGAGGACTTCTCACAAATCCGATTCCACTTCTTTTAGGAACGTGACCCTTGTTTGCAAGGATCATATTCAAAGACTTGCTACCAACCTCGAATTTCTTCAAGGTGTCTTTAAGTAGCAAGTTTTCCTTTTGGAGAGTTTCTAGATCATGGCATTTTATGCATGAACCTAAACTAGCATGATATTCAGTTTTTAACTTATCAAAATTACAAGTAAGACTATCATGCTCCTTTTTTAGCAACTTATATTTTCTACTAATAATCTTGCATTCATCAAATAAGTCATGGAAGGCATTTAATAATTCGTCAAATGATAAATCTGCATCTATTAAATTTGTTACCTCCTCCCCGATGGCCATTAAGGCGTAATGAGCAACTTGCTCGGTGTTGGACTCCTCTTCTTCGGACCCACTCGAGTCATCCCACGTTGCTTTGAGTACCTTCTTCTTTGATGTTCTATTTTTGACTTGGGGACAATCACTCTTGTAGTGTCCCGGCTTTTTGCACACATAGCAAATAACTTGGTCCTTCTTGGGTTCAAATTTATTTTTTGTTTCATTCTTAAACTTGTTTCTTTTAATGAATTTTTTAAATTTTCTTATTAGAAGTGCCAAGTCATCGTCACAGTCCTCATCACTTGAGTTTTCTCTCAAGTGGTCTTCTGAAGTTCTAAGTGTCATATCCTTCCTATTCTTTGGAAGGATGTCTTCTTGCTCTTCATGAGCTTTGCAAGTCATCTCGTAGGTCATTAATGACCCGATTAGTTCTTCAAGAGGGAAGTTGTTTAGATCTTTCACCTCTTGAATAGTAGTGACTTTAGGATCCCAACTATTAGGAAGGGATCTTAGAATCTTATTTACAAGCTCAAAATCCGAAAAAAAATTTCCGAGTCCTTTTAGACCGTTGACGATATCCGTGAAACGGGTAAACATGTCGCCAATAGTCTCACTCGGTTTCATCCGGAAAAGTTCGAAAGAATGTATCAAAAGATTGATTTTTGACTCTTTCCCTCTACTTGTGCCTTCGTGAGTCACTTCGAGTGTGTGCCAAATATCAAATGGGGTTTCACAAACCGAAACACGGTTGAACTCGTTTTTATCAAGCGCACAAAATAAGGCATTCATAGCCTTTGCATTAAGAGCGAAAGCCATCTTCTCCAATTCATTCCAATCGATCATTGGAAGAGAAGACTTCGAAAATCCATTTTCGACAAGATTCCAAAGTTCAAAATCGATAGAAATAAAAAAGATCCTCATTCGGGTCTTCCAATAGGTGTAGTCCGTCCCATTGAACATGGGTGGACGTGTAATAGAATAGCCCTCTTGCTTTTCGGCGTATGCCATCTCTCTTGGGTTTTAATCCGTTTGAGAGTTAACCCCGCTCTGATACCAATTGTTAGGATCAAGAGCACTAAGAGGGGCGGGGGGGGTGAATTAGTGCAGCGGAAAACTTTCGACGATTAAAAAGGTGTTCGTACGATAAAAGCGATTTCGGTAGAAAAGCTGATTCGTAAATCTCTTTAACTTGTAATCAAGCGAGATGTAGTTAAAGGAAATCTATGAAGGCAGTTTACAGTTATGATGAAAGTTAAAATGTAAGCGCAAACTGAAATATGATGTTCGTACGATAAAACTGATTTACGTCTAAACGTCGATTCAGAAAATATTGAACTTTAAAACACGATCGTAAATGTGCAGAAGGCAGTAAGCTATTAAGGAGGTTTGCAGTAAGTATAAGATGCTCAAAGTAAATGCAAACCGAGATTTAGAGTGGTTCGGTCAATCTTGACCTACATCCACTTTTGGCTTCCTCCACCGACGAGGTCACTGACGTCTACTAGAGGCCTTTCTTCAATAGGCGAAGGCCAACCACCCTTTTATAGTTTCACTCATTTTGACGGGCTTAGGAGACAACCCTTACAGAATTTTCTCTCCTCTCTTTAAAGTTCAGAACTTGGAAGAAAAGAGGGAGAAGAACTTTTGGCCTTTACAACAATTTTGAGCTCTAAAAATCATAGAATAAGATCAGGATTTCGGTGTGTTTTTGGTGCTCTTTTAGTGCTGAAAGGGTGGGGTATTTATAGGCCCCAACCCAGTTTGAATTTCGAGCTCAAAACTGTCAATTCCTGGAATTCCGGGATCTGGCGGTTGCACCTCCTGACTGAGGCAGTTGCACCGCTTGGCAGAGCTCGAAGATTGAGCCTCTGGGTGGTGCCACCTCCTGTCAGGAGCGGTTGCACCTCCTGCCAGGGCTCGAAGACCGAGCTCAGGTAGTGCCACCGCCTGACTAAGGCGGTTGCACCTCCTGCCAGAGCTCGAAGACCGGGCTCAAGCGGTGCCACCTCCTGTCAGGGGCGGTTGTACCACCCAATCTCGCTCGGAGACTGAGCCCAGGCGGTGCCACCGCCTGGCTAGGGCGGTTCAACCGCTTGGCAGAAATCAGGGTCCGAATGGGTTGATCCATTCGGCCCAAGTTGGGTTTTTCAAGGGCCCAATTGCCCCAAGATTAAGTTAATGGGATCACCTCCCATTTCCAACTTAATCATTATGCTAAGTACGATATTTCCTAAGACATTTACTGCAACTTGCTCCGGTGCGTCAATCACTTCTTCCGGCGAGCTTCCGGCGAACTTCCGTCGATCATCCGATGAACCCTCGGTGATGCTCCTACAGACTTCCGGCAAACTCCTGGACTTGCGACGATCCACTTGGCGAGTTCCGACGAGCTTCTTTGGCAAGCTCATGGACTTCTCGGATTTGTTCCTGCAGAACCTCCGACGACTGTCCGAACTTCCGTTGAACTCTCGAACTCCCAACGTGATCATTGTCTTGATTCCAGCGTAACTCCTGCTACATATCTTACTTTCATCGTAGTTAATCCTGCACACTTATCTCAACATATAGATTAGATAACAAATGACAATTGACTTCATCATCAAAATCCGAGATTCAACAAATGCCACGTTATTGTATCCTTCTTAGAAAAACCCTTATTTGGGCGAGGAGATCACTTAGCATTGGCCAATTCCCCCGCTCTAACCCTGCCTGCTTCGGAAAATGCCTTGCTGGCGAACTAGAAAGAAAGAGTATATTGGAGAATATTACCTTTTCTGAGGCATAAGGCCGGTAAGTCGAGTGGGCTAAAAATATGGTCGTTTGTTGATCAAGTTTACATTGTTACTCCTAAGGAAGAGGGGCCCCCCTTAATAATAGTGTTTTCTCTTCCAATAAGAGCTGTTGGAGGACTCGCTAGTGAATCAACTGTTATGGGAATATCTGAAACCCGACAATCGTAGCCAAAAGTGCTTGGGGCAGGAAGGGTATAACAATCCGTAAGGAGCTTTTCCATGCAGGGGCCTCTCCTACTAAGCTTGCGGACGATTTGTAGCAGCTAGAGAGATTCCTAAGACCGGTAATTCCGCATCGAAAAGGGAATTTAGTGAGGCTGGCCTAACCCTATTCAAGTTATATAAATAGGCAAAGACACGTTACGCCCCAATGTTACATAGGTAAATCTGCCTAGAGGCTTTCTTACTTTACTGAAAGCTTATGACGCGTACTTTTACTTAACAGCTCAACAATCTCCTATTCTTCATCAATCAGAGGCGTAAATACGATTCTTTTGAAGAAAGACAGACGGAAGACTAACCTTACTGTGCGGACTGAAACAAGGCCAACCCTCATTCTCCAATGGGTTGGATTAAAAAGGAGGGATTAAAACCTTTAAGCAGAAGGAATCGTCCCCAATTATTATACTGACTTTAGGGAATTAGGAGCTTTGGAATGGAATCAAATCATAATTCGAATTCCTCCCTTTGTTATTCGGATGTCAAACAAGTCTGGAACTTTTTGTAATAACAGAGGTTTCTTGGTTTATATTCTTTTGCAAGGTGCTTTCCTTTGCTTGTTTGAAGGAATGGTAGCATGAGTAAGGTTAAGCGTAGGCACAGTAGATCCTTCCTGTGTTAAGCCAACTCATCCAGCATCTGTTTCGTCTGTAACTGATTGAAAAGGTGTGCCTAAATACTGTTATGTAAATGTCTCTCCTCGCTCAGGTGAAGGTACTGGCAAGGCAAGGGGCATTCAAAAGCCGGTGTTCCTTAAGTAGTTTAGTATGGAAAGCAAAGGGAACCTACGGTTTTCCCGGTGTCCTTTCTGTGTTCTTCTATCATCTTCACTTGGGCAGGTGAACAAAGAGTGTATTTCCATTTCATGACTATAGGTAATATGAAACCACTTAAGAAGTTTACCCTTTACTTATCTGATTCGGATGATGCTGACTACGTACTATGCGCCCGAATCCTTCTTTTATTTTTTCCTCTGTCTCCTTTCCCTGTTTTCGTTTTTTGCTCCAATCTTCTTTCTTCCTCCACAACTGCAGCTCGTGAGAACATAGGGGCACATTCACCTGCTCTTCCTTACTCTCATTCCTTTTTTTTTTTTTTTTCCCAAACGCAACTGCCGCAGCCACCACCGTTGCCGTTGCTACAATTACAGCCCCTTCCATCGCACTGCCTTCTTCCTCCTCTTCTTTCGCAGACACAGCTGCTGCAAATGCAGCCGCCACCACCGTAGCCCCTTTTTTTTTTCCTTTCCTTTCTCTCTCTTTCCCTAAAGCAGCTGCTGCTGCCACCACCGCTGCCGTAGCTACCGCAGCCACCTTCCCCTCTTCCTCTTCTTCCTCTCCTTCTTCTCTTCTAGCTGCAGCTGCCACCACCATAGCCGCAGCCCCTTCTTCTTTCCCTTCTCTTCTTCCCTCTCCTTCCCTTCTTCTTCTTCTTCTCCTTCCTCCCCTTCTTTTCCCCGACACACAGCCTCTCTTCTCTTCTATTTCCTCCTGCGGGAAATAGAGGTGCCGCAGCCTCCTCCTCCCTCCTCTTCTTCTCCTCTCCTTCCCTTCTCCTCCCAGGCGCCACACACACCCTCTCCTCTATTTCCTCCTGCAGGAAACAGAGGTGTCACAACCTCTTCTCCCGCTTCTCCTTCTTCTCTTCCTCTTCTTCTTCTTCTCCTTCTCTTCTTCTCCTCTTCTTCCCTTCTCCTCCCCGACGCTCCACACCTCCTCGCTGAAGCCTTTGCCGCAGCCTCCCTCCTCTCTCCTCTTCTTCTTCTCCTCTTCTTCCTTTCTCCTCCCCAACGCCCCACACATGCACTCCTCTATTTCCTCCTACAGGAAACAGAGGTGTTGCAGCCCTAGCTGCTGCAGCTACCTCTCTCTCCTCTCCCTCTTCCCTCTCTTCTTCTTCTCCCCATGCCCCACAGCTCCTCTCTGTTTCACGGGAAACAGATAGCGTGGAGGGCGGTGGGATAAAACCGAAATTTTTGGTGTTTTTCCTTTTTGCAACTTAATAGTTTAGTCCTTGAAATTTCTATATTTACAAATAGGTCCTCCGATTTATATTAATAAATTTTAAAAATGAGTGATATTACTGTCCATGACTAAAAAAGAACTAGCACAAAAGAAGAAGAAAGTACTCAATGTGATTTGGGATAAATTAAATGTATCAAAAGATGAAGAGCCAACCATAGAAGATGAGGTGACAAATTACGCTTTGATGGCTCTCAACGACAAGGCATATGACTCAACCGAAACCCCTTTACCTTATAATTAATTATTTAATATATTTCATGATATATATGATAAATTTAAATGAATTAGTAAAAAATATAAATTACTAAAAAATGATCATATATGTCTCTCTAATGAATTTGATAAATTTAAAAATGAGTATGATAAATACTTATTAATACCTTGTACTAAATGTGAATAGTTAGAGTCATGCAAAAAGGAATATTTGTTATTACAACAAATATTAGAAAAAATTAAAATTAGTAATAAATCATTAATCATGATTCTTGCTAATAAAGGTCATATACGTAGAAAGGAATGAATCAGCTTTGTGACCTACATTACATGTTTCTCCTAAAGATAAATATAATTTTTATAGTAGATGTGATCATTATACATATAAATAGTTATTTAAAAAGTATAGCTCTCATAAATTAGTTTGAGTTCCTAAAGGAATCATAAATGGTTTTATGCCAAAAGTTGAGGTATATCTAATAATGAAGGACTTAAAGTTAAATGGGTACCTAGAATAAATCTATTTTTCTTGTAGAAATATCTACAATCAAAAGCTATGAACAAAAGATAATGTCTTGATAATGGATGCTCAAGGTATATGACTGAAGATCCAACACACTTCACAAAGCTCACTAACTGAAATAATAATAATAACGGAAAGATCATTGGAATTAGAATTATTAGTAAAAATCAAATCTTTTGATTGAAGATATTTTATTATTTAATGTGTTATACTATTGATCTTTATCACGACGGAACTCATTTTTTGGTTTTAAATGGCATGGCTCTAGTATAGAAGACTAGGGCATGCCAGTATGAAATCAATCACATGAATTGAAACTAAAAAGAAATATATTTTTTTTTAAAAAAAAATTATCTCTAAAGCTTATCGAGTTTTTATCATACAGATCCTTAGTGATGAATCTATTTATGTTATTTTTTTTAATCTCTTGAACTAAGAAAGTGATTTTGATGATTTAATAAATTAAATTTGAATGAGATTTATCTAAATGAATCATGATCTTTTTCTTGATTTCTCAGTATTCAAGACTGGTTTATTATATTTTACTATTTAATCTCCAATGATTCTTTTTGCTATTTATTAAAAAGAAAAATTATCTAAATAAATCATGATTTTTTTTTTAAATTTCTCGAAATTATAACTTGAGATTTTTTATATGAATCAAGATTTCTTAATATTTGTTCTCATATAATTTTTTTCTTTTTACTAAAGTGGACACTTATTAAAATGAGTCACAATCTTTCGATATTCATAACTTGAGATTTGTTTATTTCATATGACTCCTTTATGTTTATGACATTTATACCTCATCATCAAATTGATCTTTCATAATTTAAACTTATCTTTGATATCTTTCATGTGATGATTGGAACATTAATATAAATTTTTTACCATTATATCCTTCCTATCTTTTTGACAATGACAAAGGGAGAGAAAGAATTGCTAGCTTGCACATCTTAAAAGAGAAGTAAAAAATTTGCTAGTTTGCACATTTCAAAAAGAAGCAAAACTTGCTAACTTGTACATCTCAAAAGGAAAGTAAAATTTGCTAGCTTACACATTTCAAAAAGAAGCAAAAACTTACAAACTTGCACATCTCAAGAGAAACAATAACTTGCTAGCCTACATATCTCAAAGAGAGACAACAACTTGCTAGCTTGCATACTTTAAAGAGAAGTAAAAGATTTACACTTTTGTTGATAACAAAGGGCGAGAAGTTATGATGATTTGAGAAGTAATGATTATTTAAAATTTTTAATATTTTAGAATCATGCATATATTTTGATATTTTAAAATTTTGATGATTTTAAATTATGCATGTAATACTCATGATTTTATGATGTATGCAATGATATTTTAACTATGACGTGAAAGTCATTATCATTGAAAATGTTTTGACTTGAACTCAAAAGATATCATTTTTTGAATTCAAGTTTATTTCAATATGTCATATAGACAAGGGGAGTTATAGCTAAAACTCTATTATTAATTGGTTATCATCATAAAAAACGGGGAGATTGGTGAATCTCAGATTTTGATGATGAAATCAACTGATAAAGTTATGATTTAATGAGCGTTTGAGTGATATAGAACTAACTTCAATCATGGAAAAATAAATCGATTGAAGCAGGAGAATTAGATGTTGGCCGAAGAGCATCATATTAGAAAATTAGACGTCATGCCGGAAGATAGACTTCGTGGCATGAGCCTAAGCATCGGGCCAAAAGGATCATACTTATTTAAAAAAAAGATCATACTTCTCTTTCTAATAAATTTAAAAATTAAAAAAATAAGCATGATAAATGCTTGTTAACTCCTTACACTAAATGTGAAGAGTTAGATTCACTTAAGAAGGAAAATGTAGTATTACAACAAATATTGAAAAATTTTAAAATTGGAAACAAATCTTTAAACATGATCCTTACTAACAAATATCATATACATAGAAAAGTAGGAATCAGTTTTGTAAGTAGCAACACTCAACAAAAACCAACTTTATTTGTTAAAGGACCCACATTACATATTTCTCATGAAAATAAATATAATTTTTATCATAGATATAGACATGTTGCCTATAAATGTTTAATTAGAAAATATAGCTCACACAAATTAGTTTGGGTTCCTAAAGAGATCATAAATAACCCAATGCCAATAGTCAAGATAAGTAGATCTATTTATGAGGGACCCAAAGTTAAATAGGTACCCAAAAGAAAACCTCTTTTCTTATAGATGTGTTTACAATCAAAAGCTAAAAGTAAGAGATAGTACCTTAATAGTGGATGCTTAAGGCACATGATTGGAGATCCAATACATTTCTCTAAACTCATTAGCCAAAACTAAGAATATGTCACCTTCGGAGACAACAACAAGGAAAAATTATTGGCAAATGAATCATAGGTAATACATCAAACCTCTTGATTGAAGATGTGTTAGTAGATGATTTAAAATATAATCTACTAAGCATTAGTCAATTGTGTGATAAAGGATATATCATCAAATTTGAATCTAATACTTGCATAATAGTAGTGCCACACAAAAATAGATCTGTGATTGTCTTAATAAATAATAATATATATACTACTGATATAGATGATTTTTGTGATGAAACATATTTTTTGATTTTAAATTATGATGCATAGCTTTGGCATAGAAGACTAGGTCATGCTAGCATAAAACTAATCTTAAATATTTCAACTAGAAAACTCGTAAGAGGAATGCCTAGTATCAAATTTGTCAAAGACAGTTTGTGATGCATGATAACTAGATAAATAAATAAAAAATAGTTTTAAATCTAAAAATCAAATAAGCACCTTTAGACCACTACAATTAATCCATATGGATTTATTTGGAACAATTGATATCACAAGTTTAGTAGGTAGTAAATATGTTTTTATAATAGTTAATGATTATAATATATATACTTGGATATACTTTGATTGCTTTAAATATTTTTTGAAATTTTGTAAACCAGTTTAAAATGAAAGGGGTTTTATGATTTCTTCTATTCGAAGTGATCATGGTGTTGAATTTCAAAACTATGACTTTCAAATTTTTTATGATTTAAATGGGTATAACCATAACTTCTTTATTCTAAGAAATTTATGACAAAATAGAGTTGTTGAGAGAAAAAATAGGAGTTTGTAAGAGATAGTAAGAACCATATTAAACGAACATAGTCTACCAAAATATTTTTAGGCCGAAGCCATTAACACGACATGTTATATCATGAACAGGGC
Organism: Musa acuminata AAA Group; assembly: GCF_036884655.1. Lineage (NCBI taxonomy): Eukaryota > Viridiplantae > Streptophyta > Magnoliopsida > Zingiberales > Musaceae > Musa > Musa acuminata. The sequence goes on along the minus strand of NC_088356.1, from coordinate 17,321,087 downwards.
TCTTATAAGACCTCTCCTATCTAAAACTCCATATGAATTATGAATTGAGGAATAATAAATGACATAATATTTTATATTTCAAAGTATTTGGTTGCAAATGCTTTATTCTAAATGAAAAGGATGTCCTAGAAAAATTTGATGAAAAATCCGATGAAGGTATCTTTCTTAAATATTTCTCAATTTCTAAATTTTTTCATGTTTTCCATAAAAGAACATTAGTTATTAAGGAATCCATCCATGTTATTTTTAATGAGATTTTTAAATTTTTAAAAATAAATTTGATAATAATTTTAATTTTAATACTTTGAATTTAAATAAAAATTCTCCTCTTTCTAGTAATTTGGATGCATCTACCTCCAAAGAATTTTTACTTAAGGAATAGAAGTATGTAAATGCTCATCCTAAGGAGTTAATCATTTGGGTTACATCAAAAGGTGTTCAAACTCCTTCTTTTAAAAATTTTTGTGTAAATGTGACCTTTTTGTCTTAAATTGAATCAAAATGCATTTACAATGTTCTAAAAGATGAATCATGAGTTTTTACAATACATGAGGAGTTAAATCAATTTGAGAGAAATGAGATGTGGAAGCATGTTCCTAGACCTAGTGACCATGAAACAAGCCTCAAGGGTTTGGTATAAGAGACTTAGTTCTTTTCTAATTAAGAATGATTTCTTAAAAGGCAAGGTCGATACTATTAGAAATGAGTCGGCACTAAGAGGGGGGTGAATTAGTGTAGCAGTAAAAATTACATCGGTTAGAAAAACCTTCGTATGATAAAATCTGATTTCTACGAAAACCATTTCGGAAAGATCTTTAAATTGAAAGCATACAGAAGTGTAGTTGATATAAAGTAAGGAAGGCAGCTTGCAGTTAAGATAAATGGCAAAACAGAAATGCAAACCAATTTATAGTGGTTCGGTCGTCGTGACCTACATCCACTCCTCCAATTCCTTTTCCGTCGAGGCCACCGGCATCTACTATTAATCTTCCTTTAATAGGCAAAGATTAACCTCCTTCTTACACCCCTCTTCTCCTTTTACCGGGTTTAGGAGACAACCCTTACAAGCACTCACTCCTCTCTCAAACTATTCTAACACTTAAACTAGAAGAGGAAGAATCTCACAAGAGATTACAACAGTGTTTTTCCCTCTTTAAATTCTCTATGCTTATGTATATTAACTAGGGATGAGAGGGGTATTTATAGGCTTCAAGTTGATTTAAACTTGGAGCCTAAAAAGGTCTCATCCCAGGTTTCCTAGGTACTGGCGGTACCACCGTCGGTCTTGGGCAATACTACTATCGCAGGATTTGGTACTGGGCGGTACCACCATCGAACAGGGGCGGTACCACCACTGGTAGCATTATTGCCAATGGTACCACTACTCAGGAATCCTGGGATGCTATTCCCCAAGCAGTGCCACCGTCGGCCAGGGTTTCAGCACCTTGGTTGGGCCTTGAATCCAGCCCAAACCAATCCAGCTTCATGCCCAATTGGCCCCTATTAGAGTTGATGGGATTACCTCATAATCCCAACTCTAATTATGTGTTAACTATGATTCCTATGACATATTCTAAGCAAGATAAATCTGATTTCTTTTGGCGAGCTTTTGGTGATCTTTCCGGCGAACTTCCGACGATCTCTCGGTAATGTTCCGACGGACTTTCGGCAAGCTCTTGAACTTCACGATGATCTTCTTGGCAAGTTTCGATGAGCTTCTTTGGCAAGCTCCTGGACTTCTCGGTTGGTTCCGGCAGAACTTCCGATGAACATCCGGACTTCCGATGAACTCTCGAACTCCCAACGAAATCATGTTCTTGACTCTGAGACTTCATTTTGCTTTATGCCTTGCTATCATAGTTAATCCTACACACACAAAAATATACTTCGATCTAGACAATTATTACTAAGCATAAATCATATTGTCCGGCATAACATTGGTCCATCGACGCTTCGTCCGATTCTTCGGCGCATCGTCCTCTCTTGCGGCCTATTGCCCAATCAGCCAGTTGACCTCCGCAACTCCGATATCCTCGGTGCAATATCCACTCTTTTTGGCCCAATGCCCGAATCCATGGCCCGAAGCCTTCTTTCGTTACGTTGACTGATCCTCTGGCCCGACGTCCAATCGTCTAACACGTTTTCCTCCGGCCCAACATGATTCTTCCTACTTTAATATTCTCTTCCTGATTGAAGCATCTTGCATCACTTAAAATATAGATTAAATCATAAACACTTATCAATTGGTTTTATTATCAATATCTGAGATTCAACAATCTCCCTCATTTTGATGATGACAACCAATTGATGACGGAATTAACCTTAACTCCTGGAGTTTAAACAAACTCCCCCTATCAATATGCCATATTAATAGAACATTGAATTTAAGCTGAATTTAAGTCGTTGCAAATTTTATCATGAATAATTACAACACGTCATCATGCATAACATGATCATACTTCTCCCCCTTTGTTATCAACAAGAAGGAGAAGTTCTAACTATCAAGTGTTTGAGACATAAATTTAAATCATTGTATGAAAAACATAATATCAACTTTTATCATCATGCAATCTAGCAAAAATTTTATAGTATTTTAAAATATGCAAGCTAGCAATTTTGAGATGTTCAAGAAAGCAACTCTTGCTTCTTGAAATATGTAAGTTCGTAAATTTTTTTGGATGTGCAAGTTAGCATGTTTTGCTTCTTGAGATAGGTAAGGTAGAACTTTTGCTTCTTTTGAGATAACAACTATTTGCTTCTCTTTAGATCATAAGCTAGCAATTCTAGTAAATTTTACATCATGCAAATTTTGGTGATGTTCAAGGTATCCAGTTTTTCTCCTTGTAAAATGTAAGCTAGCAAATATTTGCTTCCTTTGCAATGTTTGAGCTAGCAGTATTTCTCCCCCTTTGTCATTACCAAAAAGAAGGGAAGAATACAGTTTTATAGTTCTTTTTCCTTTTACAACGATTTTCAAATCATGACAAAGGTAAAGTATTCATTCTTATTTCAAAATGCTATAATTGAGATAAACCTTGAATTCAAGTCAAAGCAATTTCAATCATGATTCACATCATATGCAATACATCATATATATCATCATAATAAAAAGCATAAGTATTGCATGCATCATTCCAAATCATAAATATTTCACATCATGATGGTATCAATTTGTCAAATTATATCATACCATGCATGATCATAACTTCTCATTTGTATGCATCAAAATAATATCAAGAGATTTTCATGCATAATTTCATATCATCACATAAAAAATATCAAGAGAATTTTGGTGATGAGATACACAAATAATGAAGATAAATTATGAATATCAAGAGACACCATGATTCATTTTAACAAATCTCCTCTTAAATAAATAATGAAAAGAATTCTTAGGAGATCAAATGATATAATATCTTGATTCATGCATAAGAAATCTCAAGTTATAAATTTTAAAAAATCAAGATAAAGCTCATTCAAATTCAAATCATCAAATCATCAAAATTACTTTCAAGAGATTCAAAATGACATGACATAAATAACTTTATTAATCTCTTAGTGAAAAATTGATAAGATAGAGAAAAAGAAAATTTCAAGAAAAATACTTTTCTCTTTTTAGTTGTTGTAATTCATGTGATTTGTTTCATATAAGCATGCTCAAGTTTTTCATATGAAAACAATACATCAACATTTAAAATGGAAAGATAAAAAATCATCAAGATCAATAAATCATAAATTACCCATAACTCATCATTACTTCAAATCATCATGCATAATTTCAAAAAATAAATTTATTAGGCATGATATCATCAAACATGATTTCATAAGGCATTTTTAATCAAAATCATTTTGTTTATCATAAACATGTAATTTTTATGATTATTTTCAAAATTACTAGAATGATAAGTATGATTCCTAATTTTTTACATTTTTATTACTAAACATGTAATTTTCAAGAAAATTAATTCTACACTAAATTATAAATAACTCATGAAAAGAATTATGTAATTTCGAAATAAATTAAGGACATTTTGATTACCTCATCATTGAAAGCCGTTAAGGCATAGTTTGCCACCTCGCCTTTGTTGATTTTCTCCTCATCTTCGGAGTAGCTTGATTTATCCCAAAGTTCTTCTCTCTTCTTGTGTTCATAGCAAGTAGTTACGTTCTTTTTGTTCTTTAATTTTTGTTTCATGAACTTTTTAAATTTCATAGTGATGAGTTCAAGTTCACCATCATCACTTGAGCTTATGCTCGAGTGGTCTTCAATTGTTCTTAGTCTGAAATACTTTCTGTTCTTTGGAAGGTGGTTCTCGAGTTCCTTTTTTACCACATTGTTCATTTCATAAGTCATTAAAGACCCAATTAGTTCTTCGAGTGGAAGGTTATTTAGGTTTTTAACCTCTTGTATGGTAGTTACTTTTGAATCCTAATCTTTAGAAAGAGAACATAAAATTTTGTTTATAAGTTCAAAATCCAAAAAAACTTTTACCAAGTGATTTTAGACCATTGATGACATCCATAAAATGGGTGTACATGTCTCCAATGATTTTGCTTGGTTTCATATGAAACAATTCGAAATCATGTATTAAAAGATTAATCTTCAAAACTTTTAATCTACTAGTGCCTTTGTGTGTGGTTTCAAGAATGTGCCAAATATCGAAAGTCATTTCGCACAAAGAAACTCGATTGAATTCGTTTTTGTCTAAGGTACAAAATAGAGCATTCATAGTTCTAGCATTTAGAGAAAACGTCTTCTTCTCCAAATCATTCCAATCATTCATTGGAAGAGAAGACCTTTGAAATCTATTTTTGACCATATTCCATAAATTTAAATCAATCGAAAGCAAGAAAACTCTCATTCGAGTTTTCTAATTAGTGTAGTATGTCCCATTGAAAAAGAGAGGATGAATGAGAGAAAGTCCCTCTTGAAAGCCGAAATGAGTCATTTCTCTTAGGTGTTAAATCAAATGAGAAATACAAGGCTCTGATACCAATTGTTAGGAATGAGTCGACACTAAGAGGGGGGGTGAATTAGTGCAGCGGTAAAAATTATGTCGGTTAGAAAAACCTTCATACGATAAAATATGATTTCTACGAAAATCGTTTCAGAAAGATCTTTAAATTGAAAGCATATGGAAGTGTAGTTGATGTAAAGCAAGGAAGGCAGTTTGCAGTTAAGAAAAATGGCAAAACAGAAATGTAAACTAATTTATAGTGGTTCAATCGTCGTGACCTACATCCACTCCTCCGATTCCTCTTCTATCGAGGCCACCAGCATCTGTTGAATCTCATATTTTGATGATGAAACCAATTGATAATTATGTTTATGTTTAACTACATTTTGAGTGATGCAGGTCTACTCGATAAGGATTAGACAATTAAGGCAGGAGGAATTGACGTTGCGCCGGAGGAGATCACGTTAGGATATTGGATGGCAAAAGGCTTCGGACGTCGGGCATCGGGCCAAGAGCAGAATTGCGCCAAGGATATCGGCATTGCGGAGGTCAACCGCCGATTGGGCAACAAGCCGCAAGAGAGGACGATGCGCCGAAGAATCGGACGAAGTGCCAACCAATGACGTGCCGGGCAACAGAATGTCAATTCGCTTTATAATAATTATCTAGATCGGAGTAGAGTTTTTGCTTGTGTGTGCAGGATTAACTACGATAATGATGAAGACATAAAGCGGAACAAAGTGCTGGAGTCAAGCGCGAAGGATTCATTGGGAGTTCGAGAGTTCGACGGAAGTCCGAAGGTTCGTCGGGAATGCTGCCGGAACTAGCCAAGAATGAGTAGGGAGCTTGCCGAAGGGTTTTTCGGAAGCTCGCCGGAAGGTTCGTTGGAAGTTCGCGGAGCTCAGCGAGAAAGATCGGAGCTTACCGAAGAAGCTCGTTGGAACTCGCCAAGATCAAATCGTGAAGTCTAGGAGCTTGCCGAGAGTCCGCAGAATGGTTTCCGAGAGTTTATCGGAAGACCGTCGGAAGTTTGCCGGAAGCTCACCGAAAGAAGTCTTGACTTACGGACTTTGTAATAGCTTAGAAAATGTCTTTAAATTCGTAGTTAGCACATTAATTAGGATTAGGATTAGGTGTTAATCCTATAACCCAAGTAGGGGCCAATTGGGCCCGAGTTCCGACTGGTTTGGGCCAAGTTTAGAGCCCAACCAGTGAGCTGAATTGGCCTAGGCGGTGGCACCGCCCAGCACCCGAGAGCTGGGCGGTGACACCTTCTGGGATGGGCGGTTGCACCGCCCAGCACCCGAGCGCTGGGCGGTGGCACCGCCAGCATCGGGAACATAAGAGAATTCAAATTTTTGGAGCCCAAATTTGAATCCTCTTGAGGCCTATAAATACCCCTCAAGTCTCAGCTGAGAATACAACTTTTTGTGCAGCAAGTGATTGAGAGAAAAGTCTTAGAAGAGTCTTTGCCTTTCTTGTTTTCAATTTGCTAGTGTTCACCTCCTTTTTTGCTGAAAATCTGTAAGAGAGTGAACCGCTTGTAAAAGTTGTAAGAGGGGTATTTACCCTTCCCTTTCAAGAGATTTGCTAGTGGAAGGTGGGAGCCTCATCGAAGAGGGGCCTCGCAAGTGGATGTAGGTCATTTGACCGAACCACTGTAAAATCGGCGTAATCTCTGGTTTGCAGTTACTTATTGTCATTTATATTATTGCAAACCATTTGCACTTTAATGCTATACTGCTTTGTCTCTGTCTTACTTATCTCTTCAAGTTAAAACGCAATCGAAACGGTTTCAAACGAAAACGTTACTTTTATCGTACGAAGTTTCCGAAAGTGTTTAAATCGTCAAAAGTTTATCACACTTTACCGCTGCACTAATTCACCCCCCCCCCTCTTAGTGCCACTCCGATACTAACAATTGGTATCAGAGCCCGGTATTTCTCATTTCGGATTTACACCCGAGAGAAATGACTCTTTATGGCTTTCAAGAGAGCTTATCGGTTTTTCGTCCACCGTTGTTTAACTGATTGGACTACACTTATTGGAAACCTCGAATGAGAGTTTTCTTGATTTCTATGAATTTGGATTTATGGAATATCGTTGAAAATGGTTTTCAACTTCCCTCTAACCCGATGAACGAATGGTCGGATTTGGAGAAGAAGTATTTTTCTTTAAACGCAAAGGCTATGAATGCCTTATTTTGCGCTTTAGACAAAAATGAGTTCAATCGGATTTCTACGTGCGAAACGGCTTTTGATATTTTGCGAACACTTGAAATCACGCACGAGGGAACTAGTAGAGTCAAAGACTCGAAAGTTAACATTTTATTGCATGATTTTGAGCTTTTTCAAATGCAACCAAGCGAGACTATAGGCGACATGTACACCCGTTTCACGGATGTCATCAATAATCTAAAAGTTCTTGGAAAATCTTTTTCGAATTTTGATATCGTAAACAAGATCTTAAGATCCCTTCCAAAAAGGTGGGATTCTAAAATAACCGCAATACAAGAAAAAAAGATTTAAATATTTTTTCACTTGAAGAACTAATTGGTTTGTTGATGACATATGAAATGATGCACAATGCACATGATGAACATGATGAACAAAATCACCTTCCAAAGAACAGAAAGGATTTGGAACTCCGAACAAATGAATACCACTTGAGCGATGACTCAAGTGATGAGGACAATGATGAACTTGAACTTCGAACACTAAATCTTAATAAGTTTATTAAACAAAAATCTAAAATAAACAATGAACTTGAACGGAGGAAGAGGCCAAAGAAGAGGAAGGCAACCAAGGATGAATCAAGAACTTCCAAAGGTGAAACGGAGAATTGGGCTTTGACGGGCTTCGACTACAAGGTAAGTAACTCAACTCTCTTGAATTATTTTGAAATTACTTGATGTTTTCCAAGATGCATTTTCTCTTTTCTTTTGAATAATTATTTTTCTTGAAAATTGTATGTTTTATGTTAATAGAATAAAATGTTAGATTTAAATAATCATATATATGTGCTTGAGAAGCAAGAATATGTATTTTGATGATTTCCATATTAACTTTCAATGATGATGCATGGTTTTTATATGGAAGGCTTTATGATTTTTTTTTAAACCTTGTCTTTGGTTTTCAAACATGATGTATGTTTTTGACATAAGAACAAAACTTGAGCATGCTAATATAAAGTCAATCACATAAATTAAAACTAAATAAGTTTTAGTTATCTATAAGAATCATTCAAAATTATGTTCAATGAAACCATTGCATAATGATGTAATGAAAATATTAAACATTTTGAAACCATGTTTTAGTGTCATGCATAATGATCATGCTTAATAAATTTCAAAATTATGCATATGAATCTTGTGATTTATGGATTATTGATTTTTACCATAATGAAAGTGCCTTATTAATCTTTGTTGTAATAAATCTTACACTTTCGGTTTTAAACATTATACATGTTTTTATTTGGTATAAGTGAAATAAAATCATATGAATTGAACCAACTAAAAAGAGGAAAATATTTTTTCCTTGAAAAATTATTTTTCTCTATCCTATTGATCTTGATGTTTATTATGATAAATCTATGTATACCATTTTGAATCTCTTCAAAGTAATGTTGATATTTTGATGATTTTGATGATTTAAATTTGAAATGAGTTTTATCAAATCATGATATTGATTTCTTGGAATAACATGAGATTACCTTTGATGATCATTTTGATTCATGGAATTTTGGATTCATGACTTGGTCTTACATTTGTTTATGAGATGGTTAAAATCTTTGTATGTTTGAATTCTTCCCTTCTCCTTTCAATTTATGCATGTTATATGTTAAAGATTTAAAACCATGTTTTGGTATCATGCATATCTAAGAAATATTAATATGACAAATTGAATAAGTTGAAAATGAATGATGATTTTTCTCTTGAATATAACTTGTGATATTTTTTTTATATAAATCATCATTTTGATTTCTCGACATTCGATACATGAGATTTTATTATAAATCAAAATTTCTCATTAATCGATCTTCTACGATTTTACTTGATATTCTCTTGAGAGGAGATTTTCTAAATGAATCATGATTTTTCCTTGTGAGTTCTTGGAGTTATTACTTGATTTTTCTTTTAAAACAAGATCTCTTCTTTGTACTCTGATTTTTCTTGATATTTTATTTTAAAAATATATTTACTATATGAATCATGTCTTTTGGTATTCAAATGATTTTATCCTTCATGACATGATTTCTTTGTATTTATGGCTTGCATGGCTTGAAATGTTTTGGTATGATGCATGCAATGATGAAATATTCATAAAGTTAAAATGATGTATGCAATACTTATGATAATGATGTACATGATGTATTTATTGCATATGATGTGTATCATGAATGCTTTAAATGGTGAATGTTTGGTATCATGATCAACATGTTGATAAATGCTTGAAAATTTTAATGTTTGAGTATCATGTATGATATGCTTATTAATGATGATTGATTTATTTTTCGGTATCATGCATGAAAAATAAGGTTATTGAAATTGTGTATGTTTTAATTTGAATATATAATAATGCACAAATAAGAATGATACTTACCTTTATCATAATATGAAAATTGATATAAGGGTCTTCCCTTCTTTTTTACAATGACAAAGGGGGAGCAAGAATTTCTAGCGTGGACATCATGAAAAGAGGCAAACTAACTAGCTTGCACAATTCAAGATGAAAGCAAAAATTACACTTCTCAAAAGAGAAGATGCAAATGTAACATTTGCCAAATTGTTTGCTTGCCTTATGTAAAACATTATCTCTTGCTAGTTTGGCATTTTTGCTAGCTTGTATGTTGTAAAACTTGATCACTTTTTCAAACATTTTGCTAGCTTACACTTTGCAAAGAAAGCAAAAATGACACTTCTAGAAGAAAGAGCTTGTTATTTTGAACATCAGAAGCTTGCCTATCTTAAGAAACAAAAATTGCAAAAGTGCTATCTTGCCTATATCAAGAAGCAAAACTTGCAACTTGCACATTGCAATAGGAAGCAAGAATTATGAGCTTACACAAGAAAGCTATCTTGCATTTGCTTTCAAAATTTTTGCTAGCTTGTATATTGTGAAACTTACTTATCGTAAAAATTGCTAGCTTGTAGTCTAAAGAGAAGCAAAAAGTTGCTATCTCAAAAGAAGCAAATGTGCTATCTTGCCTATCTTAAGAGGCAAAAATGCTAACTTGCACATCTAGCAAAACTTGACAAATTTGCATATTTCAAGAAGCAAGAGTTGCTTTCTTGAACATCTCAATATTGCTAGCTTGCATGATGTAGAACTTGCTATCTTGAACATTACCAAAAGTGCTATCTTGTATGCTGTAAAACTTGCATATCTAAAACTTGATAGCTTGAATGTCCTAAGCATGATGCATTACTTGCTAAATTTTCTAGCTTCAAAACTGCATGATAATAAAACTTAATATTATGTTTTTCATGCAATGAGTTGAACTTATATTACAAACACAAAGAATAGTTGTACTTCTTTTTGTTGATGACAAAGGGGGAGAAGTATGTTGATGACATGATATGCATAAGTCTATGCATGAGTTCATAATGACGTGTTGCAAGTATTCATGATGAATATTGCAATGACTTGAATTCAGTTTTAATTCAAGGTTCTATCAATATGGCATATTGATAGGGGGAGTTTGTTTAAACTCCGGGAGTCAAGTTTAACTCCGTCATCAATTGGTTGTCATCATCAAAAAGGGGGAGATTGTTGAATCTCGTATTTTGATGATGAAACCAATTGATAATTATGATTATGTTTAACTGCATTTTGAGTGATGCAGGTCTACTCGATCAGGATTAGACAATTAAGGCAGGAGGAATTGACGTTGCGCCGGAGGAGATCACGTTAGGATATTGGATGGAAAAAGGCTTCGGATGTCGGGCATCGGGCCAAGAGCAGAATTGCGCCAAGGATATCGGCGTTGCGGAGGTCAACCGCCGATTGGGCAACAAGCCGCAAGAGAGGATGATACGCCGAAGAATCAGACGAAGTGCCAACCAATGACGTGCCGGGCAACAGAATGTCAATTCGCTTTATAATAATTATCTAGATCGGAGTAGAGTTTTTGCTTGTGTGTGCAGGATTAACTACGATAACAATGAAGACATAAAGCGAAACAAAGTACTGGAGTCAAGCGCGAAGGATTCGTTGGGAGTTTGAGATTTCGACGGAAGTCCGAAGGTTCATCAGGAATGCTGCCGGAACTAGCCGAAAATGAGTAGGGAGCTTGCCGAAGGGTTTTTCGGAAGCTCGCCGGAAGGTTCGTTGGAAGTTCGCGGAGCTCACCGAGAAAGATCGGAGCTTACCGAAGAAGCTCGTTGGAACTCGCCAAGATCAAATCGTGAAGTCTAGGAGCTTGCCGGGAGTCCGCAGAATGGTTTCCGAGAGTTTATCGGAAGACCGTCGGAAGTTTGCCGGAAGCTCACCGGAAAAAGTCTTGACTTACGGACTTTGTAATAGCTTAGAAAATGTCTTTAAATTCGTAGTTAGCATGTTAATTAGGGTTAGGATTAGGTGTTAATCCTATAACCCAAGTAGGGGCCAATTGGGCCCGAGTTCGGACTAGTTTGGGCTAAGTTTGGAGCCCAACCAGTGAGCTGAATTGGCCTAGGCGGTGGCACCGCCTAGGCTGGGCGGTGGCACCGCCCAGCACCCGAGAGCTGGGCGGTGACACCTCCTGGGCTGGGCGGTTGCACCGCCCAGCACCCGAGCGCTGGGCGGTGGCACCGCCAGCATCGGGAACATAAGAGAATTCAAATTTTTGGAGCCAAAATTTGAATCCTCTTGGGGCCTATAAATACCCCTCAAGTCTCAGCTGAGAATACAACTTTTTGTGCAGCAAGTGATTGAGAGAAAAGTCTTAGAAGAGTCTTTGCCTTTCTTGTTTTCAATTTGCTAGTGTTCACCTCCTTCTTTCTTGCTGAAAATCTGTAAGAGAGTGAACCGCTTGTAAAAGTTGTAAGAGGGGTATTTACCCTTCCCTTTCAAGAGATTTGCTAGTGGAAGGTGGGAGCCTCATCGAAGAGGGGCCTCGCAAGTGGATGTAGGTCATTTGACCGAACCACTGTAAAATCGGCGTAATCTCTGGTTTGCAGTTACTTATTGTCATTTATATTATTGCAAACCATTTGCACTTTAATGCTATGCTGCTTTGTCTCCGTCTTACTTATCTCTTCAAGTTAAAACGCAATCGAAACGGTTTCAAACGAAAACGTTACTTTTATCGTACGAAGTTTCCGAAAGTGTTTAAATCGTCAAAAGTTTATCACACTTTACCGCTGCACTAATTCACCCCCCCCCCTCTTAGTGCCACTCCGATACTAACAATTGGTCTCAGAGCCCGGTATTTCTCATTTCGGATTTACACCCGAGAGAAATGACTCTTTATGGCTTTCAAAAGAGCTTATCGGTTTTTCGTCCACCGTTGTTTAACTGATTGGACTACACTTATTGGAAACCTCGAATGAGAGTTTTCTTGATTTCTATGAATTTGGATTTATGGAATATCGTTGAAAATGGTTTTCAACTTCCCTCTAAACCGATGAACGAATGGTCGGATTTGGAGAAGAAGTATTTTTCTTTAAACGCAAAGGCTATGAATGCCTTATTTTGCGCTTTAGACAAAAATGAGTTCAATCAGATTTCTACGTGCGAAACGGCTTTTGATATTTTGCGAACACTTGAAATCACGCACGAGGGAACTAGTAGAGTCAAAGACTCGAAAGTTAACATTTTATTGCATGATTTTGAGCTTTTTCAAATGGAACCAAGCGAGACTATAGGCGACATGTACACCCGTTTCACGGATGTCGTCAATAATCTAAAAGTTCTTGGTATATCTTTTTCGAATTTTGATCTCGTAAACAAGATCTTAAGATCCCTTCGAAAAAGGTGGGATTCTAAAATAACTGCAATACAAGAAACAAAATATTTAAATATTTTTTCACTTGAAGAACTAATTGGTTTGTTGATGACATATGAAATGGTGCACAATGCACATGATGAATATGATGAACAAAATCACCTTCCAAAGAATAGAAAGGATTTGAAACTCCGAACAAATGAATACCACTTGAGCGATGACTCAAGTGATGAGGACAATGATGAACTTGAACTTCGAACACTAAATCTTAATAAGTTTATTAAACAAAAATCTAAAATAAACAATGAACTTGAACGGAGGAAGAGGCCAAAGAAGAGGAAGGCAACCAAGGATGAATCAAGAACTTCCAAAGGTGAAACGGAGAATTGGGCTTTGACGGGCTTCGACTACAAGGTAAGTAACTCAACTCTCTTGAATTATTTTGAAATTACTTGATGTTTTCCAAGATGCATTTTCTCTTTTCTTTTGAATAATTATTTTTCTTGAAAATTGTATGTTTTATGTTAATAGAATAAAATGTTAGATTTAAATAATCATATATATGTGCTTGAGAAGCAAGAATGTGTATTTTGATGATTTCCATATTAACTTTCAATGATGATGCATGGTTTTTATATGGAAGGCTTTATGATATTTTTTTTAAACCTTGTCTTTGGTTTTCAAACATGATGTATGTTTTTGACATAAGAACAAAACTTGAGCATGCTAATATTAAGTCAATCACATAAATTAAAACTAAAGAAGTTTTAGTTATCTATAAGAATCATTCAAAATTATGTTCAATGAAACCATTGCATAATGATGTAATGAAAATATTAAACATTTGGAAATCATGTTTTAGTGTTATGCATAATGATCATGCTTAATAAATTTTAAAATGATGCATATGAATCTTGTGATTTATGGATTATTGATTTTTACCATAATGAAAGTGCCTTATTAATCTTTGTTGTAATAAATCTTACACTTTCGGTTTTAAACATTATACATGTTTTTATTTGGTATAAGTGAAATAAAATCATATGAATTGAAACAATAAAAAGAGGAAAATATTTTTTCCTCGAAAAAATATTTTTCTCTATCCTATTGATCTTGATGTTTATTATGATAAATCTATGTATACCATTTTGAATCTCTTCAAAGTAATGTTGATATTTTGATGATTTTGATGATTTAAATTTGAAATGAGTTTTATCAAAATCATGATATTGATTTCTTGGAATAACATGAGATTACCTTTGATGATCATTTTGATTCATGGAATTTTGGATTCATGACTTGGTCTTACATTTGTTTATGAGATGGTTAAAATCTTTGTATGTTTGAATTCTTCCCTTCTCCTTTCAATTTATGCATGTTATATGTTAAAAATTTAAAACCATGTTTTGGTATCATGCATATCTAAGAAATATTAATATAACAAATTGAATAAGTTGAAAATGAATGATGATTTTTCTCTTGAATATAACTTGTGATATTTTTTTTATATAAATCATCATTTTGATTTCTCGACATTCGATACATGAGATTTTATTATAAATCAAAATTTCTCATTAATCGATCTTCTACGATTTTACTTGATATTCTCTTGAGAGGAGATTTTCTAAATGAATCATGATTTTTCCTTGTGAGTTCTTGGAGTTATTACTTGATTTTTCTTTTAAAACAAGATCTCTTCTTTGTACTCTGATTTTTCTTGATATTTTATTTTAAAAATATATTTACTATATGAATCATGTCTTTTAGTATTCAAATGATTTTATCCTTCATGACATGATTTCTTTGTATTTATGGCTTGCATGGCTTGAAATGTTTTGGTATGATGCATGCAATGATGAAATATCCATAAAGTTAAAATGATGTATGCAATACTTATGATAATGATGTACATGATGTATTTATTGCATATGATGTGTATCATGAATGCTTTAAATGATAAATGTTTGGTATCATGATCAACATGTTGATAAATGCTTGAAAATTTTAATGTTTGAGTATCATGTATGATATGCTTATTAATGATGATTGATTTATTTTTCGGTATCATGCATGAAAAATAAGGTTATTGAAATTGTGTATGTTTTAATTTGAATATATAATAATGCACAAATAAGAATGATACTTACCTTTATCATAATATGAAAATTGATATAAGGGTCTTCCCTTCTTTTTGACAATGACAAAGGGGGAGCAAGAATTTCTAGCGTGGACATCATGAAAAGAGGCAAACTAACTAGCTTGCACAATTCAAGATGAAAGCAAAAATTGCACTTCTCAAAAGAGAATATGCAAATGTAACATTTGCCAAATTGTTTGCTTGCCTTATGTAAAACATTATCTCTTGCTAGTTTGGCATTTTTGCTAGCTTGTATGTTGTAAAACTTGATCACTTTTTCAAACATTTTGCTAGCTTACACTTTGCAAAGAAAGCAAAAATGACACTTCTAGAAGAAAGAGCTGGTTATTTTGAACATCAGAAGCTTGCCTATCTTAAGAAACAAAAATTGTAAAAGTGCTATCTTGCCTATCTCAAGAAGCAAAACATGCAACTTGCACATTGCAATAGGAAGCAATAATTATGGCCTTACACAAGAAAGCTATCTTGCATTTGCTTTCAAAATTTTTGCTAGCTTGTATATTGTGAAACTTACATATCGTAAAAATTGCTAGCTTGTAGTCTAAAGAGAAGCAAAAAGTTGCTATCTCAAAAGAAGCAAATGTGCTATCTTGCCTATCTTAAGAGGCAAAAATGCTAACTTGCACATCTAGCAAAACTTGACAAATTTGCATATTTCAAGAAGCAAGAGTTGCTTTCTTGAACATCTCAATATTGCTAGCTTGCATGATGTAGAACTTGCTATCTTGAACATTACCAAAAGTGCTATCTTGTATGCTGTAAAACTTGCATATCTAAAACTTGATAGCTTGAATGTCCAAAGCATGATGCATTACTTGCTAAATTTTCTAGCTTCAAAACTGCATGATAATAAAACTTAATATTATGTTTTTCATGCAATGAGTTGAACTTATATTACAAACACAAAGAATAGTTGTACTTCTCCTTTTTGTTGATGACAAAGGGGGAGAAGTATGTTGATGACATGATATGCATAAGTCTATGCATGAGTTCATAATGACGTGTTGCAAGTATTCATGATGAATATTGCAATGACTTGAATTCAGTTTTAATTCAAGGTTCTATCAATATGGCATATTGATAGGGGGAGTTTGTTTAAACTCCGGGAGTCAAGTTTAACTTCGTCATCAATTGGTTGTCATCATCAAAAAGGGGGAGATTGTTGAATCTCGTATTTTGATGATGAAACCAATTGATAATTATGTTTACGTTTAACTGCATTTTGAGTGATGTAGGTCTACTCGATCTGGATTAGACAATTAAGGCAGGAGGAATTGACGTTGCGCCGGAGGAGATCACGTTAGGATATTGGATGGCAAAAGGCTTCGGATGTCGGGCATCGGGCCAAGAGCAGAATTGCGCCAAGGATATCGGCGTTGTGGAGGTCAACCGTCGATTGGGCAACAAGCCGCAAGAGAGGACGATACGCCGAAGAATCGGACGAAGTGCCAACCAATGACGTGCCGGGCAACAGAATGTCAATTCGCTTTATAATAATTATCTAGATCGGAGTAGAGTTTTTGCTTGTGTGTGCAGGATTAACTACGATAACGATGAAGACATAAAGCGAAACAAAGTACTGGAGTCAAGCGCGAAGGATTCGTTGGGAGTTCGAGAGTTCGACGAAAGTCCGAAGGTTCGTCGGGAAGCTCGCCGGAAGAAGTCTTGACTTACGGACTTTGTAATAGCTTAGAAAATGTCTTTAAATTCGTAGTTAGCACGTTAATTAGGGTTAGGATTAGGTGTTAATCCTATAACCCAAGTAGGGGCCAATTGGGCCCGAGTTCGGACTGGTTTGGGCCAAGTTTGGAGCCCAACCAGTGAGCTGAATTGGCCTAGGCGGTGGCACCGCCTAGGCTGGGTGGTGGCACCGCCCAGCACCCGAGAGCTGGGCGGTGACACCTCCTGGGCTGGGCGGTTGCACCGCCCAGCACTCGAGCGCTGGGCGGTGGCACCGCTTGGCTGGGCGGTGGCACCGCCAGCATCGGGAACATAAGAGAATTCAAATTTTTGGAGCCCAAATTTGAATCCTCTTGAGGCCTATAAATACCCCTCAAGTCTCAGCTAAGAATACAACTTTTTGTGCAGCAAGTGATTGAGAGAAAAGTCTTAGAAGAGTCTTTGCCTTTCTTGTTTTCAATTTGCTAGTGTTCACCTCCTTCTTTCTTGCTGAAAATCTGTAAAAGAGTGAACCGCTTGTAAAAGTTGTAAGAGGGGTATTTACCCTTCCCTTTCAAGAGATTTGCTAGTGGAAGGTGGGAGCCTCATCGAAGAGGGGCCTCGCAAGTGGATGTAGGTCATTTGACCGAACCACTGTAAAATCGACGTAATCTCTGGTTTGCAGTTACTTATTGTCATTTATATTATTGCAAACCATTTGCACTTTAATGCTATACTGCTTTGTCTCCGTCTTACTTATCTCTTCAAGTTAAAACGCAATCAAAACGGTTTCAAACGAAAACGTTACTTTTATCGTACGAAGTTTCCGAAAGTGTTTAAATCGTCAAAAGTTTATCACACTTTACCGCTGCACTAATTCACCCCCCCCTCTTAGTGCCACTCTGATCCTAACAGCATCCACTATCGATCTTTCTTTAATAGGCAAAGATCAACCTCCTTCTTACACCCCTCTTCTCCTTTTACCGAGTTTAGCAGATAACCCTTATAAGCACTCACTCCTCTCTCAAACTATTCTAACACTTAAACTAGAAGAGGAGGATTCTCACAAGAGATTACAATAGTGTTTTTCCCTCTTTAAATTCTTTGTGCTTATGTATGTTAACTAGGGATGAGAGGGTATTTATAGGCTTTAAGTTGATTCAAATTTGGAGCCTAAAAAGGTCTCATCCCAAGTTTCCTGAGTATTGGCGATACCACCGCCGTTCTTGGGCGGTACTACCGTCGCAGGATCTGGTATTGGGCGGTACCACCACTGGCAGCATTGCTACTAGCGGTACCACCGCCCAGGAATCCTGGGGTGCTATTCCCCATACGGTGCCACCGCCAGCCAGGGTTTCAGCACCCTGGTTGGGCCTTGAATCCGACCCAAACCAGTCCAGCTTCAAGCCCAGTTGGCCCCTAACAAAGTTGATAGGATTACCTCCCAATCCCAACTCTAATTATATACTAACTATGATTCCTAAGACATATTCTAAGCAAGATAAGTTCGATTTCTTCCGGTGAGCTTCCGGCGATCTTTCCGTCGAACTTCCGACGATCTCTCGGTAATGTTCCGACGGACTTCCGGCAAGCTCTTGGACTTCACGATGATCTTCTTGGTGAGTTCCGATGAGCTTCTTTGGCAAGCTCCTAGACTTCTTGGTTGGTTCCGGCAGAACTTTCGATGAACGTCCGGACTTTCGATGAACGTCCGGACTTCCGATGAACTCTCGAACTCCCAACGAAGTCACATTCTTGACTCCGGGACTTCATTTTATTTTATGTCTTGCTATCATAGTTAATCCTGCATACACAAAAATACACTTCGATCTAGACAATTATTACTAAGCATGAATCATATTGTCCAGCATATCATTGGTCCATCGACGCTTCGTCCGATTCTTCAGCCCATCATCCTCTCTTGCGGCCTATTGCCCAATTGGCCAGTTGACCTTCACAACTCTGATATCCTTGGTGCAATATCCGCTCTTCGTGGCCCGATGCTTGAAGCCTTCTATCGATACGTCGACCGATCCTCCGGCCCAACGTCCAATCTTAAACACTTATCAATCTTCTGACACGTTTTCCTCCAGCCCAATATGATTCTTCCTGCTTTAATTGTCTCTCCCTGATCGAAGCATCCTACGTCACTCAAAACGCAGATTAAATCATAAACACTTATCAATTAGTTTCATCATCAAAATCTAAGATTCAACAAAGACCACATTGTTTATTAAATATTTTAAAAATAATTTTTTTATTATTTAAATTTATGTTGATGATATTATTTTTGATTCTATGTTTGGGTCTTTATGTGAATCTTTTACTAATAGCATGAGCCAATAATTTAAAATTAGTTTAATGGGTAAATTAACTTTTTTCTTATGATTATAAATTAAACAACTTAGTGATGAAACCTTTATTAGTCAAACTAAGTATGTTTTAGATCTATTAGAACGATTTAATATGGATAGTGCTAAGGCTATTAATACACCAATAAGCACTTCTATAAAATTAGATATGGACATTGATGGAGAATGTTTTGATCAAAAAATTTATAGGGGTATGATAAGTAGTTTACTATACTTCACAACAACTAGACCTGATATTATATTTAGTGTTAGAGTTTATGCTAGATTTCAATCTAATCCCAAGTAATCTCACTTTAAAGTTGTTAAAAAGATTTTTAGATACCAAAAAGGAATTCCTAATCTAGGATTATGGTATCCAAAATGTAAAATTTTTTAATTAATTACTTATGCCGATGCTGACTTTGGTGGATGTAGAATAAATAGAAAATCGAAATATGGAACATATCAACTCTTAGGTCATTCACTTATTTCTTGGACTTCCAAGAAATAAACTTCGATTGTATTATCTACGGTCGAGACTGAATATATAGCAATAGGTGCATATTGTGCATAAGTTATTTGGATGAAAATTATTTTAGAAGATTATAAAATTTATTTAAAAAATATCTCTTAAAATATGATAATACTAGTGTTATTTGTTTAACAAAAAATTTCATTCAACACTCGAGAACTAAACATATTGATTTTAAGCATCATTTTATTAGAGATCATATTAATAACCATGATATATCTCTAGAATTTATTGATACAAAATATTAATTAGTTGATATTTTTACAAAACCATTGAATGAGAAATAATTTGATTTTATCATAAGATAATTAGGCATGTTAAATTTTTCTAATACATGAATTCCACTTATACATTTTTCAGATTTCTCGATTTTTCATAACTTAAGAGTTTTCTTTTTAAATCGAGATCGTTTCCTATTATTCCTTCTTCTTGCTATTTGCAAAAGAAGATATTTGATTCATGGACTTTTGGTATTCACAATTTGATCTTTTATTTTTCATGTGATTATCATGAATCCTTCCTCTTTCTATTTGCAAAAGTAAAGCTTTAATTCATGGCCTTTCGAATTTATGACTTAGATCTTCCATTTGTTCATGTAATGATTGAAATTTTTATACCATTGAATTCTTTTCCTCTTTTTTTTTTATATAATGACAAAGGGGAGAAAGAGAAGTGCTATCTCGCATATCTCAATAGAAGCAAAGTGTTAGCTTACGCATCTCAAGAAGCAAAACTTGCAAACTTGTACATCTCAAAAGAGAATTACTAGCTTGCACATTTCAAGTAGAAGCAAATATTGTTAACATTCACATCTCTAAAACTTGCTAGTTTGTATATTCTAAAGTGACGATATATGCATTGATGTTTCAAAAACTTAAAATTATGCAATGATATATGCAATGATTTCAAATTATATTTCAAAAACATGCTAGTTGCACTTTTCTCCTTTTTGTTGATGACAAAGGGAGAGAAATAATGATGATTTGAAACATTTTATATTTTGGTATCATGTATGACCTAAGTAATAATGATTTAAAAATTTATTGTTTTGGTATTATGCCCAAAGTGATGATGATTTGTAATGGTTTAGAATTATGGATGTTATACCTTTATGACTTGAAACTATGTTTAAATGATGGTGCACAAAGTATAAAATTTTGATATGATATGTTACATATGATCAAAATTGTTTCACTTGAATTCAAAGGTTATTATTTCTTTTGAATTCAAGTTTACTTTATTTTGATATAACATATAGGTAGGGGGAGTTAAGGTTAACTCCATTATCAATTAGTTGTCATTATAAGAAAAGGGGAGATTGTTGAATCAATTTTGATGATGAAATCAATTAATGAGTTTACGATCTAATCTATGTTTTGAAAAAAGCGATACAGGACTAACCACGATCATGAAAAGACAAAACAATTAAAGCAAGAAGAATTATATATTAGGTTAGAGTCAGAAAACAAGCATTGGGTCAGAAGAATCAGACATTGCACTAAGATCAGATGTTGCAGGAATTAACATATCGATAGCTCAGGCAATACGCCGAAGGTTCGGATGATGCACCGGAAGTTTGTAGGAAGTTCACCAGAAGTTCGTCGGGAGTTTGAATGGACAAACGACATGCCAAACAATTGAGATTGCATGTATTGTAATTGTTTAAATCTTAATTATTAGGTTTTAATTTGAGTTAGTTTTGGGAGTAATCCTACTAACTCAAATAGGGGCCAATTGGGCCTATTGTTTGACTGATTCAGTGACTTGGAGCTACATCAAGCGGTGGCACCACTAGGGCTAGCAGTGGAACCGCTTAAGACTCGGCCTCCCAGAACTTGTTTAGACTGTGGTACCGCCCAGACTAGGCGGTAGTACCATCGATAGTTAATGCTGTCAGGCGGTGGTACTGATAGATCTTAGTCTCTAAGGCTCTATCAAGAGGTCGTACCGCTCAAACTAGCGATAATACTACCAATTGTTAGGGGAGCAGGCGATGGTACCGCCCAATACTAGTGGTAGTACCACTAGTTGTTATGGGAGCAAGCGATGGTACCGCCTAGTACTAACGGTGGTACCATAAATACCCTATAAACCCGGGATTAAGAAACTCTTTTGCTCCATTTTTGAAGTCATTTAGGGCCTATAAATATCCAACACTTTCCTGCTTGACAAAGCATGAAAAGTGAATAAAAAGCTTTGAGATTCTGAGTTGTAAAAGTCTTGAAAAAATGCTATGTATCATCCTCTTTCATAAGATTTGTGATCATTCTAAAAGAGATATGAGACTTGTAAAGGTTGTCTCTTAAACCTATGGAAAGGAGAAAATGTTGATCTTTATCTATTGAAAGAAAATCGATATTAGAAGTCGGTAGCCTCGACGGAGAAAGAACCGAGAGTATATATTGGTCATGACGATCGAACCACTATAAATTCGATGTGCTTTTTTCTTTTATTGTTTACTTTCATTACCTTCTTATTTAACTGTCTACTAATTTTGCATGCATTCTTACGAATATTTTTAAGTTTAAACGTATTTTCGTTACGGGTCGAATGTAATATTTTAAAATCATTGAAAGTTTACAATAGCACTAATTTATCCCTCCCTCTTACTATATCCTAACAATAAAAAAAGTTGACAACTAATTCATTAAGATCATATGCTTACAAACAGATTTCTAGGAAAGAGAATAGGGAAAAAAAAATGGTGTGTAGCCAGATAGTATAATCAATAAAATATGATAGTTAAAATAGGAGATGTATATGTGTATTACGTGTCATTTCATGGTAATCTCTCAGATATGATGATTATTAATGTTTGGGGACATATTTTATTCTGATGATTAAATCGTTTTAAGTACAACGAAAGCATCCAGATTTTTTTATTTGATTATTGAAATTATTTTAAGTAATTTACTAAATAAAGTTCACCATAATTTTTTTTTATCATATAGGCCTCATAATTATTCTTACCTGAGGTATTTTTTTTAATATCAATTTTATCCTTTCAAAATTTTTGAATCGATTCGGATCAAATCTACAAACCCTCCTTCACTCACTCTGTCCTCCCTCTCCTTCTTTTCCGCCACCATTATGATTTAAATTAGATTAGACTATTTCAACAGAAAATAAAAATAAAAAAGACTATAATATCTATCTATCTTGATTCTAATATCATTCAACATAAATAGAGTGATTGTTTTCATCCAAATAAGAAAAAAAAATACTCATAACTAAAATAATTATGAGATCATCCCATAAAAAATCAATGATGAAAGTTTTTTCAATAAATTATTCAAATATTTTTTAGATTATTTTTTAATAATATTATAGATATATTCAAGTATTATAATTAATAGAAATATCTGAGGAGATATTCTATCAGATAAAGTCAGCATTTGCATATTGTGTAATTTTTTTTTTATAATATTTCTCTCGGGATGTATTTTACAAACAGGTCATCAATTAAAAGCCTGCTGAACACATCAATCGTTGAATCAAGAAGCTATACTCAAAGGTCAATGGAAATCAAAGTTACTTTTTCGATACCCCCAATGATGCCATCCCCCTACATGGCTTTGATACTCGTCGACGTTACGCACGGGTCCACGTTTCATCATTTTGCCTTGCTGGGGTCCCACCCTCATCGATCGGTTCTCTGCGCACGTTAAGGTTGTGCGTGGGGGATCATTTTCCCCGAACGCCGGCCGTGCGCTCACGCACTAATGCCATCCCCTTCCAAACGAGCCCCCTTTTCGCCGCCTGTCATTCCAATAAAAGAAGCGCTCCTCCTTTCACGATCCGCGGGTGTCGACGATTCTTGGGATCCTCGCAGGCAACCGGACTCTCTCGCTTCGCAAAAGGGCGTGGACATGGCTCCTTGCGATCCAGATTAGTTCGTCTTCCCTCCGGTTGCTTGGTTTTCTTAGTGCCGTGATCTGGGGTCAGGCCCAGGGGATTCTGTGCTCAAGGAAGGAGATTTTCTGGTCATTGTGATCGATTTCTTGTCTGGTTTTGCATAAAGTTTTGTTCTTTTTGTGATTTTCCTGTGATTGCTGAGCGCTAGGGTTTGGATTTTGGCTTCCAAGTATAAACATTTGAAGGACAAGAGGGTTGGTTATGTTTCAGATGGTTGGTTGGATTGGTGTGAAGAAGCCAGTAGGAGCTGCAAGAAATGTGGAATCTTTATGTGATTCCCTTTGGCTTCTGAATGTTTTGTGGAATTACTGATAAGTGTTAAGTCTAACGAGGACCGAATTGGACAAAATTGATTGGGGACTTCGCTGCTGAATGATGCGATATGGAGGGAAACTTAAATGCTGGAAGCATGATGTCGGGAGCTTCGTATGGTGTGCTGGCTTTGCAAGGAAACATGTACATGCATCAGGGCTCGATGATCCATCACCCACCGGTGTGTGACGCCTTCGGTGTATCAGGCAGCCACTTGCAGGAATCTGATCACCGAGAAGGTGTTTCCATCATGGACTACCATAAAGGAGAGCGTGGCAGGACCTCAATGAGCGATGACGATGAGCCAATCTTGACCGAGGATGGAGTCGATGCTCAAAATGAGGCTGGCAGAGAGAAGAAGGGCTGTCCGTGGCAGCGAATGAAGTGGACTGATGCAATGGTTAGGCTTTTGATAACTGCGGTCTCTTACGTAGGAGAAGATGCTCCTTCTGAGTGTGGTGGGAGGAGGAAGTATGCAATATTGCAGAAAAAGGGGAAGTGGAAGGCCATATCAAAAGTTATGGCCGAGAGGAGATGTTATGTGTCACCTCAACAATGTGAAGATAAATTCAATGATCTTAATAAGAGATACAAGAGGCTCACCGATATCCTTGGTAGGGGTACATCTTGCAAGGTGGTTGAGAATCCGGCACTTTTGGACCGTATGAGTAATCTCTCAGAAAAGATGAAGGATGATGTGAGGAAGATTTTGAGCTCAAAACATCTTTTCTATGAGGAGATGTGCTCCTATCATAATTGTAACCGGTTGAATCTACCTGCTGACCCAGCTCTTCAACGATCGTTGCAGTTGGCACTTGGAAGTAGAGATGAGCATGACAGAAGGAGAGGCTCACATGAAGATGTTGATGAAGATGATCAAAGTGCTGACGGTGATGACGAGGATGGTGATGCTGAAGAACATAATGTGCACGGGAATATGGTGGCATCATGCTTCCCAAAAAGGATGAGGCATGGGGTGAACCATGAAGAAGCAGTTTTTGGTGACACATCTGCTTTACAAAATTCTACTAGAAGCCTTCAACCTCAAGGCTTAACCTTAGATATGAACCAAGTATTTTCAGAAGGATCTAAATCAACACTGATACAGCAGCACTGGGTTAATTATCCGCTTCAGCTCGAGGAGAAGAAATTGCATATTCAGGCTCAGATGCTGGAGCTCGAAAAACAACGCTACAAGTGGCAAAGGTTTAGTAAGAAGAAAGACAGAGAACTAAATATGATGAGAATGGAAAATGAACGAATGAAGATTGAGAATGAACGCCTATCCCTTGAATTAAGGCAGAAGGAAATGGAGTTGGATCTTACTTCAATGAAAACACAGTGATGCAAGATTATTTGAAGGAAGCCATGGAAGTATCAGTATGGTAAGCTTTGCTGATTCGAGGAAGTAGCTAATGATAAGCTTTGCTAGTCAATGGTTACTGCAGTCCTGGAGATCGAATGAGTTTATGACTCATTCTTTTTCTCTGTCTACTTTTCCTTGTAAAGATGATCGGTAGCTTTTCTCAGGGTTGCCAGTTCTTGACTATTATAAGTATGATAATGGTTTCTGTTGAAGATGATTTTCTCTTCTAGTGCAGGTGCAAAAGTATTTGTGTTCACTAAGAGGAACTGCATAATTATATTTTGAAAGTTACTCTTTAAACATTGGCCTGTGTCTGGTGGTGGTGGTGTCAGATTCACTTGCCAAAGGCTGGAAGTTTAAAACCTCAATTGACATTTTTTGTTTTTTCTTACCCTTTTGCCAAAAAAAAATTTTATTTTTTGAAAGTTTACATACACATCAGAATTGTTTAGAGTGATATGTTAATTACAGAAACACAGGTTGAGTATGAGACGCCAGAAATGTTTTTTTTTTTTTCCATATGAGTTATCAAGTAAACAGGAATGTGAATGTCTCTCACTTTTGGTTCGGTGAATTTTGTGTCAATTTATAATAATTGACCGTAAGCTGAATGAGCTCTTCTTGCTTAAAACTTGATTCTTCTTTTCTGGCTTATTTGAGGGCTATTGTGTTTGTTTGTTCATGGTACTCCAAGCATTTCTTATCGTTTTAATATTTTTATCATATAGTAGATTGGAACCTAAGTTCTCATAGTTGTCCAAGATCCAATTTAAAGCATTTATTGTACTTTTTTTTTAAAACTGACTTGTGTTTTCTCATCATACTTTGATAAGTTAGGTCTTATTATATATTTATTCTTCAATATATTTGTTTGACTTCTCAAGTCTTTAAATTCTCAAGTATCAACTAGCAGGATTTTGGCCTGATGTTGTAGATGTTTGTGATTAAATTAAATGGGGGAAAATTTTAGTTTTAACACATATAATAGGGAAAGGCAAAAATACAACTTATGTGATAGAAGTATATCCCTGGTTAAATATTTGATGAATTAAAATATGATGGCAAATGACCTTCCACAGGAGTATCAGGTGAGATGGCAAAGTTAAAAAGTACCATTGACGAGAGACATGTCTGAGCCCAGTAAGATTGAAACTTGATCTCATGGTTAGATTGTTCCTTTTCAAATAAAAAAAAACAATTGTTTTGGTCCTTTGCATGTGTCAAAGTTGTCTATATTGTGACCTTATGCAGACCCATATTAGTAGGAACTTATTATATTTATTGATTCTTATTTTTGAGTTCTTCTACAGTTGATGTGAAAATAGTATATCCATTTAGTTTGGCTGAAATCAATCCCTTTTTTTTTTATGATATGGATTTCATATTAAGATCTCATTAGATAAGAGATCTGCTTCCTATTTTTCCTAGTAAACTAAAAGCCTTAAGCCAACCTATATAAGAGTTAGTATTTGGGACAACTTATGTTACTCTTAAGCGTGTTAGTTAACTTAAAAGAGTTAGTATTTAATGTGCCAATTAACTTAATAAGATCTTGATAGTTTATCGGAAGGTTCGAGACTCAAACATCATTTTTATCATTTATCCTTTATAAAAAAAATAATTTAAACAAACTTTGTAAGACAATAATCTTTCAATGTTTTTTTGGAGAGGCAATTCGCCTCCAAATTCTTTGTACGAAGATTTGATCATCTAAAGTAATTTTCTTTTTTAAGTTAGTACTAAATCTTCGATTGAATGAGGTTATGGGTAGAGCCTAAGCTACGTGAGCATGCTTGTTCCTCGCTTGATGCTTTATACAACCCATTAATGCTTTAGCACATGATTCCCATTAATCACAGCAGTGTAACCACAAATTGAATTAAAAGGTTGAAGAAGAAGAAATGTTTGACAAACGCAATCTTCCCCCTACGTATATGTACATATACATATACATATATTGCTTAATCACTAGAAATAATGAAAGTTGGAGGATTCAAAATTTTCAGTTCATCCTTCAAAGGTAGTAATCAGAAATTAATAGCTGCAGCATATGGATCTCAAGGTTGTATTATAATGCTGAAGGTTTTAAATCCTTCAGCATTCAGACAATCGAATTCCGACGGTAACAAATGAGACCCATCTTTCAAGGAATACAACGCATATAACGAACAGATAAATCAACAAATGCATGTTTTTTGTAGAACTCGCAATGTCATCAAATTTCTCTGTATAATTTCCAATACTAGTCCTAATTGACTCGTCTAGTAGACACCCTAGCTTGACTTCAGGCTCTTGCAGAGTGTTTTGTATGCTTCCACGCAGAGCTTGAATTTTTCCTCTGCTACTGCCTGCAGTAAAAGAAGAGGCTTATTAAACATGTGATGTCAAGAAAAATGGCCAGTTACACAGCCGAGCAGGTGCAGCATGACATGCCATTGCACAAATAAGACGTTAAAGAACTTTATGGAGGAAACATATCAAGCCTAGAATGGACATCAGCTGCTTGGCTAAAGCACATTAATAATCCGCTCCTTCAAACATTAACTCAGATAAAAAACTCTCCCTCCTCAATTCAAAAGGCAAATTCAAGACTGTTGCATGGTTGCAGCAGGATTAAGTGTGACACCATGTCAAACTGGGTTCACTTTTTCTCTCTGTCATTAGCACTAAATTGTAGAGTAAGACTTGGAAATCTTGCTATTGAAAAAATGTAAAAGAAATCTACCTCATGAGTACAGGTATAAAGGACATGAATTGGGCATACACCTCAGAACACAGCAAAGCCATTAGTTGGCAACCAAAATTCAATACAAGAAATAGGTTCCATTCCTTCCTTTTGGGTATTGAGCGGATAAGTAAATTGGTAAAGGAAACAAACCACAGAAGAAAATCAAACCCAAGGAGAAGATATAGTGGGCCAAGATAGTAGATATACTAATTCAAAGACGGTCACAATTGGGCCAAATCGAGCTTTGCTTTCTACAAGCTTGACTAGATTTATATTAGGGGAGCTCAAGCTCAGCTCCATACTTGAGTCAAGCTAGAAATAATGTTCGAGCTAGACAACTATAGTGTTTATAGGCTCAAGCTTGGTTTAAGTTCAGTTCACCACAAATTTATTTAAGGCAGTAGGTTTACATGTTAGATGTTAGGGTTAAGGTTCATTTTAACCTCTATGGTTTTGGTCATGGACTTCTTAAGCCCTTATGGTTTACTCATGCCTAAAATAATTCTTACATTTTCAAAAAATGTAACATATAAGCCCCTCCTATCAAGTTTGAGTTAACAGACGTTAGAATCTACTTACATGACATACTAACTCACAATAAATTATTAATATAATGACACGTGTAATTTAGGATTAAAGTCCATTTTAGACCCTGTAGGTCCATTTTAGACCTCATGGTTTTGACCATAGACCTTTTAAACCCTTATGGTTTACTCGTGTCTAAAATAACTCTTACATTTTCGAAAACATAATATATAAGCCCCTCCTATCAAGATTGAGTTAACAGACGTTAGAGTTTGCTTACGTGACATGCTGACTTACAAAAAATCATTAATATTACACGTGTAATTTAAGTTTTTTAAAAAATTAAGACATCTATCAATGGCGGGAGGAGACGTCATCATAAAAGCGACCACCAGCAACAGCACCGAGCGGCTGCTGCCTAGCAAGGCGTCATACGCACACAGCCTCTCCCGCGTTGAGCTTAGGAGTTTCCGAATGTCACTCGCCAGCTCCAGGGTGCATGCCACCACGGCGCTGCCCGCCATCGCGAACAACACCTGCTCCAATCCCGATGAGTACCACCATACCTTGTAAGCCACCTCCCCTGCGAAGCATGGCATCACGAAGACAGAGAGCATGCGAAAGGGTTGAGCTGGTCCATGAAGCCCTCCCGCTCCCGCTCGCTCTCCCTGACAAGCTTGTCGAGGAAGCAAAAGCGACAAAAGTCGTAGCGATGGACGAAGGCGGAGAGGCAGAGGTAAGAGAGACCGAAAGCAGAGGTGAGGGAGAGTTGGACCACCATATCGTAGGCACGGTGGCGGTGGGGGCGCAGGAGAGGCTGAAGTGGGAGGTGGTGGGGACAAAAACGCCCAGGAGGAAAAGGGACCAAGAGACCACTGTGTGCTTAGCGTCGGATTGATCGACGCACATCCACTTGAGGCAGGACCAGAAACTCCTGAGCTCATCATCAGCGCGAGAGAGGCTGCATGCATACAACGCCCTGCGAGGCAATAGTAGCTTGATGCTATTACTGGTGGTCGCTTTCACGATGACGCCTCCTCCCGCCATTGATAAAGGTCTCAGTTTTCTTTTAACTTAAATTACACGTGTTATTATATTAATAGTTTATTATGAGTCAGCATACCACGTAAGTAGACTCTAACATCTATTAACTCAAATTTGACGGGAGGAGCTAATATGCTATATTTTTTTAAATGTATAGATTATTTTAGACACAAGTAAACCATAAGGGTTTAAGAGGTCCATGACCAAAACCACAAGGGCTAAAATGGACCTTAACCATAAATTACACGTGTTATTATATTAATAGTTTATTATGAATTAGCATACTATGCAAGCAAACTCTAACATCTGTTAACTCAAACTTGACGGGAGGGGTTTATATACTACGTTTTTAAAAACGTAAAGGTTATTTTAGACACGAGCAAACCATAAGAGCTTAAGAGGTCCACGACCAAAACCACAGGAGCTAAAATAAACCTTAACCTAGATGTTACAAGTTTAGTTTTCACAAAATTAATTTTGGTCTCATTTTTTAAGAGTATTGGATTCATCCACTTTGATACTTAATGGAGTCAATTTTTAGTCTCAGATTGTAAAAGAGTATTCTTGTGATCACTCATCTACCCATGATTGGAAGTTATGAACTTGTCCTTGAAATTTTTCATTAACAAATGAGCTCGTTCAAGAATCAATAAGTGGGATTGTTCACGACAAGGATTGAAATATCGTACCATACCGGAGTTTCGACATTCGCTCGGTACGGTATAGTATGGTACGATACTGTATACCGAGCGGTATACCGTTCGATATATATATATATATATATATATATATATATATATATATATATATATATATATATATATATATATATATATATATATATATATATATAAAACAAAAATTCGACGACGTCGCCTCTCTTCTCCCCACCGAGGTGACGTCGTAGAAAAACGAGGCGACATCGCCTCCGCAACATCACCTATATATATATATATATAAATATTTTTATAAAAGACGATGTCGCCCCATGTGGGAGAAGGGAAAGGCAACCAACGTCACCTTTTATAATATATATATATTTATTTATTTATTTATATTTATATTTATATATAAATATAAATATATATTTGAATTGAAGACCTTGGTTCACGAGCTTACTAAGCCTAAATGTGTAAGGTTTGCCTTGCTATAGCTTCACTCATTTAACAAACTTTGGCAAACAAGCTTAAGAGAGGCTTTAACGAGCCAAAAAACAAGCTGTTTTGCAAACAGTTTTTGCAACCCTAATCAAAGGATAAAGATTGTATATTATAATAATGTTCAAGCAAGAAAGAATTTTCTCCACTACAATAACTGATCTTGGACATTCCTGACTTTTGCAGTAAATAATTAACTTGCTTATTTGTTCTCCAATGGATGGTGAATGAAGTCTTGATCAAGTAGGCCTCTTACTATCCCATTTTATAGAGATGATAGCTCAACATACCAGCACAAGATAATGAGAAAAGTTTAAAGCAGACCTGTGAAGTTCCTTCATGCTTGTCAGGGTGCCACTTTAAAGCAGATGAGCGGAAACTGGTAAATAAATCAGAGATGAACAAGAAATTAGAAAGCTAGAAGCATTATATCTTGAAGCTGAGCTGTCCAGGATAACATTAACTTTCATACAGCTACAAAAAATAACTTACGCGCATTTCACATCATCTAATTTTAGGGGACCCACGAGTGGCAGTCCAAGAGCAAATCTATGGGATTGCAGGCCAATATCATTTGATTCATCTTCCTCTTCAATATCGCTTTCGCTCCACACTCGTGTCCTAGCTTTAGCCTGCTGTGAATGATCTCTCCACTCAAATCCATTAGTAAAATTCTCAAAATGAAGTCTGTCCTGAGAATTAAAAGACCATGTAAAACATCTTTGTCCGCCAAAGCTAGCTGAGAATTTTGTCTTAGGATGCCCACAGTCATCATCCTCATCATCAAAGCTTTGCCCATTTTTTCTACCTAAACAAAGATGTTATGTTTGTGAAATGAGACTCAAAGCAATTATCTACAGTAACAGCACAAACTATGAAAAACAATATAGAACAAATCCTTGTTTAATATGCCTATCGGCGCTGGTAGAACTTGTAGTTAGAAAAACTGCTGCACCTTGAATTGTTCTTTTTTCCTTAATCTACTTAGTTGCAGTGGTTTAAATAAGCACCTAGGCGCTTGCCTAGGAGCTCGCGTGAGGTAAGGCGAGGCGAGGGCCGAGCACCTCAAGTTTCAACTAGGCAACGCACTTTAGTGAAGCATCGCCTGGGCACTTGCCTAAACCCAAGCGTCGGGTGCTTCGAGTAAGCGCCTGATTCAAACGAAGCAACCGAACCAAAGTTTTCAATATGGCTCAATTGAACAATAGCTAGTTGGTTTGATTGAACCAACTAGCTACTTTCTTTTACTGTACCTGCAAAACCCACCCCTTGCACCCCTGCATGACCCCAAGCCATAAACCCTAGCATAGCTTCTACCTCCATCGTTGACGCTTTCTCTGCTACTGCCTCTGTCACTGATGCATAGGACCAAGGCTTCCTCTATCGTCGACGGACGAGTCCAACGATCTAGCTTTCTTGCATAGTTTCTTCTATTGTCGTTGTTTCTGTATACAGCTCCTTCCACCGTCGAGGGAGAGGATTGCAACTTCATCCACCATCGACGGATATCTCTCAAGCTTCCTCCACCCACGACGTCACCGTCCACAACTTTCGTTGCCGCTACTAGTGTCTGTAACTTCCTCTGCGGCCTCTATTGTCAATCCAAATCTTCCTCCGCCTCCGCCTCTGCCTCCGCCGCCGTCATCTGAAAGTTCCTCCACAATCACTGCCCTCTCCTTCTCCACTTTTCACTGTCGGTGACTCTTTTCTCCCTCTCTAACTACTGTTAATAGTTTTGTTCTCCCCCTCTAATTATTGTTAGTAGTAAATAATATACTGTTAATAGTAAATTATTAACTACTGTACAAAGCAATCACTATTTAGATTAGTAATATACTATTTAGACTTTAAACTGCTAATCTCTATTTGTTTAGAACTATTACTAAGGTTTCAGGATTAATGACAAGTATACAAAGCAATTCAGAAGATTCTTCAAAAAATTCAAGAAGGATCCTGCTTGGAAATATAATTATCTAAAGAATTCTAAAGATCATAATACAGTTAGTTATATCTTTTGTGATAAGACTCGTAGAGGTGATATTTTTCATGCAAAGCAGCATCAAGTAAAAAATTTCAAGAATGTATCAGCATGCAAGGTGTCCACCTGATGTAAAAGAAGAGTCGTTGGCTTATATGACTTAAAAAAAGATGCAAAGGAATGAATCTTATAGAAGTTTACCTAAGAATAATGTCAAACATATTAGAGATGATGAAGAAAAAGATTATTCTGAAGGTGTCAATTCAAGTAAAAAAAGAGTATGACAGAAAAGGAAAAATATCATAGCTGTTAAAAAGGGTAAAAAGGGACCGATAGACTTATAGAAGTTTCAAGGATCATAAAAGCAACAAGAGCAAGTAGGAGCAAAATTAAGACAAATAAATATAAGTAATGGTTGTGATAAGGAAATAAGAAGGAGAACAATTCAGCACATTACTTGCTTCTTCTATTAAGCTAGCCTTCCCCTTAGTATTCATCGTTTATATAGTTTATAGTTTTAAGGAGATAATTGAAGCTATTGGAAGATATTATGGTAAATTAAAACCTCCAAATTATTATGAGTTGTGAGTTCTATTATTAGAAAAAGAGTTGGATCATACAAATGACTTATTAAATGTCAAAATCATAGGTAAAGCATAATTGCTCTATTATGTCACATGCTTGAACTGCCAAGAGACATAGGAGTATAATTAATTTTATGGTCAATTGTTATTTAGAAATCATGTTTGTAAGTCAATAGATGTATCATCTTTTATAAAATCTATAGAAAAGATATATGAGTTGCTTGGCAAGTTTGTGGAAGAAATTGGGGAACAAAATATCGTCCAAGTTATAACTGACAATGAAAGTAACTATGTGTTAGTTAGTAAGATTTATCTTTTAAATTTTTTAATATTTTAATTACTCTATGTCTCCAATTTGAATGGAAGAACAATGTGATTGTCTTATCAATTTTATTATCCTTTGTCTTGAGTAAATTACTTGAAGCAAAAAGGCAACACTTATATTGGACTTTATGTGCGGCAAATTGTATTGATTCAATGTTAAAGGATATTGGAAAGATTTCTAAAATAAAAAAAACTTTGAAAAGGGCAATATTTATCGTTGGATTCTCTATAATCATATTGGGGTTTTGAATATGATAGGAGAATTCATAGGTAACAAGGAATTAGTGAGATATGGTGTCACCCGATTTGCTACTTCTTAACATTACAGAGCGTGTATCGTCAAAAACATAACCTGAGAAACATGTTTACCTCGAAGAAATGGGTTATAAACATATAAGCAAAAGGCGCGAAAGGCAAGAGGGCCATTGATATCATCTTAATGTCATCCTTTTATAATATTATATTTTATATATTAAAAGTAATAGGCCCTCTTATTCGAGTCCTTCGGTTGGTAGATAATGAAAATAAGCTTGCAATGAAATATACTTATGTCGCTATGGATAAAGCAAAGGAAACGATTCAAAAGTCTTTTGATGAAAATAAAGAAATGTATTAAAAAATATTTACAATCATTAACGAAAGATAGAATTGTCAACTTCATCGTCCATTACATACAACAAGATATTATTTGAACCCAGAATTCTTTTATAGAAATACATCCATTGAGTTCGATGCAAAAATTGTAAATAGGATATATTAATGCATTGCAAAATTAGTTCTAAACCTTGAGATGCAAGATAAGATCATACGTGAATGACAGGTTGACATGAGGAGATATGGCAAGAGCCTTAGGTATTGGAGAATTATAAGCATATACAGGACAAATGATGAAAGAAAAAATAAGTGCAAAAGCCTCAAGCTCATCTCTTGCCATTGTCGAAGAGGAGTTCACATATTTTGATGAAGATAGACGAGAGAAAGAAAAAGATGATATATTTAGGAATGACGATGTTAATTATGATGATGATTAAATTTGATGTATATTTAGGAATAACTTTATTGTTTTGAATCTTCTAGCATTTTTGTTATTAGAAGATGGATAATGTGACTTGGTACTCTAGATTTTTTTAATTTGATATCATATTTTTATTTATATAATCATATTTATCAATTATATATTTTTTATATTTCAATATTTAAAGCATCTCACTATGCCCGGGCAAGCGCCTAGCGCCTCGAGTATTTTGAGACCTTGGCACCTAGCAATTTTTAAATTACTACTTAGTAGTTTAAATATAACTTTTCTTAGACTTACTTTTACATTTAATTTCTCCACTAGCATTTGATACAATAAAGAAGGCCATATAAGATTGAGACAAGAGAATCTTATGTCATTGATAATTGTAAATACCAGTAACATGGTACTTGGAAGTCTCATCTCCCTCAACCTTATTTGATTTTCTTTAATTTTCTTTATTTGATAGCATTCTATACCATAGTTGTAAACTTTATTACTCCAAGTAAATTATTTTACATTTTCTAAAATGTCAGGTTGCTAATACTTAATTAGTCAACACCAAGAAGAAAATAATGTATGTATGTATGTATGTATGTATAAAAAGTAAAAAAAAAGGGAAAAAAAAAGGTCGACTACCTTGTCGCCCTTTTCGACGCGTAGGAAGAAGAAAGTTTCTTCTCCCCGCTCGATATATATATATATGTATATATATATATATATATATATATACATATATATATATATATACATATATATATGTATATATATATATATGTATATATGTATGTATACATACATATATATATGTATATATGTATATATGTATGTATATATGTATATGTATGTATACATACATATACATATATACATATACATATATATATATGTATATATATATATATGTATATATGTATGTATACATACATATATATATGTATATATGTATATATGTATGTATATATGTATATGTATGTATACATACATATACATATATACATATATATATATGTATATATATATAAGTAAAAAAAAAAGGGGCAATTGCCTCGTCACCCTTTTTGGCGCATAGGGAAAAGAAACCTCAGTTTCTTCTCCCCAAACGAGCAGAAAACGAGGCGACATCGTCTTTATATATATATATCGTTTTCTCCGAGGCGACCTCTCCTATTTTCTGCCCGCGACGTCGCCTCTCTTCTCTCCACGATGCCGAGGATTCTTCTCCTCGCACGGATGAGGAGAAGTCACCGACAAACGAGGAGAGAGAGCGGCGCCGATCTCCAAGTTCTTCTCTTCTTCTCCGTTTTCTTTCTTCCTCGGTTAATACCACCCTTCTCCCTCTTCTTTCTTCTCCCTCAATCACCGCCCGATTTAGGATGGTAACGAGGCGGAAATAGCCCCAATCGACGGTACCACCCGGTAGCGGGGGGGTCCGTGTACCGGTCTGCTGACGGACCGATACGTACCACCCGATACAGGCAGTATTATTTGAAATTAAAATCCTTGTTCTGAATAGCAGTAGCATGGTAGTTCCAGAAAACTAGTTAGTCTGCCGAGTCTTGTGATTGTACATACTACACCTCACAATTTAACTATTATAATATGGATCCCACAACGACACTGTTGTTAAAATGTCTATTAAACGAAGAGCAAGGTAAAAAAGTGACTCACGTTGGATTCTGCCACATTTGCTTTTTCGATGGTTTGATGTTCTCTGATGCTTTGGTGTACCCGTATATTTTGGTCGTTGATATTTGTCCGATTCATGTGAACTATCTTCTACTTTGAAATTTCTACTGCTTTTTCTATCAGCACGCCATGTAATATCTTCATCCTAGCAATATCATGCACAAAATAGGTAAGTTTGACTAATTGCACCCGGAAAAAATGCAAGAATTTATGAAGAAAGAATAACATATATTCAAAGGATAGAACTGTGTTTACAAGAGAAATTCAGTGAGTACCAATGGGATACCCTGTGGCTCTCAACATGCTAGGAGAAAAGGTGACAATGGAAGTTATAAAGCTGGCCCCAAAAAATCACTAAAGAGATGCATAATGCATATCGGGCACAAAGTACTGAAAACTGTACCTGAAAATACTGCTTGGATTGTGTTCCATTGAAAAGAATATTTTTAAGAGCACCCCTTGCATCTGCTCGCTTTTGATGAACTGAATATCTGATGTAATTCTGTTCATAAGATGGTTTTGTTACTGTGATAAAGTAGACAAGCAAATGTAAGATAAATCATTAAACTACTGCTAAACAATCAATCAACCAATTACTGCAGATTCATTGCATGAATTGGATCATTTCTTTTCCAAGATAGACATATTCCAATAAGCACATACAGTTACCAAGGATCAACAATTGGGCAACTATAGATGGACTCAGCATTTTTTAAAAACAAATTTCGGATTTGCATGGCAGGCACATTAGGCAGCAAGGACTATTCCATGTAAATGTGTGACATTATTTTAATTTTCCTTTTCTGTTGCTAACTATTAACAAATTTGTGATATTAATAAACCAAATGAAAGTGATGAGACTCGGAGTGTAGCAAAATTACAGGTATAAGAGAATAAACATAAAAAGTGAATAAGCTAGAAAAAAAGTCATTTTGTATCAAATTACAAAATTTTCATCCTCTCCCGAGCTCAACACACATAAAACAGGTAAAAAAGAGACAAAGGAAGTTTCATATCAAATGGAAAGGAAGCAGACCAAGGATACGGATAGAAGCACTTGAAGTCAAAAGAAAAAGTTCTGACCATGAGAATATAATCAATGTGTTTACGAGGAATGAGACAATCTACTGTCCAGTACAAGTCCAAGCCAAATTAAATACCCTACTTTACAGAAAATCGTATTAGGCCAAGTTTAATCCAAGGATTCAAACTCAAAGAGAGCAACATGCTAGAGTTAGTCTTTTCCTTTTTCTTTCTTTTTCCAGCTTGCTGCTCCTTTACAAACCCAAAATTCACCTCAATCAAATCCTCGTTTAATTACAGGAATTGTTGATTCACGGAAGGGGACCTTTCTAGCTAAACACAATTGGTTAATCATGCTAGTTGGTATGCCACTGTATCAACCAGCATAGGACAAAAGCCATCTAGCTACAGAACAGCACAGCATAGATCAACGTATCTTGTACAAATACCTTGCTGGCATGGTAGATTTCAGCCCGGTGCCAATCAAAAAGACAATCCTTATCTGATGTTAGACATAATGTTACCTCCGAACATCCAACTCAACCAAAGACAAATATGTAATCTCATGCCAAACAGAATGCAAGCAGATTGTATAGACAGACAATAGTACCATATGTCATCACTAAGCATCATGAATTATACCTTTTTTCTTTTCCCTTTTTTTTAGTATGAATCAAGTCTTTTAAAAAGTCACAACATATTGGGTAAATATGGCATTTACAAATATGAAAATAGTTACATGCTAATTGAATTGTCGATGAGGAGCCTTTACAAAAAGTGTGCTGCTATTTAGGGGGTGGGTGAATCATATGGGCCCCACACATCATGTTTGGGAGAGAGGAATCACCCAGGGAAGAATCTTGGTAGTGAATCAAAGCAGCATTTTTGTTAAGGAAAGCACAGTTTCGAAAGTACCACGTACCCAAAAATACTCAACAATAACTAGGAATCAAACTTAACAATTTCCTCATGCTTTCCTTTCCTTCCTCTTTTTCATAGCCTGGCATTTCTCTTTTATTCATTGTTTTGACTGTTCTGATATTAACCCTCAATAATGTGTCATATAGACCTTTGTTCTAATGGCTATCGACATGTCAGTATTCTATGTCCCTTAGAAACCAGCCCTGCAGGAAAAAGGAAGTATATAGCAGTCAACAAAGAAGCATTTGAAATCCGTGGTACACTGATTTGTATCTGATGAGCAAACATGTAGAATGCTGGTGTTTCTCCACCATCCCTCTCAAAAAAAATTGTAATTTACACAACCTGGCCTCATGAATGTTCATGACTAATGAACAAAGATATTTACATTGGCATGATATATGCAAACAAAAGACCTAGAAAATGGAGCAACGTAGTTAATTAGAAAAGTACGGATGGTTCAGATTTATCGCACCTTTGATGGTTCTTCATGTCTTCTTTCATCCTGAAATAATTTGATCACAGAAGTTATGGTCAATTCATGAGGAGACAAAAAGGCAACATATTTACTCATAAATGTTAAGAAAGTAGCCATCCAACTCAAAGTGAGCAGAACACTTTTTCTTTTTCTTTTTTTGTTTTTCTGAAACAAGATTTGATAACACGGAGTCAGTCATGCTTCTCTTCCAACTTGTATAATTTAAGAAGATAATATAGTCAGTTATGCTTCTCATAGTAGGCTATGCTTCTCTTTCAATTATCGAACTAGCAGATTTCACATGAATATGCCTAAGACACCCAGAAGAAAAGCAAAAGAAGCAACTGAAGCAAAGCTGGTAAATAATTTTAAGAGTCCACAAAAAATATCAATATAATCACCTGGTGAATATCTGAAGAGATGGTAGATATGCAATTAAAAAAGACTATTGTATCACAGAATTTACTCCTTAACTATAAGCACATAAAAAAATCTCCTGACCGGTGTAAACATATCTACCCCTGCAATTGCTTACGTGACTCTATCATCGAGAAGAAATCCTCGTGTATCAAACAGCATTGAAAGACGTGAAAATTTGTATCTTGTATTATCACATAAGTACGAAAGAAATGATGGCAAAAGGCAACAATTTTCCTACCCAAACAAAAAAAATAGCCTAAAGTATAAAAAAAGAACCCACAGGTGAATCTCCAGAAGTAACCGCAACAACAACCGACCGAGAAAAGAGAAATGCCAGTTCTAGGTCGAGCGAACAAAGACGAAAGAACAAAAGAGAGGGGAGAAAGGGAAACAAGGGGGATTCGGGCACCCACCTCGCGGCCCAAATTGGAGCTGCGTTTGGCGAGGGAGACCGGAGATGAGTGGAACAGCGCGGAAGCGATTGGCGGCGAGAGGGAACTCCATTCCCGTGACCTGAGCACGTTCTTCAAGGCCGCCACTTGCATCTCTATGCATTCAGATACGGCATCTCCAAACTCACGGCTCGTGACATGGAATTCGAATGTCGCTGATTGTAAAGCGAGGATCGTACGAGGTTTGGGTTGCCTCCGTCGTCTCTCTCCCTTGTCTTTAGGTTTTAGCCTTTCCCTTGTATCAAGTCATCCCTGGCCGCGGGCAAGCTGGGTTAATCCCCTAAATAGCAGTAGATTGGGCCGGGCCGGGCCGGGCTGATGTCTCCTACTTAGACTATGTTTCAAAAAATAAAATGCACGCGATCTTAAATTCAATTATATTTTTATTGGGTCAACCGAAAATAAGAGTGAAAACAGCACTCATGTTCTGTTTCAATGTTTTGATCAAGGAAAAATAAATCATTGATTTGAGTCCAAATGTTTCGAATGTATGCATAACAAAATTCACTATATCGTGTGTTGAATCTGCTGATTTTTCTTTTTTATACATACATACATATATATTGTGTAAATAATTGCTTGTGTAAGAACAGCACTCATATATTTACTATATAGTTAACCTTCTAACTACTGCAAATTAAATGTTAGCTAAAACTCTAATTTACTTTGATACCATTTTTTTAACCATTAAAGACTATTGATGCTAAAATATTGATGGTGCTTTAAGCATCTTATTATATTTTTATTTACATCTTTTAACTCAAACAAACTATTATTAATCTTGATTAGAATAGATTAACTTATTCTCTTTTTTTTTATGAAAGTTAACTACAATAATATATACGGAGAATCTTAAATTAGTTATCAAAGTTAGATTGAGTGGAATGATCGGATTGAAAAATTAGGAATCAAACTAGCGATTGATATGAAATAAACTCACTTACTTGATCGGTTATTTAAAAAAAATTGAAATAAACTTATTGTCCAACCCCATTTTTGGATAACCCAATCTAGTTTTATAATATAGCTAAAGTTATTTAAATGCTCTTAACTTATATCTTTTTTTATTATTTATTTGAAGGAGATATACAACAATCTTGATATTATGGTTAATGCAAGAAAGAAAGTGGTCATTTTCTTTCCCAATGATTACTCTCTGTTTACATTTTTTTTAATCTTCTGCTAATCGCTCTCTTATGGTTAATGCAGGAAAAAAAAGTGGTCTTTTTTTTAAAGAATTCAATAATTTATTTATAAATTACACGTTATAAATAGATTGCTTATCCGTTTTCCTCTTGCGATGTTATCCTCTACACGATAAGCTTTATAAAGTATATTAAATTTAATAATTTTTTAGGGAGACTTCCGCATAGAACTTCAGTTTTTTTTTTTTCCATATAGTCCTTTTTTTTATTTTTACTCTTTACGATTGTGTACTTGCCCCACAATGATGCCTGAGAATCGGTTTAAGACGGCCTGACTCTCTCCTTGATCTAGTTTAAATCTTTAGTTTTTATATTTATAAAGTTTTAAATTAAGAAGTTTGTTAGAAAAAAAAATATCGTTGCCGTCTTGATTAGCTCGATGTAGTTCACACTTGTATGCGAAAGTGCTGAATCTCGGATTTTGATGATGAAACTAATTGATAGTGTTTATGATTTAATGTGTATTTAAGTGACGTAGGACTAGCTTCGATCAAGGAAAGACAATTAAAAGCAGGAAGAATCATATTGGGCTGAAATAGAACATGTCAAAAAATTGGACGTCGAGCCGGAGGATCGGTCGACATATCAACAGAAGTCTTCGGGCCATGGGTTCGGACATCGGGCCAAAAAGAGCGAAAATTACGCCAAGAAAATCTGAGTTATAGAGGTCAACTGGCCGATTGGATAATAGGCCGCAAGAGAGGACGATGCGCCGAAGAATCAGACGAAGCATCGATGAACCAATGACATGCCGGACAATATGATTCAAGTGTTGTAATAATTGTTTAGATCGAAGTATATTTTACTTGTGTAGGATTAACTACGATAGTGATTAAGGCATAAAGCAAAATGAAGCCCCGGAGTCAAGAACGAGATTTCATTGGGAGTTCGAGAATTCGTCAAAAGTCCGGACATTCGTCAAAAGTTCTGTCGGAATTGACCGAGAAGTCTAGGAGCTTGCCAGAGAAGCTCGTCGGAACTCGCCAAGAAGATTGTCTTGAAATCCATGAACTTGCCGAGAGTTCGTTGGAACATTGCCGAGAGATCATCGAAAGATCGCCGGAAGAAACCTAGACTTATA
The DNA here is from genome assembly GCF_036884655.1 of Musa acuminata AAA Group. Classification (NCBI taxonomy): domain Eukaryota; kingdom Viridiplantae; phylum Streptophyta; class Magnoliopsida; order Zingiberales; family Musaceae; genus Musa; species Musa acuminata. The sequence goes on along the minus strand of NC_088356.1, from coordinate 17,279,286 downwards.
GACTTATTTAGCTTATTGTATACCTTAAATTTCGTAGTTAGCACACAATTAGGTTTAAATTGGTCCAATCCAATTAGGGACCAGTTGGGCCCATGTATGGACTATGTTGGGCCCAATGAAAGGCCCAAACACCGTCGTGGCACAATCTCCAAGACTATGTCAGGCAGTGGTACCGCTAATCTGGACTCAGTCTCCAAGACTATCAAGCGGTGGTACCGCTAGTATGGGTGGTGGTACCGCCCAGTGTCAAGCTGCAGGTGGTGGTACCGCCCGTACCCTGAAATTTTACGGATTTGAATTTTGGCTCCAAGTTTTGAAGCCATTTGGGGTCTACAAAAACTCTATGTTTCTAGAGTTGAAAACCCTTGTAAATTATAGAGTCCCTCCTCCTAAAGTTTAGAGACCATTCTAAGGGAGAATGTAAGGGAAGCTTTGTAAAAAGAGGGTGTAAATGTTCTCTCATGGACGGAAGGAAGATCGTTAAAAGAAGAATTGAGTTGTAAGGGTAGTTGATCTTCACACATTAAAGAAAGATCGTTAGTGGATGTCAGTGGCCTCGACGGAAGAGGAAATGGCGGAGTGGATGTAGGTCACAACGATCGAACCACTATAAAACTTGGTTTGCATTTCCATTCTTGCAATTTATCTTTACTACAAACTGACTTACATCCTTATTGCTTTCACTACGCCTACATACTCTTTTAAGTTAATATCTTTACGAAACAATTTTCTACAAAATCAGTTTTTATCATACGATAATTTTTCAAAACGATGATTTTATCTGCTGCACTAATTCACCCCTCCCCCCCCCTTAGTGCCGACTTGTTCCTAACAGTTAGTATCAGAGCCACGTTATTTCTCATTTGGTTTAATACCTAAGAGAAATGGCTCTTTTTGGATTTCAAGAGGGTTTTTTAATCGTTCGTACTTCTATGTTCAATGGGATGGACTACACTTATTGCAAAACTCAAATAAGAGTTTTCTTGTTTTCTATGGATTTAAACTTATGGAATATCATTGAAAACAGATTTCAAAAGTCTTCTACTCCAATGAAATAATGGAATGATTTGGAGAAGAAAAAATTTTCTTTAAATGCTAGAGCTATGAATGCTCTATTTTGTTAGGAAAAGAGTCGGCACTAAGAAAGGGGGGTGAATTAGTGCAGTAGTAAAAATTACGTCGGTTTAAAACTTTGATGCGATTAAAATCTGATTTCAACGAAAATCATTTCAGAAATATATTTAAATTGAAAGCATATGGAAGTGTAGTTGATGTAAAGCAAGGAAGGCAGTTTGTAGTTAAGATAAATAGCAAAACAGAAATGCAAACCGATTTATAGTGGTTCGGTCATCGTGACCTACATCCACTCCTCTGATTCCTCTTCCGTCGAGGCCACCGGCATCCACTATTGGTCTTCCTTCAATAGGCGAAGACCAACCTCCTTCTTACAACTCAATTCTCCTTTTACCAGGTTTAGGAGATAACCCTTACACCCCCACTTACTCCTCTCTCAACCTATTCTAACACTTAGAACTTTGAGAGGAGTTTCACACATAATTACAACAGAGTTTTCTTTTCTTTTTGCTCTAGGTTGTATGTGCTTTAACTAGGGATGAGAGGGGATTTTATAGGCCTCAAGTTGATTCAAACTTGGAGCCTAAAAACATCTCATCCCGGGTTTCCTAGGTACAGGTGGTACCACCGCCTGTGCTAGGCGGTACAATCGCTAGTGTTAGTTTGACACTGACACTACACTGGGCGGTACCACCGCCCAGACTAGCGGTACCATCGCCTGACATAGTCTCGAAGATTGTGCCATGACGGTGCCACTTCTTAGGTCACTGTTTGGGCCTTTCATTGGGCCCAACACAATCCTTACATGGGCCCAACTGGCCCATAATTAGGTTGGCTCAATTTCTATCCCAATTATGTGCTAAATAAGAAATCTAAGACATTTACTAAGCTAAACAAGTCTGTAAGTCTAGTTTCTTCCGACGAGCTTCCAACGATCTTCCGACGAACTTCCGACGATCTCTCGGCAATGTTCCAACGGACTCCCAGCAAGCTCCTGGACTTCATGACAATCTTTTTGGCGAGTTCCGATGAGCTTCTCTGGCAAGTTCTGAGACTTCTCGACTGGTTCTTGTAGAACTTCCGACAAACGTTCAGACTTCCGACGAACTCTCGAACTCCCAACGAAATCGCATTCTTGACTTCGGGATTTCATTTTACTTTATTTCTTACTATCGTAGTTAATCATGCACATGTAAAGACATACTTCGATCTTGACAATTAATACTAAGTATGAATCATGTTGTCCGGCATGTCATTGGTCCATCGACGCTTCGTCTGATTCTTCGGCGCATCGTCCTCTCTTGCAGCCTATTGCCCAACCGGCCAATTGACTCCGTAACTCTGATATCCTTGGCTCAATATATGCTCTTCTTGGCCCAATGCCCGAATCCATGGCCCGAAGCCTTCTGTCGATATGTCAACCCATCCTCCGGCCCGACGTCCAATCTTCTGACATGTTTTCCTCCGGCCCAACATGATTCTTCCTGCTTTAATTATCTTATCTTGATTGAAGCATCCTATGTCATTCAAAATGCAGATCAAATCATAAACACTTATCAATTGGTTTCATCATCAAAATCTGAGATTCAACAATCTTCCTATTTTTGATAATGATAACCAATTGATGACGGAGTTTAAACAAACTCCCCCTATCAATATGCCATATTGATAGAAACTCTTGGATTAAAAAATCCAAGCAATATGTTATAATAAAACTTATGCATAACATCATACTTCCCCCTCTTTGTCATCAACAAAAAGGAGAAGTGCATCATCTAACCAAGTGTTTAGACATAATTTCAAATTATTGCATAACAAACAGTTTTATCATCATGCAAGCTAGCAAGTCTTGGTGATATTCAAAATAGTAAGTTCTACATCATGCAAGCTACTAGTAATTAGAGATGTGCAAGTTTAGCATATTTGCTTTTCTTTAGCAATGTGCAAGTTGCAAGTTTTTCTCCTTAAAATTTGTGAGCTAGCAAATTTTACACATATGAAAGTTGGTAAAGTTTTGCACCTTTTGAGATAACCAAGCTTTTTGCTTCTCTTTATGATATGCAAACTAGCAACCATTGCTTTTCTTTGCGATGCTCAAGTTAGCAAATTTTGCTTTATTATTGAATTATGCAAGTTAGCATCTTTCTATTTGAGATGTGCACGTGAGCCACTCTTTCTCCCCCTTTGTCATTGGCAAAAAGAGGGGAAGAATACAATTTTGTAGTTCTTTTCCCTTTCATCAATTTTTACATTATGAGAACAATAAATTTGTATTATAAATATAATCTCATGTTTATCATTCAAGCTAGCATATATTTTTTGTTCTCTTTTGCAATGTGCAAGCTAACAATCTCCTTTTTCTTTTACAATAATGATTCAATCATATTATGTGATATACAAATCATAAATATTTCAAATCATGATGGTAGCAAAAAGTCAAATTACATTATATCCTACCATGCATAATCATAACTTTACATTTGTTTGCATCAAAATAATATCAAGAGTATTTCATGCATGATTTTATATCATCACATGAAAAATATCAAGAGAATTTTGGTGATGAGATGCATAAATAATGAAGATAAATTATGAATATCAAGAGACATATTATGATTCTTTTTTAATAACTCAAATAGTGAAAAGAAAGAATTATAGTAGATAATCTTGATTTATAAAAATAATTTTCAAGTTATAATTATGAGAAATCAAGATAAAAATCATGGTTAGATGAAACTCATTCAATTCATCAAAATCACTTTCAAAATATTCAAAATGACATAAACAACTTTATCAATCTCTTAGTGAAAATTTGATAAGATAGAGAAAAAGAAATTTTTAAGAAAAATATTTTTTTCTTTTTAGTTGTTTCAATTCATGTGATTATTTCATAGAAGCATGCCTTTGTCTTTTTTATACCAAATGAAAAAAAATATATATATATATATATCATTGTTTAAAACAAAAGTGTAAGATTTATTACGACAAAGATCAATAAGCTACTTTCATTATAGTAAAAATCGATAATCCATAAATCGCAAGATTCATCATGCATAATTTCGAATTATAAAACTATTAAACATAATTTTAAATCAATATGCTCAAGTTTTTGTATGAAAATCATCCATCTTATTTAAAACTGAAAAAGCAACATTTCATCATGAATAACTTCAAAGTCTAATGCATAATTTAAATATAAAATCATCAAACAAAATACTTATATTATTTCATATAAGCATGTCTTTTTCACTTATACCAAATCAAAACATGCATCATTTTTAAAATTGAAAAAGAAAATTTCATTATGGTAAAAATCGCAAAGATCATCATGCATCATTTCTAAATATAAACTCATTAAGCATGATATCAAATCATCATTATATTATTTCATCAAGCATGATTTCATAAGATATTTTTAATTAAAATCATTTTGTTTGTTTATCATAAAATATGAAAATTTTAAAATCACTAGAAAGGTAAGCATGTTCCAATTTTATTTTTGTATTTTCATTAAATATTATTAAACATGTAATTTTTAAGAAAAACAACTAAACTAAATTAAAAATAACTCATGAAAAAATATCATGTAATTTTGAAATAAACTAAAGGCATTTTGATTACCTCATCGTCGAATATCATTAAGGCGTAGTTTGCCATCTTACCTTTGTTTTTCTCCTCGTCTTCGGATGAGCTTGATTTGTCTAAAATCACCTTCTTTTTCTTTTTATGTTCATTTTTAATTTTTGATTCTTGTTTTAAAATTTTCATGAGTTCAAGTTCACTATCACTTGAGCTTATGCTCGAGTGGTCTTCAATTGTTCTAAGTCCAAAATCCTTCATGTTCTTTGGAAGGTGGTTTTCAAGTTCTTCACGTGCATTGCACGTCATTTCATAGGTCATCAAAGACCCTATAAGTTCTTCAAGTGGAAAATGATTCAAATCCTTAGCCTCTTGTATGGTCGTTACTTTAGAGTCCCAAGTTTTAGAAAGCGATCATAAAATCTTGTTTACAAGTTCAAAATCCGAAAAACTTCTACCAAGTGCTTTTAAACTATTAACGACATCCGTAAAACGAGTGTACATATCAACAATAGTTTCACTTGGTTTCATATGAAACAATTCAAAATCATGCATTAAAAAATTAATCTTCGAATCTTTTACTCTATTCGTTCCTTCGTGCGTGATTTCAAGAGTATGCCATATATCGAAAGCCATTTCGTAAGTAGAAATCCGATTAAACTCAGTTTTATCTAAAACGTAAAATAAGGCATTCATAGCCTTTGCATTTAGAGAAAAAGTCTTCTTCTCTAAATCATTCCAGTGGTTCATCGGAAGAGAAGACCTCTGAAATCTGTTTTCGACCATATTCCATAAATTTAAATCAATAGAAAGTAAGAAAACTCTCATTTGAGTTTTCCAAAAAGTGTAGTCCGTCCCATTGAAAAAGGGAGGACGAATGAGAGAAAGTCCCTCTTGAACGCCGAAAAGAGCCATTTCTCTTGGGTGTTAAATCAAATGAAAAATAACGAGGCTCTGATACCAACTGTTAGGAACACAGTCGTACTAAGAGGGGGGGTTAATTAGTGCAGCGGTAAAAATTATGTTGGTTTAAAAAACCTTCGTACGATAAAATCTGATTTTGACGAAAACCATTTCGGAAAGATCTTTAAATTGAAAGCATACGGAAGTGTAGTTGATGTAAAGTAAGGAGGCAATTTATAGTTAAGATAAATAGAAAAACAGAAATGTAAACCAATTTATAGTGGTTCGGTCATCGTGACCTATATCCACTCCTCTGATTCCTCTTCCGTCAAGGCCACCGGCATCCACTATTGGTCTTCTTTCAATAGGCAAAGACCAACCTCCTTCTTACAACTCGATTCTTCTTTTACCGGGTTTAGGAGATAACCCTTACACCCCCACTTACTCCTCTCTCAACCTATTCTAACACTTAGAACTTTGAGAGGAGTTTCACACATAATTACAACAGAGTTTTCTTTCCTTTTTACTCTAGGTTATGTGTGCTTTAACTAGGGATGAGAGGGGTATTTATAGGCCTCAAGTTGATTCAAACTTGGAGCCTAAAAATATCTCATCCCGGGTTTCCTGGGTACGGGCGGTACCACCGCCTGTGCTGGGCGGTACCACCGCCAGTGTCAGTTTGACACTGACATTGTACTAGGTGGTACCATCGCCCAGACTGGCAGTACCACCACTTATCACTGGGCTACTAGGCAGTACCATCGCCCAGACTGGCGGTACGACCGCTTGGCACCCTGCTAAGGGCGGTACCACCGGCTGACACAATCTCGAAGACTATGCCACGATGATGCCACTTCTTGGGTCACTGTTTAGGTCTTTCATTGGGCCCAACACAGTCCTTACATGGGCCCAACTGGTCCATATTTGGGTTGGCCCAATTTTAATCCTAATTACGTGCTAATCACGAAATCTAAGATATTTACTAAGCTAAACAAGTCATTTACTAAAGAATCAAGATATTATATCATTTGATCTCTTATATCTCTTTTTGTCATTTACTAAAGAGAATATCTCTTTAGGAATTCACGGCTTAAAATTTCTTTTGAACATCTTTTATTATTTGATCTCCTATGATTCTACTTACTATATAAAAAGGAAGCATTATTGAAATCATGATCTTAAATTCTCGAAATCAAAACTTGATATTTTTCTTATGCGAATCAAGATCACTCACTTTTTATTTTTGAATGATTTTTTATATTTTATTAAAGAGAATATTTGTCCAAATGAATCATAATGTTTCCTTGATTATTTTTTCTCACAACTTGAGATGATGTGCTTTGATGTTTGGAACATTGTATTAATAAATTGTATACATAAGTTTAAGATGGCTTGACTCTCTCCTTGATCTAGTTTAAATCTTTAGTTTTTATATTTATAAAGTTTTAAATTAAGGAGTTTGTTAGAAAAAAAATATCGTTGGTGTCTTGATTAGCTCGATGTAGTTCATACTTGTATACGAAAGTATTGATGATTTACTGTGTGTTTAAGTGACGCAGGACCCGCTTCGATCAAGGAAAGACAATTAAAAGCAAGAAGAATCATGTTGGGCCGGAATCGAACTTGTCAGAAGATTAGATGTTGAGCCGGACGATCGGTCGACATATCAGCAGAAGTCTTCGGGCCATGGGTTCGGGCATCGGGCCAATAAAAGCGAAAATTACGCCAAGAAAATCGGAGTTGTGGAGGTCAACTAGCCGATTGGATAATAGACCGCAAGAGAGGACGATACACCGAAGAATCAAATGAAGCGTCGATGAACCAATGACATGCCGGATAACATGATTCAAGCTTTGTAATAATTATTTAGATCGAAGTAGATTTTACTTGTGTAGGATTAACTATGATAGTGATTAAGACATAAAGCAAAATGAAGCCCCGGAGTCCAGAACGAGATTTCATTGGGAGTTCGAGAGTTCGTCGAAAGTTCTGTCGGAATTGACCGAGAAGTCCAAGAGCTTGCTAGAGAAGCTCATCGAAACTCGCCAAGAAGATTATCTTAAAGTCCATGAACTTGCCGGGAGTCCGTTGGAACATTGTCGAGAGATCATCGAAAGATCGCCGGAAGAAACCTAGACTTACAGACTTATTTAGCTTATTGTATGCCTTAAATTTCGTAGTTAGCACACAATTAGGTTTGAATTGGTCCAACCCAATTAGGGACTAGTTGGGCCCATGTATGGACTATGTTGGGCCCAATGAAAGGCCCAACCAGTGACCCAACAGGTGGCACCATCATGGCACAATCTCCAAGACTATGTCAAGCGGTGGTACCGCTAGTCTGGACTCAGTCTCCAAGACTATCAAGCAGTGGTACCGCCAGTATGGGTAGTGGTACCGCCCAGTGTCAAGCTATAGGTGATGGTACCGCCCGTACCTTAAAATTTCGAGGATTTAAATTTTGGCTCCAAGTTTTTAAGTCATTTGGGGTCTATAAATACCCTAGCTATTCCTGCATGGAGTAGGAAGAAAAGTGAACAAAAACTCTATGTTTCTAGAGTTGAAAACCCTTGTAAAGTATAGAGTCTCTTCTCCTAAAGTTTAGAGACCATTCTAAGAGAGAGTGTGAGGGAAGCTTTGTAAAAAGAGAGTGTAAATGTTCTCTCCTGAACATGTTAAAAGGAGAATTGAGTTGTAAGTGTAGTTGATCTTTACCTATTAAAGAAAGATCGTTAGTAGATGTCAGTGGCCTCGACGGAAGAGGAAATGGCGAAGTGGACGTAGGTCACGACGATCGAACCATTATAAAACTTGGTTTGCATTTACATTCTTGTAATTTATCTTTACTGCAAACTACCTTATATCCTTATTGCTTTCACTACACCTACATACTCTTTTAAGTTAATATCTTTACGAAACGATTTTCTACAAAATCGATTTTTTCATACGATAATTTTTCGAAGCGATGATTTTATCTGCTGCACTAATTCACCCCTCCCCCCCCCCCTCTTAGAGCCGACTTGTTCCTAACAGTTAGTATCAGAGCCATGTTATTTCTCAGTTGGTTTAATATGTAAGAGAAATGGCTCTTTTTGAATTTCAAGAGGGTTTTTTAATCGTTCGTCTTTCTATGTTCAATGGGATGGACTATACTTATTGCAAAACTACAAACTCAAATGAGAGTTTTTTTGCTTTCTACGGATTTAAACTTATAGAATATCATTGAAAACGGATTTCAAAAGTCTTCTACTCCAATGAAAGAATGGAATGATTTGGAGAAGAAATATTTTTCTTTAAATGCTAGAGCTATGAATGCTCTATTTTGTTAGGAAAAGAGTCGGCACTAAGAAGGGGGGGGTGAATTAGTTTAGTAGTAAAAATTACGTCGGTTCAAAACTTTGTTGCGATTAAAATCTGATTTCAACGAAAACCATTTCGGAAAGATCTTTAAATTGAAAGCATACGAAAGTATAGTTGATGTAAAGCAAGGAAGGCAGTTTGTAGCTAAGATAAATAGCAAAATAGAAATACAAACCAATTTATAGTGGTTCGGTCATTGTGACCTACATCCACTCCTCCGATTCCTCTTCCGTCGAGGCCACCGGCATCCACTATCGGTCTTCCTTCAAAAGGCGAAAACCAACCTCCTTCTTACAACTCGATTCTCCTTTTACCGGGTTTAGGAGATAACCCTTACACCCCCACTTACTCCTCTCTCAACCTATTCTAACACTTAGAACTTTGAGAGGAGTTTCACACATAATTACAACATAGTTTTCTTTCCTTTTTGCTCTAGGTTATATGTGCTTTAACCATGGATGAGAGGGGATTTTATAGGCCTCAATTTGATTCAAACTTGGAGCCTAAAACCATCTCATCCCGGGTTTCCTGGGTACAAGCGGTACCACCGCCTGTGCTAGGCGGTACAACCGCTAGTGTCAGTTTGACACTGACACCGCACTGGGCGGTACCACCGCCTAACATAGTCTCAAAGACTGTGCCACGACGATGCCACTTCTTAGGTCACTGTTTGGGCCTTTCATTGGGCCCAACATAGTCCTTACATGGGCCCAACTGGCCCATAATTAGGTTGGCCCAATTTCAATCCCAATTACGTGCTAAATACGAAATCTAAGACATTTACTAAGCTAAATAAGTCTGTAAGTCTAGTTTCTTCCGGCGAGCTTCCAGCGATCTTCCGACGATCTCTCGGCAATGTTCCAGTGGACTCCCAGCAAGCTCCTGGACTTCAAGATAATCTTTTTGGTGAGTTTCGATGAGCTTCTTTTGCAAGTTCTGAGACTTCTCGGCTGGTTCCTGTAAAACTTCCGACAAACGTTCAGACTTCCGACGAACTCTCGAACTCCTAACGAAATCGCTTTCTTGACTTCGGGACTTTATTTTACTTTATGTCTTGCTATCATAGTTAATCCTGCACATGTAAAAACATACTTTGATCTTGACAATTAATACTAAGTATGAATCATGTTGTCCGGCATGTCATTGGTCCATCGACGCTTCATCCGATTCTTCGGCGCATCGCCCTTTCTTGCGGCCTATTTCCCAACCGGCCAATTAACTCCGTAACTCTGATATCCTTAGCTCAATATATGCTCTTCTTGGCCTAATGCCCGAATTCATGGCCCGAAGCCTTCTGTCGATACGTCGACCCATCCTCCGGCCCGACGTCCAATCTTCTGACATGTTTTCCTCCGGCCCAACATGATTATTCTTACTTTAATTGTCTTATCTTGATTGAAGCATCCTGTGTCACTCAAAATGCAGATCAAATCATAAACACTTATCAATTGGTTTCATCATCAAAATCTGAGATTCAATAATCTCCCTATTTTTTATCGGCATCCACTATCGGTCTTCCTTCAATAGGCGAAGACCAACCTGCTAGTCATAGGTGCCCAGCAAGCCTATCACGTGAGTGATGGCACGTGTGACTTGATACAGAATATTTTTGCTTATTATATTTTGGTGTATATCACTTTATAACTATTGTATAAATGCATATATATATATATATATATATATATATATATATATATATATATATATATATATATATATATATATATATATTGTGATGTCCTTGGATTTTTGCAATGGGAATCGGATCGTGATGAGATCACGATAATGAGATCGATTCACCTTTAAACACATATCCTAAATAATCCCAGTCATAGGTTACTCGAAAGGGACATCGTGATAACCGGACAGACTAGTGTGCTGTATACCCGTCCATATGATGGATGCAGCTGGTCTCATAGCTGCTCGTGTAGGGACACTAGGGATATAGTACACGTGCTCATTGGAGAATGAGTTCACTGATTGATCCGCTTACGGAATGCTGGATGGTTGATGATGCCTTATTGTCAGACAGCGATTCCGTAGTCTTAGTGGTATATCTGGTTCTTAGACTTGAGACACCAAGGATGTCCTGTATGAGTGCTCCACTCTTTGATACCAGACTTATAGGTTTGGTTGTCCCAGATCTAGTACAGTTGGTCATTGGGAGTGGTAGTCGACCTTACGAGGGCTATTGAGTGTTGATAGAGGATCATCCACTTTCGGCGTCATGAGAGGAATATCTCATGTGTTCTTGCTCAGATAAATCCCTGGCCAAGGTCATTCGGGTTGAGAGAGAAAGAGTTCTCCGGGAGAATCCGATTAGAGCGAGACTCGAGTAGAAACCGTATGGGTCTGACAACACCATGCTCAATATACGGTCTCTGGGATATTAGATGGATGAGGGACTATAGGTACACGGTAACTGAGGACAGACAGGTCCAATGGATTGGATTCCCCTGTATCGTCTAGGGACTACGGCGTAGTGGCCTAGTACGTCCGTAGTCGATGAGTCGAGTGAATTATTACAGAGATAATAATTCACTGAGTTAGAAGGAGTTATGACAGGTATGACTCACGGCCAGCTCGATATTGGGCCTAGAGGGTCACACACATATGGTAGACATTGCGATGAGTAGAGGTTCGGATATGAGATATCCGACGGAGCCCTTGTCTTATTGGATGCAGATCCAATACCCACTAGGGGAGGACCCATTAGGGTTTGACAGGGGACCTCTATAAATAGGAGGGATTCAGAGCTTCATAAGCTAGAGCCTTTGCTTGCCTTTCCTATTCTCCTCTCCCTCTCCATCTCAAAGCAGGCCTGGAGTTTTGAGGTGCGTCGTCGCAACCCTGCTGTGTGGATCACCGCTAGAGAGGAGGACGCTTGACCTCCTTCACCCTCTCCTAAGGATCTGCAAGGAAACAGGGATATACGATCTCCCTAGGTAACACAATCTACTCTATACGCAGTTTTAAGTTTCATGGATTTTGCGCACCAATCTTCGCACGATGACGAACATCTCTTTGGGAATCGGGGATTTTGTTTTCTTGTTCTTCCGCTGTGCATATGATGTCGCCCCCAAGATTTCCCAACAGTGGTATCAGAGCCAGGTTGTTCGTGTGAATGATTGGTTTTGAACTGCGTGTGTTGTGTTTAGGAAGAATTTTGACGTCAAAATCGTTGACGCAAAAACAAGGAAGGGCAGCAACAGTTGATGTCCTCGATCTGCGTGCGTGCAGCGCAGCCGATGGCGGGCAGCACAGGGGCTGCGTCTGCAGTAGCCGGCCGGTAGGCTGCTTGCAGCAGGCTTGCGTTCGGCGGGGCTGGCAGCCCACGGGCAGAGGCGCCTGCGACCGCTTCTCCCGCGGGGTGAGGCGTCGCAGGGCAGCGGTGCTTGCCACCGTTGCTCCCGCGGGCGAACCCCCCCCCCCACAGAGGCGGTCGCCCGGCGGGATAGCACCGCCTACGAGCGTTGCCCCACCGGCAGAACCGCTCTCGGGGGCGCCCACCTGCAGCGGCAGCGCCGCCAACGGGCGTGTTGCCTGTAGGCGAGGGTAGCGCCCTCGCCCCGCCGCATAGGCCGCCGCCAGCAGGGTGGCGGCGGCGGCAACAGTAAGAGGGAATTAGGGTTTTAGGCAAAAAGATAGTTTTGCCCCTGTGAATATGAGAAATTCTAGTTTATGTCTTTTATCTAAATTACGAAAATACCCTTAGGAATTGAGAAATTCCCTACATGTCCTTGATTTCAGAAAATATTAATTAATTAAAAGGTTTAGTTGATTATTATTTTTATTATTATCTAGTAGTCCTACATGATGATGATTATTTATACATGTGATGTATGATGTGTGGACGGATGATCATGGACCGTGTGATGTGTGTACTTGTGATTATTATTATTGAGGTCTGCGTGCCTCCATTATATTTCTCGTTTATTGTCGGGCCTGCGTGCCTATGATTAAGTTGTAATCACATGAGGAGGCACAGCGGGAGCGTGGATGCGATAGCGAGACCCACGAGACGGACGATCGTGATGCATGAAGATGCATCAAGATGTCGACGGAACCGACGAGGACGAGATGGACGGTCGACGGAACCGACGAGGACGAGATGGACGATCACATGGCATGGAAATGCACCGTTGCACACATAGATCTTGATGTGAGTGATTAGGCCTACTGGCTCGGGCCTAATCATATTAGGTTGTGGTCCATGATCATCTGGTGTGATTGCTTATACACATACTAGATATGTATATATATTTGCATGCGATGTAGATATATATTAAATATGTATATGTGTGACATGTCATATTAGGAGACCAAATCATAGAAACATCTCTCGATAATATTAAGTCGGTAAATGTAAGGTAATTAGATTGACCCACGTGGCCTTCCATCGTTATAAGTAGGAACCGATTCCTGGTGTAGGTTGAGTTGGTCGAGTCCCTCGAGACTCACCTATATCGTGATTCGCTATTTTACTTACGACATAGAGATGTCACCGGTGACCTAAGGGCGTGATATGCTTGGTCGAGTCCCTCGAGGGTATATCATCAAATCAGACTCATCTTGTAACGAAGGTGTTGACTTAACCGAGCATCATGGTTGGTCGAGTCCCTCGAGGCCATGGTGATTTGGAGGCCGAACAGGACGGGAATCACAAGGAGTTGTGATCGGCAAGAGTTACCTACCTTTTAGGCTTAGTGTGATTGGTCGAGTCCCTCGAGGTTACACTAAGATGCTGATTGGATCCTGATCCCCACTAGAAGTCTACCGGAGACTTCCGTTTCACGTGCTGAGGGTGTCACGTGACTCGTTAGTAAAATAGTGGGAGCATATTAAGATAAAAGTTCATATCTTGATAGTTTATTTCTTGCAAAATCTGCATGTTATTCATTTCTGCTGCATCTTTATTTTCAGAAAATATCGCTTTCAAATCCCTTACGTGGCATACTTGATGTCAACCGCCTCACTGGTCCAAATTATACGGATTGGCTCTGTAACTTGAGAATTGTTCTCACAGCGGAGAAAATCGTGTACGTCCTTGATACAGTGATGCCTACGCCCGAAGAAGGGGCAAACGAGGATGAGATCGCTCACTATGTGAAGTACATTGATGACTCCACTCTTGCTCAGTGCTATATGTTGGGCTCTATGACTCCTGAGTTACAGAGACAATATGAAAAGATGGATGCCAGATCCATTCTCCTACATGTCCGTAAATTGTTTGAGAAACAAGAAAGGACTCAGCGATATGAGATATCCAAGAGCCTCTTCCGTGCTAGGATGACTGAGGGGACACCGGTTCAGAATCATGTCCTAAAGATGATTGAGTGGATAGAGAAACTCACAGGTCTAGGAATGGTCCTAGAGGATAACTTGTGTGTGGACATTGTGCTTCAGTCCCTACCAGATTCCTTTTCACAGTTCATAATGAATTTTAATATGAACAAGCTTAAGGTGACTCTCCCAAAGCTCCTCAATATGTTGAGGGAGGTAGAGAGTACTATTAAGAAAGAGAAGCCAGTTCTCTACACTGGTGAGACCAAAAAGAAAAGGAAAGCAGAAAAGTCCCTTAAGAAGGGAAAGGGCAAGGGCAAACCAGGTAAAGCAAAGGTTGCTAAGAAAGACCCAGCAAAGGACAAAGGCCAGTGCTTCCACTGTGGTAAAGATGGGCATTGGAAGAGAAACTGCAAAGAGTACCTTGCAGAGAGGGCGAAATAGAAGCTTGGAGAAGCTTCAGGTACATTCATGATCAATCTCAAATTGTCAAATTTTTATGATAGTGCATTGGTATTGGATACCAGTATTGCTTATCACATCTACAATTTATTGTAAATTCTAGCAAAGCCGAGGGGAGATTGGCGAGAGGAATATTGTATAAAGGTTTGTTTATGCTAGACACTACTCCACATATCATGAATGTAAGTGTCTAAGAGGAAACGAGATGAGATGAACAGTGCATACCTGTGGCATTGTAGGCTAGGTCACATCCATGAAAGAAGGATTTAAAAGTTGCTAAATGATGGATATCTAGATCCATTCGACTATGTGTCATATGCAACTTGCGAGCCTTGCCTTCGTGGAAAACTGACAAACTCTCCATTTAGTGAAATTGGAGAGAGAGCCACTGAGCTGTTGGAACTCATACATAGTGATGTATGTGGACCCATGTCAACTCATGCCATTGGTGGTTACTCCTACTTCATTACCTTTACTGATGATTTCTCAATGTATGGATATGTGTACTTAATGAAGTACAAGTCCGAGGCTTTTAAGAAATTCAAAGAGTATAAGAATGAGGTGGAGAACCAGACTGGAAAGAGTATCAAAACTCTTCGATCAGATCGAGGAGGTGAGTACTTAAGTACATAGTTTACTCAGTTCCTCAAGGACCATGGGATATTATCCCAATGGACACCTCCTTATACACCTCAGCTCAATGGTGTCTCTAGAAGGAGGAATCGTACGCTATTGACATAGTACGATCCATGATGAGTTTCGCTGACCTACCCATTTTATTCTAGGGATATGCCCTAGAGACCTCAGCTTACCTTCTGAATAGAGTTCCAACTAAGTCGGTAGTGTCTACACCATATGAGATATGGAAAGGGAAGAAGCCTGATCTTAAGGTTGTTAAGATTTGGGGCTGCCCTGCCCACATTAAAAGACACAACCCCGATAAGTTAGAATCAAGGACAGAGCGATGCAAATTTGTGGGATACCCCAAGGAAACTTGTGGGTATTATTTCTATCATCTCGAGGACCAAAAGGTCTTTGTAGCTAAGAGAGCAGTGTTCCTTGAGAAGGAACACATTCTTGGCGGAGACAGTGGGAGAATGATAGAGTTGAGCGAGGTTGGAGAACCAAGCTCAAGCACCACTCTATAGCCCGAGTCTGTTCAGGTACCTAATACACAAGTTTCAACTTTACGCAGGTCTGATAGAGTATCCCATCCTCTTGAGAGATATGTGGGACATATTAGAGGAGAGGATGTTGAGGATATTGATCCTCAGACCTACGAGGAGGCTATTATGAGTATAGACTCCGGGAAGTGGCAAGAAGCCATGAATTCTAAGATTGATTCTATGTACTCCAATAAGGTTTGGAACCTAGTTGATGCGCCCGAAGGTATTGTACCCATCGGTTGCAAGTGGATCTTTAAGAAAAAGATCGGAGTAGATGGAAAGGTAGAGACCTATAAAGCAAGGCTAGTGGCTAAGGGGTATCGTCAAAGGCAAGGTGTTGACTACGACGAAACCTTCTCACCCGTAGCAATGCTAAAATCCATTAGAATTCTATTGGCTATTGCAGCACACTATAATTATGAGATCTGGCAGATGGATGTGAAAACCATATTCCTCAATGGGAACCTCGAGGAGGAGGTGTATATAATGCAACCTGAGGGATTCGTGTCCAAGAACTGCCCAGATAAGGTGTGTAGGTTGCTTAGATCCATTTATGGACTAAAGCAAGCTTCCCGAAGTTGGAACATAAGATTTGATGAGGCAATCAGATCTTATGACTTCGTTAAGAATGAAGATGAGCCTTGTGTGTACAGAAAGGTAAGTGGAAGCGCTATCACCTTTTTAGTGTTATATGTGGATGACATCCTCATCATTGGGAACGACGTAGGAATGTTATCCACAGTAAAGGCTTGGTTATCTAGACACTTCTCCATAAAGGACTTAGGGGAAGCATCCTATATCTTGGGGATTCAAATCTATAGAGATAGATCCAAGAGGATGCTTGGCTTGTCCCAGTCCAGGTACATAGAAACCATTGTCAAAAGGTTTGGCATGGAAAATTCCAAGAGAGGTCTCATACCGATGAGATATAGGATATCACTTTCTACGAGTATGTCCCCAAAGACTCCAGAAGAAAGGGCGAACATGAATATGATATCTTATGCCTTAGCAATAGGGTCTATCTTGTATGTCATGCTATGTACTAGGCCTGATATAGTGCATGCTCTAAGTGTCAAGAGCAGGTATCAGGTGGATCCAGGCTTGGAGCACTGGAAAGCAGTAAAGTATATCCTTACTTCAGAAGGACTAAGGATCTTTTACTAGTATATGGAGGTAATAGCCTTAAGGTTGAAGGCTACACTGACTCAAGTTTTCAGTCTGATGTCGATGATAGCAAGTCGAATTCAGGGTATGTGTACACCTTAAATAGAGGACCAGTGTGCTGGAAGAGTTCCAAGCAAGATACTATTGCTGACTCGACCACAAAGGCGGAGTACATTACTGCATCAGATGCAGCAAAAGAGGGAGTCTGGTTGAAGATGTTCATCACAGATTTGGGAGTCGTGCCGGGTAGCGAGGAGTCGATTTCCTTATATTGCGACAACTATGGAGCGATTACTCGAATAAGGGAACCCGGGTTTCATCAGAAGTGTTCTGAGGAGGTTCCAGCTTATTAGAGAGATCGTAACCCGAGGAGATGTAGCAGTGGAAAAAGTTCCATCCGAAGATAATATTGCAGATCCACTAACAAAGCCGTTGTCTCAGATTGTCTTTGAGCGTCACAGGGGTCTGATGGGGATCAGACACATAGGTGATTGGCTTTAGGTCAAGTGAGAGATTGCTAGTCATAGGTGCCCAGCAAGCCAATCACGTGAGTGATGGCACGTGTGACTTGATACAGAATCTTTTTGCTTATTATATTTTGGTGTATATC
This sequence comes from Musa acuminata AAA Group, assembly GCF_036884655.1. NCBI lineage: Eukaryota > Viridiplantae > Streptophyta > Magnoliopsida > Zingiberales > Musaceae > Musa > Musa acuminata. The sequence goes on along the minus strand of NC_088356.1, from coordinate 17,261,685 downwards.
ATTTTATAACTATTGCATAAATGCATATATATATATATATATATATATATATATATATATATATATATATATATATATATATATATATTATGATGTCCTTGGATTTGTGCAATGGGAATCGGATCGTGATGAGATCACGATAATGAGATCGATTCACCTTTAGACACATATCCTAAATAATCCCAGTCATAGGTTACTCGAGAGGGACATCGTGATAAACGGACAAACTAATGTGCTGTATACCCGTCCATATGATGGATGCAGCTGGTCTCATAGCTGCTCATGTAGGGACACTAGGGATATAGTATAGGTGCTCATTGGAGAATGAGTTCACTGATTGATCCGCTTACGGAATGCTGGATGGTTGATGATGCCTTATTGTCAGACAGTGATTCCGTAGTCCTAGTGGTATATCTGGTCCTTAGACTTGAGACACCAAGGATGTCCTGTATGAGTGCTCCACTCTTTGATATCAGACTTATAGGTTTGGCTATCCCAGATCTAGTACAGCTGGTCATTGGGAGTGGTAGTCGACCTTACGAGGGCTATTGAGTGTCGATAGAGGATCATCCACTTTCGGCGTCATGAGAGGAATATCTCATGTGTTCTTGCTCAGATAAATCCCTGGCCAGGGTCATTCGGGTTGAGAGAGAAAGAGTTCTCCGGGAGAATCCGATTAGAGCGAGACTCGAGTAGAAACCGTATGGGTCTGACAACACCATGCTCGATATACGGTCTCTGGGATATTAGATGGATGAGGGACTATAGGTACACGGTAATTGAGGACAGACAGGTCCAATGGATTGGATTCCCCTGTATCATCTGGGGACTACGGCGTAGTAGCCTAGTACGTCCGTAGTCGATGAGTCGAGTGAATTATTACAGAGGTAATAATTCATTGAGTTAGAAGGAGTTCTAACAGGTATGACTCACGGCCAGCTCGATATTGGGCCTCGAGGGTCACACACATATTGTAGGCATTGCGATGAGTAGAGGTTCGGATATGAGATATCCGATGGAGCCCTTGTCTTATTGGATGCAGATCCAATACCCACTAGGGGAGGACCCATTAGGGTTTGACAAGGGACCTCTATAAATAGGAGGGATTCAGAGCCTCATAGGTTAGAGCCTTTGCTTGCCTTTCCTATTCTCCTCTCCCTCTCCACCTCAAAGCAGGCCTGGAGTTTTAAAGAGCGTCATCGTAACCCTACTGTGTGGATCACCGCTAGAGAGGAGGATGCTTGACCTCCTTCACCCTCTCCTAAGGATCTGCAAGAAAACAGGGATATACGATCTCCCTAGGTAACACAATCTACTCTATACGCAGTTTTAAGTTTCGCGGATTTTGCACACCAATCTCTTTGGGAATCGGGGATTTTGTTTTCTTGTTCTTCCGCTGCGCATATGATGTTGCCCCCAAGATTTCCCAACACAACCTCCTTCTTACAACTCGATTCTTCTTTTACCGAGTTTAGGAGATAACCCTTACACCCCCACTTACTCCTCTCTCAATCTATTCTAACACTTAGAACTTTGAGAGGAGTTTCACATACAATTACAATAGAGTTTTCTTTCCTTTTTACTCTAGGTTATGTGTGCTTTAACCAGGGATGAGAGGGGTATTTATAGGCCTCAAGTTGATTCAAACTTGGAGCCTAAAAATATCTCATCCCGGGTTTCCTAGGTACGGACGGTACCACCGCCTGTGCTGGGCTGTACCATCGCTAGTGTCAGTTTGACACTAACACTGCACTATGCGGTACCATCGCATATCACTAGCCCACTAGGCAGTACCACCGCCCAGATTGGCGGTACCACCGCTTGGCACCCTGCTAGGGGCGGTACCACCGGCTGACACAATCTCGAAGACTATGCCACGATGGTGCCACTTCTTGGGTCACTGTTTAGGTCTTTCATTGGGCCCAACACAGTCCTTACATGGGCCCAATTGGCTCATATTTGGGTTGGCCCAATTTTAATCTCAATTACGTGCTAACCATGAAATCTAAGATATTTACTAAGCTAAACAAGTCATTTACTAAAGAATCAAGATATTATATCATTTGATCTCTTATATCTCTTTTTGTCATTTACTAAAGAGAATATCTCTTTCGGAATTTATGACTTAAAATTTCTTTTGAACATCTTTTATTATTTGATCTCCTATGATTCTACTTGCTATGTTAAAATGAAGCATTATTGAAATCATGATCTTGAATTCTCGAAATCAAAACTTGATATTTTTCTTATGTGAATCAAGATTACTCACTTTTTATTTTCGAATGATTTCTTATATTTTATTACAGAGAATATTTGTGCATATGAATCGTAATGTTTCCTTGATTATTTTTTCTCACAACTTGAGATGATGTGCTTTGATGTTTGGAACATTGTATACATAAATTGATTTTTCTTCCATGTTTCGATACTCCCTTTTTTTCATGAAGTATAACTCATCACCAAATTAATTTTTCTTGTTATTCTTTATGTGATGATTTGAACATTGATGGAAAGGGGGAAAAAATAAGTGATAAATGCTTTAAAATTTTAATATCTTAGTATCATGTAAGATATGCCCATAGTGATGATTGATTTATTTGGTATCATGCATAAGGATGAAATATAATGTTTTAAAATTATGCATGTTTTAATTTGAAACTATAATGATGCACAATCATATTAAAAAAGGAATGATACTTTAACTTTGTCATAATTTAAAAATTATTGTAAAGAAAAAAAGAATTACATAATTGTATTCTTCCCTTCTTTTTGACAATGACAAACGGGGAGAAAGAATTGCTAATGTACATATCTCAAAAGAGAAAGATTTGCTAGCTTGTACAATTCAAGAAGATGCAAAAACATGCTAGTTTGTTCATCTCAAATGAGAAGCAAAGATTGCTAACTTGCTTATTTCAAGAAGCAAAAGTTTTTTTCTTAAATATCTCAAATATTGCTAGCTTACACTTTCTAAAATGATGAAAAAATTTGCTAGTTTGTATGTTGTAAAACTTGCTATCTTACTACCTTGTATATCTAAAACTTGCTAGTTTACTCATCTCAAAAGCAAGAATTGCTAGCTTGCAATCTCAAGAGAAGCAAAAATTACAATCTTGCCTATCTCAATAAGCAAAAATTGCAACTTGCACATTCCAAAATAAAACAAGAATTGCTAGCTTGCACACTTCAACGAGAGGCAAAAATGCTATTTTGCATTATTTTTCGAAAACTTACTAGCTTAAACATTGCAAAGAAAAGCAAAATATTGCACTTCTAAAAAGAGAAGAAAGAAAATTACTTACTTGCATGATGATAAAACTTGAGATTATATTTATAATGTAATAATTTGAAACTTGCTAAATGCACTTATCCTTTTTGTTGATGACAAAGAGGGGAGAAGTTATGATAATGATTATGCATGGAATGATGTATTGTAAATTTAATTATGCATAATTTTATATTGACGTACTGCAAATATTCTTGATTAAATTTGCTTTGACTTGAATTTATTTTGAATTCAAGGTTCATCTCACATATGCCATATTGATAGGGGGAGTTAAGGTTAACTCCGTCATCAATTAGTTGCCATCATTAAAAAAGGAGAGATTGTTGAATTTTGGATTTTGATGATGAAACAAATTGATAGTGTTTATGATTTAATACGCGTTTAAGTGACACAAGACTAGTTTCGATCAAGGTAAGACAATTAAAAGCAAGAAGAATCATGTTAGGCCGGAATATAATATGTCAGAAGATCAGACATCGAGCCAAAGGATCGATCAACGTATCAGCAGAAGGCTTTGGGCCATGGGTTCGGGCAACGGGCTAAGAAGAGCATAAATTATGCCAAGAAAATCGGAGTTACGGAGGTCAACTGGCCGATTAGGCAATAGGCCACAAGAGAGGACGATGCGCCGAAGAATCGGACAAAGCGTCGATGAACCAATGACATGCTGGACAACATGATTCAAGATTTGTAATAATTGTTTAGATCGAAGTAAGTTTTACTTATGCAGGATTAACTACGATAGTGATCAAGGCATAAAGCAAAATCAAGTCCCGGAGTCAAGAACGAGATTTCGTTGGGAGTTCAAGAGTTCATCGAAAGTCCGGACATTCGTCGGAAGTTTTATTAGAATTGATCGAGAAGTCCAAGAGCTTGCCAGAGAAACTTGTCGGAACTCGCCAAGAAGATCATTGTGAAGTCTAGGAACTTTCCGCGAGTCCACTATAACATTGCCGAGAGATCATCGGAGGTTCACCGGAAGAATCCTAGACTTACGAACTTATTTAGCTTATTATATGTCTTAAATTTCGTAGTTAGCACATAATTAGGTTGGAATTGGGCCAACCCAATTAAGGACCAGTTAGTCCCATGTATGAACTGTATTGGGCCCAATGAAAGGCCCAAACAATGACCCAACAGGTGGCACCATCGTAGCACAGTCTCTAAGACTGTGTCAAGCGATGGTACCGCCCAGACTCAGTCTCCAAGACTGTCAGGCGGTGGTACCACCAGTCTGGGCGATGGTACTACCCAGTGTCAGCCTACATGCGGTGGTACCGCCCGTACCCCTGAAATTTTGGGGATTTGAATTTTGGCTCAAAGTTTTGAAGCCATTTAGGGTCTATAAATACCCCAGCTATTTCTGCATGGAGCAGGAAGAAAAGTGAATAAAAACTCTGTATTTCTAGAGTTGAAAAACCTTGTAAAGTATAGAGTCCCTCCTCCTAAAGTTTAGAGACCATTTTAAGGGAGAGTGTGAAGGAAGCTTTGTAAAAATGGGGTGTAAATGTTCTCTCCTGAACCTGTTAAAAGAAGAATTGAGTTGTAAGGGTAGTTGATCTTCGCCCATTGGAGGAAGATCATTAGTGGATATCGGTAGCCTCGACGGAAGAGGAATTAGCGAAGTGGATGTAGGTCATGACGACCGAACCACTATAAAACTCGGTTTGCATTTTTATTCTTGCAATTTATCTTTATTGCAAACTGCCTTACATCCTTATTGCTTTCACTATGCTTACATACTCTTTCAAGTTAATATCTTTACGAAATAATTTTCATCGAAATCGGTTTTTATCATACAATGATTTTTTGAACCGGTGATTTTATCTGCTACAGTAATTCCCCACCACCCACCCCCCCCCCCTTCCCAATGCCGACTCGTTCCTAACAGAAAGGTCGTCCAAGGTACTTCCAAGGTAAAAACATAGAGCTCCCGAGGTGCCACTTATATGAATACTGAGGTTGAAAAGAGTTTTTTCAACTTGATCCATTGGATACTCAAATTAATAAGTTGACATTTGAACGGTTTGAACCCACATTTGGGAATCCCACATTACTAATTAAGCATCAGAGAGATCGGATCGAAAAACTTCTTCCAACCTCGATCTTCGTATATGTAGCATTTTGGAAGCTCTGTATTTTCATCTTGAAGATACGTCGGACAATCCTATACATATGGATCCGAACTACGTTGGACAATCAAAGATGTTAATAATATTTTTTCCTAATAAAGCTAATAATGATATTTCTCATAAAATTATATTTTATTTTAATCTAATATTTCGCCTTGTTATTATTTCTTTTATACTTACTAGTATGAAATAATGTGAGGTTTTCATGATGATCCTATTATTAAAAGGAGACTTTCGTAGACATGGACACTCCTTTTTAAGTTTACTATTTATAATATGTTTTATTCATTTCACGATTCATTTCACGTGTGAAGAAGCCCCATCTCGTCTAAGCAAGTCAGGATGAGTTTGATTTGAAGTAAAAGAAATTGATTCATCCTGTGGCATTCAACTTTTTTGGACTATTAGAGATATTATAAAATAATTAAAATGATATGCTATAATTTGATGCAAGTGAAACTCGATTATGAAATTTTTTTAATATATTTTGAGATATATGACTCTTATTATATTTTTAATCTAAATAAACCCCTTAAGGCATAAGGTTTTGAATCAATATACTTATCCACATCAATCTCAAGTCAAAACTCCATAGGTTACCATAGTCAAACTTGCATTAGAAAAACACATGTAAAACTTCTCAAGAAAAATGCCTCTTATATAACTAACAAAGGTTATTTTCAGATATGTTATTTGATGGATTTGGAAGGAAAAGTACGATAGAATCTTTGAGTGTCACAATACAAACAATGTTGATAGTGATTCTTAAAGACTCAAGATCATGTATGAAGTAATATCTAAAAACGAACGGAATGCATTTCATTAATGATCAGATTTAATTTTGTTGTCAGATTTAATTTTACCATTAGTTAATGATCTCAAGAATGATGATGAAGAACGGAATGTAATTCGTGGTTACATACTTCAATAATGTGATATATTCATAAATAATCTAAGCAGGTTTGGATATTACATTTTATTATTTGTCAACTACAGTAAAGAGTCATAGTCATATATAGTCATGACTATATTTTCGTTTGATTACTCTTTAAGATGAGTTTGGTGGAGTAAAACTATTCTATCTTTCTGAGGTAAGGTGCACTCTCCTAGATAAACTTTAGTCTATGGCCTGTAGAGACAAACCTATTTTATATAAATTTTATTCTTAATATAATTACTTTTACTTAAAAAATTAATATCAAATAATCACATAACCTATAAATAAGGTTTTCTCAGTACACGAGTCACACACTTCTTGGGCCATGAGAATCACTCAATAAGACACCTACGAGAATCACAACAACGACCTCATACTTACGAGAATCATAAGTGTTAAGATCGATTGTTTCTTTCATATTTCTGAGTTTCTTTTTTCTTTTTCAATGATAGTTTCATAAGTTGAGAAAAAACAAATTTATATCCCTAGTATTAGTATTGTATTTAAATGATCTCAATGGTCCATTTCTGAATGAAGTTTATTTAATTTTTTATTATATTGATAATGAGACTCTAGTTGAGATATTAAAGATAGGTGAAAGTAAGTGTTAGAGAGTTTATAATCTTAAAATCATAGCATAGGCTTAAATAACTCATTTTATTAGGATGAATATGATAAAAAAAAATAAATGCGCTAAAGAAAGGATAAGATGAGAGTTTAAAGGTGACATATCTATCACCTCATTGAAGATGATGGCTCGATGTTAAATGTCACCGTTCCTTATAGTAAAGATGTTAGAATTTGCATCCAATAATCTTTTCATTGGGAAGGAATAAATCATATATATAGTATTTTAATGACATTTTAATAAGTAGTCTATTTTAAATATTTAATAATATCTAACATAATTTGAATTTTCTACGTGTATTTTGAGATGTGAAGGAATTTCAAAAGATATTAAAAAAATATATGATTCGAGTAAACTTTAAAACCAACCAATATTGCAAGTAAAAGTTATAAAATAAAAGTTTAATGTGGCTAATGGTGGAATTAAAAAGTTTTAGAATTATGAAGTAGAATAAATATAATTTATCTAGATTAAATAAATATCATAAAAATGATTAAATTAAAGATCAAGTTTTGACAAATAAATATTATATCCTAAAGATGACTATTGCATATTTTAAAAAATTATCATCTTTCATAAGAGATTGCAAATGACCAAGTTCATTGTGATTTTGAGATTTTCAATTGATGATGCTAATTGATAAGTAGATGAGATTTCCTAACTGTTTGAGGAAATCTCTCTACTCTGTTGAGGGAAATCCTCTAATCTGTTGAGGAAAATTCTTCCTTCTAACCTGTATAAAAGGAAGGAGGATATGTTAATAACAATCAACTACTTCTACAACTTGTTTATCTATTTATTTTCTAACATGGTATCAGAGCAGTTCCTCCTTGGCGACAACAGTATCGCCGTGTGTTAGCCAAGCGGCCACAGTAACATGCTGCCTCAAGCGGAGTCACTGAAGAAGCAGCTTCCCGACCAGCAGCAGTCGCAACTGCTGCATCTTCCTCTACCGCAGTAGCCTTCGCTGCCGCTTCCCTCTACACAACGGCGCCTCCTTAACGGCGGTGTCCTCCTCCTCAATAGCTACGAACGGTGAACGATGGTGTCTTCCTCGCTCAGTCTTCCTTGCTTAACGACGGCTACTGCGTCTTCCTCCTTCGCTGTCGCGGTCGCTTCCCAGCCAGCAGCAACCGCAACTGCTGCATCTTCCTTCCTTTACCACAGTAGCTTTCGCTGCCGCTTTTCTCTATACATCTAATTGCTGCAGATTTCTCTCACTGCAGTTTCCTTGAGTAACACTGCAGATTTTTGCGGCCATTTCTCGGCGAACCGCAGTCTTGAGTACCGTTACAGTTTTCGCAGCTATCTTCCGGCGAACTGCAGCCTCTCCAATCCGCTGCAGCAAGCAGCAATCAACAGCAGCGAACCACAGTCTTGAGAATCGCTGTAGTTTTCGCGGCCATCTTTCGGCAAACTGCAGCCTCTACAATCTGTTGCAGCAAGCAGCAATCCACAGCAGCTGCCGACAACTTTGGGCACTGTTGTAGATTGCCCAATCTGCTGCAGCAATCTATAGCAGCAGCCCCCTCCCTCATTCTCCACTTCTTCTATAAAAAAAAAAAAAAAAAATGTCTTCGTTCACTTCTTCTGATGTTTCAGTTCCTGTAGGGACTCCCACTTCTTGTTCTTCTACAGGGCTTATCTCCATCAATGCTGTCACGCTGATACCCTTTAAGTTATCAAAGGGTGGCAACTATGCGTCCTGGCGAGCTTAATTTTCTAATCTTTTATTTGGATATGACTTGCTATGTTACATTGATGGCTCTTTCATATGTCCTCCGGCCATGCTCAACATCCCCGGCGATCCTAGTCCAGTACCCAATCCAGCTCACAAACTGTGGCTACGTCAAGATCGTCTCATCCTCCAAGCCATTCAAGTTTCAGTTGCTGGATCTGTTGCTCCCTTGATATCTTCATGTGTGACAGCTGCTGATGCATGGTCTACACTGCAAACCACCCTGGCAAATCATTCGCGTACTCGCAAGCTCAGTCTTCTATCCAAGCTTATGGTGACAAAACAAGAGGGAAGTAGTATCTCTGATTATCTACAACACATCAAGGTTATCATTGATGACTTGGCCTTAATAGGTCATTCCCTATGTGACGAAGAGGTTGTCATTCATACCCTCAATGGTCTCGACACCGACTACAAGGAATTGGCTGCTGCAATTCGGGCACGCGACTCGCCAGTCTCTTTTGAAGATCTCTATGATAAGCTGACTGACTACGAGATGTACTTGAAGCGTGCGGACAAACTACCTGGATCAACTGTCACTGCTCAAGTCAGTCATAAGTCTAAACGGAAGAGCACTCGGTACTCGCCGAACATCACCCAAGGTTTGGCTAATGCGCCTCTTGATTCTGTGAGTTCCATGCAACACCCCTCCTATCCTCCTAGTCATCACTTCTCGCAAAGTGGCAACTCCAGCCATCATCCGTCTTGGCATCCTGCCCTACCGAGCCATCAAAGACGGGTCGTTTGCCAACTGTGTGACAAAGTCGGCCACTCCGCTAAAGTTTATCGGTCTCGTCCCCGCCTCCCTGCTCCGTCACACTGGCCTCAGGCAAATCTCCTAACTTCTCCGACACCTAGCCAGTCCAATTGGATTGTCGACTCTGGTGCCTCTCATCACATCACTGCTGATCTTCAGAATTTGTCTCTTCACAATCCCTATGGCGGCGATGAAGATATCATCATCGGTGATGGTAAAGGACTTCCTATAACTCATACTGGTTCCACAACGCTTAATTCTGACTCTAATACATTTACGCTCGATGATGTTTTATGTGCTCCTCATATTAAACGCAACCTCATTTCTGTTTCTCAATTTTGCAAACATAACAATACTTCCATTGAATTCTTTCTTGATTCTTTTCTTGTTAAGGACTTGAGCATGGGGGCATCATTGGTCCAAGGCCCGAATAAAGACAACATTTACGAATGGCCGTCAACCTCTCGAATAACCTAGCCCACTGTTCATTCTTCTGTTGCGGCTCCAATTGATGTGTGGCATCGTCGGCTTGGTCATCCCTCGTCCTTTATTCAGCAGAAATTATTATCTCGTCACTCTCTTCCTCTTTTTAAGTCCACTAATTCTATGATGCATTGTGATGCTTGTCTTAGTAATAGAGTCATCGGTAGCCTTTTGGCTCATCTTCCATTTCCTTTTCTAAACCTTTTGAAATTATATATACTGATGTTTGGGGTCCTGCTCCAATCTTATCTTTTGATAAGTTCCGATTTTATGTTATTTTTGTAGATCACTTCTCTAAGTACACATGGATATATCCTCTTTCCCATAAATCTGACGTTTCTCGCATTTTTTCCACTTTCCAGAAGTTGGTCGAAAACTATTTTCAGTCTACCATTAAGACAGTCTACTCTGATGGTGGTGGTGAATATCAAGCCCTGGCATCCCATCTCTCAGCTTGTGGCATTCAACACCTCAAGTCTCCCCCACATACTCCTCAACTAGTTGGTTCTGCCGAACACAAACATCGGCATATAGTAGAAACTGGACTCACACTTCTACATCAGGCTTCCATGCCTTCAACTTTTTGGACAGCAGCCTTTCAAACTGCTGTCTACCTAATTAATCGAATGCCTACACCAGTTCTACAATACCGGTCCCCCTTTGACACACTATTTCACAAACACCCTAACCTTCGTAAACTCCGAGTGTTCGGTTGTTTATGTTATCCTTGGTTACGTCCCTATGCCTCTCATAAGTTAACATCCCGATCTACTCCTTGTGTCTTTATTGGTTACTCACTTGAACATAATGCTTTCCGCTGCTATAATCTCCATACTCATAAAATCTACATATCACGTCACGTTGTCTTTGTTGAGTCTAACTTTCCTTTCCAAACCCTTCCATATCCTGCCATACAGACCACTTCACTATCTCACTGGGGTATACCTTCGATCCAATCGGACGAGCCTCCCATGACTTCGTCTACTTCCTCCCCTCCTGATCCGCACTATATCACTCCAGTTCAACACTTGCCCGTTCCTACTCCACTCCACTCTTCCCCAATTGATGGGGCAATATGTTCCGAGACACAACCATCCTCTTTATCTCCTTCTTGCCCAAGTGCCCCTGACGTGTCTCCACTTGACTCGACTTATGCCACAGATCCTCACCCAACATCACCTCCCAATCCTGTCGTCTCTAATCATCCTATGACCACTCGCTCTAAGCATGGTATTTTTAAACCTCGTCAGGTACTTAACCTTCAAGCTATCATGAATTCCTCATCCCCCAACGTTGAACCCACCACCTTTACTCAAGCCCAAAAATCTCCACATTGGCGTACTGCCATGAGTGAGAAATATAATGCCCTCCTCCATAATTCAACATGGGATCTCATTCCTTTCCATCCTTCACAAAACATCATCGGGTGTAAGTGGGTCTTTAGAATTAAGTGGAACCCAGATGGCTCTGTTGCCCGATATAAGGCACGCTTGGTCGCCAAAGGGTTTCATCAACGACCTGGGGTTGATTTCACTGAGACGTTTAGTCCTGTTGTTAAACCCACTACAATCCGGCTCATCTTGAGTCTGGCTACCACTAAAGGCTGGCAATTACGACAATTGGATGTTAATAATGCATTTCTACAGGGATCTCTATCCGAAGATGTTTTTATGCAACAACCCCCCGGTTTTACTCATCCTTAGTATCCACAGCATGTTTGCAAACTTTGGAAAGCCATTTATGGACTTCGTCAGGCTCCGAGAGCTTGGTACACTGAACTTAGCTCATTTTTTATTTCTGTCGGCTTTCTTAACTCCAAATCTGACACTTCGTTGTTTCTGCGACATTATCATGGAAACACAATGTATATTTTGGTATATGTGGATGATATTATTGTCACAGGCAACAATCCCATCAGCATCCAAGCGTTCATCAAACAGTTGGCAGCTAGATTCTTGCTTAAGGATCTCGGACCCTTGAGCTACTTTCTGGGCGTCGAAGCTACCTTCACGTCTTCCGGTCTCCTTTTATCACAACGCGAGTACATTCAAGATTTGTTATTAAAGACAAACATGCAGGATGCAAATGCAGTTACAACCCCCATCTCTACTAGTGGTTCTCTCAAATTATCGGATGGAAGTCCTGCTACAGAACCCACTCAATACCGCCAAGTTGTTGGCTCTTTACAATACTTAGCTCTCACGCGTCCATACATCTTATTTGCTGTCAACAAATTATCACAGTTTATGCATCAACCATCTACTCTACACTGGTCTGCGGTCAAGAGACTTCTACGATATCTAAAAGGGACCTTAAATCATGGACTCTTTTTTCGTAAACACTCTCCACTTTGTCTTCATGCCTTTGCCGATGCTGATTGGGTAGGTAACCTTGATGATAGAACATCCACATCAGGGTATATTATCTTCCTTGGTGCTCATCCAATCAGCTGGAGTTCTAAGAAGCAAAAGACAGTCGCTCGGTCTACAACTGAAGCTGAATACCGTGCCATTGCCGCTACCACTGCAGAACTCAATTGGATCACGAATCTACTCCAGGAACTCAACATCGATTCCACGCCTACAATATATTGTGATAACATTGGAGCTACCTATCTGTGCACTAATCCGGTATTCCACTCCCGCATGAAACATATTGCTATCGATTTCCACTTTGTACGCGATCAAGTTATCCGCCGTCAACTTCGTGTTTCTCATGTTCATACGGCTGATCAATTGGCCGACTCATTTACAAAGTCTCTAGCTTGTAAACTTTTTGCATTACATCAGTCTAAGATTGGCCTCCTTGATCGGAGCACCATCTTGCGGGGGCATGATAAGTAGATGAGATTTCCTAACTGTTTGAGGAAATCTCTCTACTCTGTTGAGGGAAATCCTCTAATATGAGGAAAATTCTCCCTTCTAACCTGTATAAAAGGAAGGAGGATATGTTAATAACAATCAACTACTTCTACAACTTGTTTATCTATTTATTTTCTAACACTAATAAATTATTTTTAATTATATTTATAGATTGAAAGTATGAATTTATTATATTGCTTCTTACATAAGTTGAGGATATGAATTTTGGATTGTCTAAACCTAATTGGTATTAGTGATCATAATCTAATAACTATGAAGAGTCTTTCGTAGAAACATTATTATATATTTTATTTTTAAAAAAATTATAATTGATGTATAATATAGAGATACTGTAAAACTATTTTGAACTACTACTAAAAGTATTACTATGTAAAAATTAAATAAATATATAATAATTAATGAAAAATCATAGAGAAAGTTTCCCTTAGATATCAACTTGAGAAGAGAAATATACAACTACATTTTCCCCTATTCGACGCTTTAACATGCTCACGATAAAATGAATAAAAAATATGAATTCTTTGCTCAAAGAAGATATTTGTAGTAACATATTATTTATATTAAAATTTATTATGAAAAATAATTCAACAATGTCTAACATACTTATGAAAAATAATCTCTGAAATAACCGAAGATGACTAGCTCACTTCATTTTGTTTTAAGACTTTTGACTCTAATAACTAAGATTTTATCATAAACAAAGGAATAAATTGTTATTGTCCAATTAAGGTTATCTGAAATAGAAAGATTGTCAATGATTGACAATAATGATAACTCATAATTACTCTCACAGAATAAGAGATACAAAATATATATATATATATATATATATATATATATATATTGGATAAGAGTCAAACACAACTATTATCTTCATCGGAGGTGAGGTATATGTTATGTTGATATCATCAATGCTTTCAATTGGGTATGAATTGGAGAATTAGATGAAAATACTTATCATAAAGATACTTGTATGGCTCTTTACTTCAAATCATTTAGATGTCCTTATTTGGTTGATGAAGAAGAGAAAATCAATAATCAAGAAAGATAAATGAACTCTATTAACTAAAAAAGTTAAAAAAATTTATTTGTAACTCAAGAACGAAGGATAAAAATCCATGGGAAATAGGAATATTATGGATGTTATGAAGTATTCAAATGGAGTTCACTTTATAATATCCAAATCATAAGCTGCTAATGAAATTGACACTGAATCACCTTTAATATGTCTAGTTACAATCTAGTTTATATACGTTTTTCCCTTATCTTCCTTATCAAATTATGATGATTTATATCAACGTATGGAACTACAAAAATATGATTAATAATAATAATAACGATAACCCATGATTACTTTACTTTGACAAAATAAGAGACAAAAATATATATAGTATGTATATTTGACAAGAGTCTAAGATAAGTACATCTTCACCAAAGTATATGATAATATCATCCAATGTTTTCAATGGGTACCTATAATGTATTGTATGTATGTATGATAAATACCTATCATAAAGATACTTGATGATTTTGATTTCAAATCAAATATATCTATCTTTTATCCAAAAGACAAAGAAAGATACTCGGATGACTTTGACTTCAAATCAAATATATCTTTTATCCAATCGACAAAGAAGAGAAAAACCGATCACCGAGGAAAACAAGTAGACCCTATGGATTAAATATTTTTTCATCACTCAAGAATAGATAATAAAATTTCAAAAAAATACCCACAAAATAAGAATACCATACATTTTCATAAAATATCTAAATAGGTGTGCTTTATACTTTGTAAACGATTAGCTCCTGATAAAATTGACATAGAATCACTTCTGCGGTGGCCAATGACATGTGAACCAGTGCCAGAAATGAATAATAATAATAATAATAATAATAATTGGTTCCAATCTAGCATGTATATGTTTTTTTTCTCTTCTCTTTCTTATCAAATTATGATGATACAAATTTATTAACGTATGAAACTATATGAAACTATAATTTAATAAAAATGTAACTCAACAGATATGCTTAATTCTTTTTTATTATCTTTTTTTTTTTGGTCTATTCTAGAAGTATAATAGGCTTTTGATGATGTGATTATTTTTTTTAAGCAAAAGGCAAGTGGTTAAAACGTGATTTGAACTCGACCTTAAGTTGAGCCATCAAATTATTTACCAATTAAATCACCTAATATATTAAAATATGTTGAATGAAATTTTGAACCCTCAACGAGTTTGATACACTGTTAACAGATTAATATTTTAATTGGTCATGTCAATTATTTTAGAAATTAAAAATTTTAACGATATCAATGTTAAATGAATTGAAATAATTATAAATTCTCATTTAAAGTAGAAAAACGGAATATATATGTATACATATATATATATATAAATATATACACATATTTAATCTAAAGAAACAATATAAATCTAAATCACATCTAATTAAGGTTGATTTTCTTTAACATCTTAGTTAGTTAAAATAGATTAAAATCAATCAACGACAAAATTTTTATCTAATCAGACTTGTTTTCATAAGTATATCATGGATATTACCTTCAATTTTCACACCATATGAAATCTCTTAGCTTTTTTTTTCTTTTACTTTATTGCTTTAGCATAGATAAGCTATCTTTTGGTTTAATTTGTTATCATTATTGAATTAATTTGTGCTTACACAATAACAATATCTGTTTAAAAAGAGAAAAACACACATATTTGGTTTTTAGTTTAATTAGAAATGTCAAAGTTTGTATTTCCATAATAATTTATGCGTCTATTGTTGAGAAAATTAAAAAATTAAATGAAAAATACGGCATTATATTTTGGTTTAAAATTTAGATTTTAATGAATGCTTTTGTATTATAATATTGAAAACTATATATTTATAATAATAATAATAATAATAATAATAATAATAATAATTTTTAAAAAGTAGAGAATAAACAAAAACCCATCATTGTAGTCCACAAAGATGCTTTGGAAAGAAAGACGGGTAGGATGTATTAGATTCACTCATCATAAATTAAAGATTTATGGTCTTATCCGATAAATTTATAGTTAAAATTACTATTTTTATAATGATGGATTTATTATATCTATTTGCTAAGGATTCAATAAATTTGAAAATCACTAAATTCAACATTCTCATCTATATTTATAACCGCTGCTAAATACGTCTTTCCATGTATATATATATATATATATATATATATATATATATATATATATATATATATATTCTGCGCTGCGGAACAAACGTCGGAATAGCTAACATGCAGTCTATATTTAACCTGCGGCGTAGAAGGAACGTCGGCATGGCAGCGCCAGTTCGTGCCCCGTCGTTATATTGCCTCGGCTTCCTTCCATCTTCCTCCCCCCCCCTTCCGGAAGCAGGGCGGCAGGCAACGGGCGCACGAGCGAGCTAGCAAGAGAGAACCATGGGAGCGTGCGCCACGAAGCCGATGGCGCAGGGGGACGCACCCCTGCCGCTGGAGCAGCCGCCCTCGCCGCGCGGTTCCGAGGTGGAAGATGCCCGGAAGGAGGAGGAGCAGGACACCAAACAAGGGACGGAGGATAAGAACGGGCAGAAGTCGCTGGGTGACTTGTTCGAGGTGCGTGTCGCAGTCTTCTTCTCATATGATGCACACAAAATAGCTGCAAGCTTTTATGACATTTGGTTATATTTTATATCTTGAGACTGTTATGACATCCGATTATCGATGGATTCAGCTGCATAGTGGGAGGGAAGTAGATGCAACCAACTAAATTAGTCCTAAGACTATGATCGCCACTTGCTAGTTGATGTCGGTGTTTCAGTGCCTGCATCCATCCATCGTAAATTATCTGATTTGGAAGCTTTCATGCAAGGAATCCACATACAAAGTCTAGAGAGCAATCTTAATTGTGTCGTCATGCCCATAAGTGACTAATCTTTGATCTGAATATCTAATGTAGCATTCAGATATTGCATCATCATCATTATCATATTGGTTCATTTTCATTCATATTATTAGCCCTTCACCTTTTGAGATTGGCCTCTCAAGATTCTTGCCCTGAGAAAACTTGTTTCGCTTCACATCATCTTTCACGATCATGGATTACGGCAGCGATCGTCATAAAACATAACACTCCTAAAACACCAGTCGTAAATCTGATTGATTTACGACTAATGGAACTACTTTTTTCTGCCTAAACGTCAACCTTCTTGGCAGAGATTTGATGACCAATTACAATTTGAAGCTTGCAAATGCTTTTTTTTCTAGTCATAGTGAGCGACAAAGTTAGATATGCCGAGTGACTAATGGAGTCCACAAAAAACTAGTTTGACTTTGGTATTCATGCTAATTAAGATTGGCTCGATTGGGACCTGCAGACCGAAGAGATTACTGAACCCACCGAGACCGATAAGCATGTTGTGTCGGAGACTGCTGCACCCGAAACAGTGCAAGTGAAGGAAGAAGTGATCGAGCACAATGAAATGGATGAAGCAGTAGAAGAAGATGGAACAGAAGAACAACTCGTCGAAATCTTTGAATCGGAACCTGAGGAAGCCATCGCAAATGTCACACCGCTGAAGACCTCGGTACCTTCTCCGCCAACAAATTCTGAAGAAAGCGTTGGAGATGTGGAACCATCGGATTCACAAGTAAACAAGCCCTCAGACCAGATTGCCGAGGTGGAGCCAGTGGAATCTATTCCTAAAGATGGTCCAGCTGCCGAAGAGAAGAAGGGAGATGTGTTTAGCGCCCTGTTTAATGCATACAACAACTTGCTAAACAAGACTTGAAGCCCAACATCGGATGATCAGGTTCTTACCTCCCAAGTGTGCTCTAGTGTGTAGCTTCTGTATGTCATCATCTATGTCGAATGTCCACTCGTATCCTCCCCGAACTACATCTTTGATTTGATTGATTACATTGGAAAAGCACTCTCTCATGCCTATTCCTCCATACCAAAATTCTATTAATCAGATGCATCTTGCTGAGTCATTTTTCATCATCCCCTCCAAAACACACAACTTCTCGAACAAAAGTGCCACAGAATGTAACAGAGTTGGGACGCGAGAGAACTCCCAGTCTTTCCAACATCTTCAAAATTCTTGGCATAAGAAGAGGGAAGAAAAAGTCACAATTGCCTCTTTGATTGTAATTATTACTATTTTATAGCCAAAAATACTATAAAACCATTTAAAAAATATTATAAGTGACATCATATTTTATGTCTCTTTGATTGCAATTAATTATAAATTATTATAACATCAAATTTTTAGACTTATAATTAGTCTGACTGAGATTAAAAATTTATTTGGGATATTTACAGTGTTTTTAAATAGATTTTGCAATATTTGCATCGAAATAATATTTTTGATATTTTCAAAATAGAAGCGCCTTATGATAAAAACAAAGTCAGTAGGCACCTTTAATTAAAAGAAAGAAAGAAAAAAAAATAATGCTCAAATTAGATCGGACACATGGGATAAATTAAAATAATGCTCAATTTATATAGTTCAAAAATCATATGCAATCATTTAGAGTTAAACTCTATAGTATGCTCTAAACCTTTTTGGGTTCCGGATTGAGTTTTTGAGAAAAAAAAAAGATTAATATTATTCTTAATTTGTGCAAAAATATTTTGACCAACAAAAAATAATTATACATATTTCTTTAGATTAATACAAGGAAACAAACACATAAAATTTTGTATTAAGATTACGAAACGTGTAATCATAAAATAAGTTTATAACAAATATGGCAACACATAGAGAAGGTCACAAACAGACCAACTCTTATTTAGGTGTAACTCATAGAGAGAAAAAGAGGTATAACACACAATTCAATAAAATCGTGTGTTCGATAGGCTCTTAGAAGAAATTAAATTAAAATAATGCTCAATTCAATTAAATTAAAATAATACTCAAGAATCATACACAATTAAATTGTATAACACACATCTAAACCTTAGGTTCTCGATTGAGTTACAAGATTTGAGAAAAGAGATTGACATTGTTCTCAATTTGCACACAGACATTTTGACCAACAAAGAAACAATTACACATATTTCTTTGGATTAACACAAGAAAATAAACGCATAAAGTTGTATATTATGACAAGGAAACATATAATCATAAAACAGGTTTATAGCAAACATGTAACACATATAGAAGGTCACACACAGACAACTCGGTGTAACCGAGAGAGTGAGAAAGAGGCGTAACACACAAGGACTGTGGTGGCTAAACATCCATGGTGTCATGAGCTCTTAGAAGAAATGATGGTGCTTTTTCTCGTGAGCCTCTTTGGTCTCTTCCTTGGCTTCCTTCTTCTCGTGGTGCTCGTGAAAGGCGTACCCTCCGCCGCCCACTGCAACCGCGGCAGCGATCTCCTCCTCTATCTTGTGCCTGTGCGCGTGCTCCGGGTCCTTGTTCGCCTCGTGCTTCTCGTACTGCACTCGTCATGCATCTCCATAAGATCGAATCCAAAGCTATGAATGATGTGCAAAAGATAAGGATGGAGTTACCAATGCGAAGGCACCGGCGGCGAGGGCGCCCATCTCGCCGACGTGCTCCTTGTGCTTGTGCTGCTTCTCCTCCTTCTTATACTTGTCGTACTCGTCGATGGACGACTCCGTCACCATCGCTTCCTCGGCTGTCTGGGAGTAACCAGTGGTATATCCGCTGCCGGCAGAATCTGCATCGTCGGCATAAGCTCCACCGGCGGTCTGCCCGTAGCCAGTCGAGTACTCGCCGCCGGTGTAAGCATCATCAGCAGCGTAAACGCCGCCGCCGCTGGTGTAGGCGGTGTGAGAGTAGATCACCTCCTCGGCGGGCTTCTCATCCTCCTCGTTCTTGTGGTGGTGAAAGAAGTGGTGGTGGTGGTGGTGCTTCTCCTCGGCCATCAGTTGCCAGGATCAATCAACGGGTAATTGATTACAGAACGACGGGCCTTGAAGAATATATATATAGGAGAGAGCAGCCAATGGGAGCACTCCACGTATAAGGAGATATTTTCATGGGGTTATAGGTGATGGACGGTGACGATCTCGATATGGTCATGAATCTGATTCCCCGTTTATATGAGAAGTATATTAAAATTATAAGGATATATTAAAAACCACAAGACCTCACGGAGAAAAATTTGACTTTTAGTGGCGATAAACCATGGTGTTCCAATTATTTGAAATCGATTGAGGATATTTTAATATTAATTTATAGTTCTTAGTAAAAAATCTTTTAAGGTCTCACTGCCAACCAATGTAATGAACATGGATTCTATGGTGATATGATCAAACTTGGTGAATTAATCTCTTATTGACTTCGTATTAATGCATGTACTGAGTGTTTCTTTTTTTTTTCTTTAATTATTTCCCCTATTAATAATTTTGAGACAATATCAAAATTATTCGAACATATATATATATATATATATATATATATATATATGTATATATAAATTAATTGTACTATACTTGATTATGTAATAAAATATAACATAGTTTATTGATGAGTGTAAAACCTAAAAACTTATTGAATTAACCTTAGAATTAAATGACATAAATAGTTACTCCATATGTTTTTATATTTTTATTGATTTTAGAGAATTTTATAATTTAATTCACTACATTTTTGTCTTGATTATAAAAAGGCATTATTACTCTTTTGCTTTACTAATGGGCTTTGGAATGTGCATGGAGGACCACCCACCACCAACCACTATAACAATGGGAGGTCGGCGGGATCAGAACTTATGATGCACTTTGACATGGGAAACGAGGAGAAAGCATCGTTTGTTGATGATATTGGAGCACAAATGCGGCGACAAGAATCTCATCATCGAGATGGAATGTTTCCTCCATTAAAGCTGGATGTCGATAAAGACATTGCGCCAAGATTGGAATTCTGATTCTTCTCCATCGATGAATTCGTTCTCAGACACAAAGATGATTGATAGATTTATAATTGGATGATGAGTGTTCATCCCAAGTACATGATGCAACCCAATTAACATTATACCAATTAAATATTAGATGAAATAAAGAAACACGAATATAATTTTGAACTCGTGATCTGCTATGACATCATGATAAAATTTTTTGAATCGGATAACCAGTAATTCTATAAAACTTAAGCTGTTATGAAAAGATAGATAAACAGTCACCAAAAACAAACACACCATTCTTTCAGTCGCAAAGATATGGAACTCTTTCCCAGTTGAATGATTATCCTTTAGCACAATTTGTCTGCTTGTTTTAGCCCACCAAAATGAGCTGAATGCATTTCAAGAAATATTAACTGAAAGGTTTTTTCAAACATATGAAATGAGAAATACAATGTATGCATGCATATATATGTATATATATATATATATATATATTAAGAATGATTAGTAAATATCTTTATGTAACCTTATAATAATAATTTATTGATATTTCTATAGTTAGTTAGTGATCTAAATAAAATTATTAAGAATGGGTTTCTTAATATAGATAAAATTGATCACGCATTATTTGACATTATTAAGAGATGGTATAAATATTATCTTTTACTTTAGTCTGTAAACTAAATATATTAGTAGCTTGATACTTTAAAAATATTTTAATATTAATATGTATTTGTGATATATAATAATATATGGTTGCATTTGTTAGGATCTATATGAACCCAGACATAAATAGAGATAAATATTGAAAGTTAATTCAATTAAGAAATATGCATGAATAAAAAACAAGTAAACATAGAGAGACAATTCAATTTACAATAGTTCGATCATCCCAACTGTATCTATTCCTAATTTCTTTTCGTTCAAAATCACTAACTTTCATTACCAAGATCAATAATTATTTATAACATTCTTTTTTTTCAGACTTAACTTAAGAGAGAACCTTTAAATTTGATTAAATCTCACACCTTCTAAATTTACTAACTCAATAAGAAACTCAAAAAAGGTGAAACTCAAGTAAGGCAGGCTTTGAGGAACGATTTAAATACTTAAAAGCTCAATAATTATTGTTTCTTAGCTATAAAAAAGTAGGATATTTATAGTTCCAAAAAATATCAAAATATAGAGTAAATTATTAAAAATATCCTAAATCTAGGGTACTAATGGTACTATATATTGTCTAGTTTATTCATTATCTTGAGTGGTACCATTATTGTGACTAAATGATACTATTATCCCAAAGTAGTATCACATTAGCTTAGGATTGTAAAGGTACTATGGGGGAGGGGCGAATTAGTACTTTTAAAAAATTACGATTTATTCATGCTTTTAAAAAATTACGATTTAAAAGTTTAATCAATAAATTCGTATCGAAAATATAATTGACAAAATGTGCAAGTAAGAATTACTTAGTAAGTAAATCAGTGAGCAATAGTAAATCAGGGCAAAAGAGAAAATGCAAACCGATTTATAGTAGTTCGGTCGTCCCGACCTATGTCCACTCCCGATTCTTTTTCCTTCGTGGTCATCAGCTTTCACTAGCGATCTTCTTTCAATGGGCAAAGATTAACCACTCTTGTTACAATTTTTTCTCGATTTCACAAGTTTAGGAGAGAACCCTTTACATCCCTCTTTTACAAAAGACCTCTCACATCCCTTAGAATACCTTCTAGACTTAAGGAGGAAGAGACTCAACACTTTTCAAGAGTTTACAATACTTTAAGATCATAAGATTTTCATACTCTTGCAAGCAAGCATGAGAGGCGTATTTATAGGACCCAAATGACTTTAGAAATGAAGCCAAAAATTTAAATCTCAAGGTTTTTGGGGTACTAGCCGTACCACCGCCTGCACTAGGTGGTACTATCACCTAACATCATGAGCACTAGTGGTATCACCACTTGTCCGGGTGGTACCACCGCCTGACAAAATTTGGGAGACTATGTCCTAGCGGTACCACCACTAGTCTTCGCGATACCATCGCTTGACACTAGGCGGTACTATCGTCAGATTTTTTTGGAAAAGTACATTTCATACTTTCTAGCTCACAAACAGTTCCACTACTTGGCCTAGTAGTGTCACTGCTAGTTATAGGTGCCTTGTAAGCCAATCACATGAGTGATGACATATATGACTTAACACGCAGTCTTTTTACTTATTATTATTATTTGATATTTTATCACTTTATATTGCTTATTGCATGAATATATTGTTATGTTCATAATCTATGCAATGAGAATCAGATCGTGATGAAATCATGATAATGAGACCGATTCACCTTTAAACACAGATCCTAAATAATCCCGGTCATAGGTTACTCGAGAGGGACATCGAGATAATCGGACAGACTGATGTGTTGTATACCTATCTATATGATGGATGCAGCTGGTCTCATAGCTGCTCATATGGGGACACTAGGGATACAATACAGGTGCTCATTGGAGAATGAGTTCACTGATTGATCTGCTCACGGAATGTTAGATGGTTGATGATGCCTTATTATTAAATAACGATTACGTTATCCCAATGGTGTATCTAGTCCTTAGACTTGAGACACCAAAGATGTTATGTATAAGTACTCCGCTCTTTGATATCAGACTTATAGGTCTAGAGGTTTCAGATCTAGCACAATCGGTCATCTACTCTTGGTGTTATGAGAGGAATATCTCATGTGTTCTTGCTTAGACAAATCGCTAGCTAGGGTCATTCAGATTGAGAGAGAAAGAGTTCTCTAGAAAAATCCGATTAATGTGAGACTTGTGTAGAAATTGTATGGGCTTGACAGCGCCATGCCCGATATACGATCTCTGGGATATTAGATGGATAATGAACTATTGGTATATGGTAATTGAGGATAGATAGGTCGATTCCCCTGTATTATCTAGAGACTACAGTTTAGTGGCCTAATACGTCTGTAGTCGATGAGTCGAGTGAATTATTATGGAGATAATAATTTACTGAGCCAGAAGGAGTTCTGACAGGTATGACTCACGACCGGCTCGATATTGGGCCTAGAGAGTCACACACATATGGTAGGTATTGCGACAAGTAGATGTTCAGATATGAGATATCCGTTGGAGCCTCTATCTTATTGGATATCCAATAAGTCATTGAATTATCGGATCCTATGAATAAGATCCAATACGAGCTAATAAAAGATTATTGGGTAGTGACCCACTAATCTAAGAGACTTGGGTAGTTGGATGGAGATCCACTACCCAATATGGTAGAATCCATTAGGGTTAAATTGACAAGGGGCCTCTATAAATAGAAGGGAACTAAAGACCCATAGGCTAGAGGTTCTTTTTGGCTGTCTCCTTCTATTCTCCTCTCTCCCTCTCCACCTTATACTATAACCCCTATTTAGGGTATGTGGACAGCACGAAGGGGCAGCAGCCCCTTCTTGATTGCGTGGTGCGCGCATGGAAGAGTTTTGGGCAACGATTTGAAGAGCATCTTCATAGCCCTTGCCATGTGGATCATTGCTAGAGAGGAGAATAGTTGACCTCTTTTATCCTCTCCTATAGATCTATTAGTTTTCAAGGATATACGATCTCCCTAGGTAATTCTCTTATGCGCAGTTTTTCGATTTCGTGGGTTTTTATGCACCAACTTTTGCACGATGATGAAACCTTCTTTTCTGCTGGAATTCTAGGATTTTGTTTTTATGTTCTTGCACTACGCATATGATGTCACCCTAGATTTTCCAATAGTAGTATCAGAGCCAGGTTGCTTGTGTAAAAGAGTAGCTTTTAAACTGTGTGTGTTGTGTTCAATCACGTTGAAATTATTTTGCGTGATTGCTGCGATTTTTTTGTTGTAGTTTTCAAATCTGTGCTGCACATTTTCTTACTATTAAGAGATGTTTTAGATAAGGCTTTTGATGTCAAATTTATTGAGGAGCAGCAATTGTTACTGCCCCTTGGATTGGCCAAAGGCTACTTGCAACCTTGGTCGAGAGCTCCAATTTACTGCTCCCGGCCTAGCCAAAAGCAGCAGGAACGATAGCAGCATGACTGCCCTCGACCTGCTGCATGGCAACCCCTGCAACTAGGTTTCCTGGCTGCAAGGGGCACCCCTAGCGGCCAGGGTGTCCTGGCTGCATGGGGCACCTATAGCCCATGGCATCCTTGCAACCATAGTTTCTAAGCTGCAAAGGACTCCTTGGTGGCTAGAGTTCCTAGCCATACAAGGTAGTCTAGTGGCCTAGGATTCCTGGTTAGGGTTTCCTAGCCAATTTACTACTCTCAGCTTGGCCAAAAGCAGTAGGAATGATAGTAGCATGACTAACCTCAACCTATTGCATGGCAGCCCCTATAGCTAGGTTTCTTGGCTGTAAGAGGCACCCTTGGCGGCCAGGGTTTCCAAGCTACAAGAGACTCCTTGGTGGCTAGGGTTTCCTAGTCATACAAGGCAATCTAATAGCCTAAGATTCCTGATTTTTGGGGAGTCTCTATATAGTAAGATTTCCTTGTTTAATAAGGAACTACCTGTCATGTTGGAACCTGCCATGTGGGGCATCCTATGGTAGGGTTCCCAAAATACTACATATAATTAATTAAAATAATTTAATTAATTATTAATATCTAGTAATCCTATATAGTGATGTGTACATGTGATGTATGATATTGATGGATGATCATAAACCGTGTGATATGATTATTATTATTATTGGGGCCTATGAGCCTCCAATTTATTTCTTGTTTATTGTCGGGCTTCTGTGCTTGTGATTAAGTTGTAATTACATAAGAAGGCACAGCGGGAGTATGGAAGCGATAGTGGAACCCACGAGACCGAGATGGACGATCGCAACACATAGAGATGCGTCGATATCCCAACGGAACCAACGAGGATGAGATGAATGATCATAGGGCATGGAGATATGCCGTTGTACACATAGATCTTGATGTGAATGATCAAGCTCACTAGCTCGGGCTTGATCATATTATTATATTATCCATGATCATCTAGTGTGATTGCTCATATGATATGTGATTGATTATACACCGACTAGATATGTATATATATTTATATGTGATGTACATATATATATTAAATATGTATGTGTGTGACATGTTACATTAGGAGACCGAATCAAAATCCTCTCTCTCGATAATATTAAGTCGGTAAACGTGAGACAATTAGATTAACCCATGTGACCTTTCATCGTTATAGATAAGGACTGATTCCCGACATAGGTTAAGTTGGTCGAGTCCCTTGAGACTCACCTATGTTGTGATTTCCTATCTTGCCTATGACATAGAGATGTCATCGGTGACCTGAGGACATGATATGCTTGGTCGAGTCTCTTGAGGGTATATCATCAAATCAGACTCATCTTGTAACGATGGTGTTGACTTAACCGAACATCATGGTTGGTTGAGTCCTTCGAGGCCATGATGGTTTGGAGGCCGAATAAGATGAGAATCTCAAGGAGTTGTGAACGGCAAGAGTTGCCTACCTTTTGGGCTTAGTGTGATTGATCGAGTCTTTCGAGGTTACACTAAGATGTTGATTGAATTCTGATCCCCACTAGAAGTCTGTCGAAGACATATGTTTTACATGCTGAGGGTGTCACATAACTTGCTAGAAAAATAGTGGGAGTAGATTAAGATAGAATTTCATATCTTATTTGTTTATTTTTCTATAAAATCTGCATGTTATTTATTTCTACTTCATCTTTATTTTTAGAAAATATTACTTTCAAATCCCTTACGTGGCATACTTGATGTCAATCGCCTCAATAGTCCGAATTATATGAATTAGCTTCACAACTTAAGAATTATTTTTACGGCGGAGAAAATTGTATACGTCTTTAATATAATGATGCCTATGTCCAAGCAAGGGCCAAGCAAGGATGAGATCACTCACTATATGAAGTATATAGATGACTACATTCTTGCTCAGTGTTACATGTTGGGTTCTATGACTCCTGAGTTACAAAGACAACATGAAAAAATGGATGTCAGATCCATTCTCTTACATATCCGCAAACTGTTTGAGGAATAGGGAAGGACTCAGTGATATAAGATATCCAAGAATCTCTTCCATGCTAGGATGATTGAGGGGACACCGGTTCAAAACCATGTTCTAAAGATTCCTTTTCATAGTTCATAATGAAGTTTAATATGAACAAGCTTGAGGTGACTCCCCTAAACTACTCAATATATTGAGGGAGGCAGAGAGCACTATCAAGAAAGAGAAGCCAATTCTCTATATTAGTGAGACTAGAAAGAAAAGAAAGACAGAAAAGTCCCTTGAGAATGGTAAGGGCAAGGGCAGACCAGGTAAAGCAAAAGTTGCTAAGAAAGATCCGACAAAAGACAAAGGCCAATGCTTCCATTGTAGCAAATATGGGCACTAGAAGAGGAACTGCAAAGATACCCTGTAGAGAGGGTAAAATAGAAGCTTGGAGAAGCTTTAGGTACATTCATGATCAATCTCTATTTGTCGGACTCTTATGATAACACATGGGTATTGGATATCGGTATTGATTATCATATTTGTAATTCGTTGCAGGTTCTAGCGAGACCCAGAAGATTAGCGAGAGATGATATGGACCTCAAGATGGGCAATGCAACAAAAGTTCCTATAGTAGCTATAGGCGAGGTCACCCTACATCCACCTGGTAGAGCTATTATTGCATTGGATGCATGTTATTTTGTTCCTTCTATTATTAAAAATATTATTTTTATTTCATGTTTGACAGTTAGTGGATATAAAATAGTTTTTGAGAATAATGGTTGTTCAATAATATTAGATGATGAGATCATCACGAGAGGAACATTGCATAATGGTTTGTTTATACTAGACACTGCTCCACATGTCATGAATGTAAGTGTATCCAAGAGAAAATGAGATGAGGTAAACAGTGCATACCTATGACATTATAGGCTAGGTCACATCCATAAGGGAATGATTCAAAAGTTACTAAAGGATGGATATCTAGATCTATTCGACTATGATTCATATGCAACTTCGAGTCTTGCCTTTATGGAAAACTGGCCAACTCTCCTTTTAGTGGAACAGCAGAGAGAGCCACTAAGCTATTGGAACTCATACATAGTGATGTATGTGGATCCATGTCAACTCATGTCATAGGTGATTACTCATACTTTATTACTTTTACTGATGATTTCTCAATGTATGGACATTTATACTTGATGAAGTATAAGTCCGAAACATGATTTTTTTTGTAAATTTTTGGAATTATAACATGAGATTTTTTGTGAATCAAGATCATTTACTATGATTCTTCTTTTCACTATTTGAGTCATCCAAAAAGAATCATAATTTTTCTCTTATTTTTTCGATATTCATAATTTAAAATTTAGTTCATGACTCACTTGTATTCATAAAGTATATATCTCATCACCTAATTAAATTTTTTTTATATTCTTCATGTAATAATATGAAATTATGAATGAAATACTCATGATAATATGTTGAGAAGTTATGATCATGCATGATATGATGTAATGTAATTTGATATTTTGATACTATCATGATTGAAATATTTATGATTTGGAATGATGCATGTAATACTTATAAATTTTTTTAATGAAATGATGTGAAAGTCAACAACTATCATTTTCTGAAATGATACTTTATTTCAATATGCCATATTTAAATAAGATTGATACTGTTTTTTTGTCCTGATTTGAAAATTGATGTAAAGGAAAAAGAATTATAATATTATATTCTTTCACTCTTTTTAACAATGACAAAGAGGGAGAAAAATTGCTAACTTGCATATTTCAAGGAGAAAAACTTGCTAGGAAGCAAAATTGCTAGCTTGCACTTCTCAAAAGAGAAGAAAGAACTTGCTATCTTAAACATCACTAAGAATTGTTAACTTGTAATATCAAGAGAAGCAAAAGTGCTATCTTGCCTATCTTAAGAAGCAAAACTTACAAACTTACATATCTAAAAAAAAGAAGCTAAATCTGCAAACTTGCACAACTCAAAATTGTTGCTAGCTTGTATGTTGTAAAACATACATATCTCAAAAACTTGCTAGATGCACTTCTTCTTTTCGTTAATGACAATGGGAGAAAAGTAATGCGATGATTTAAATCATGTGTGGTATGATGTATTTTTATATTTTAAAATATTATATGATTTTCTGAATTTAAATGTTCTATCAATATGGCATATTGATAGGGGGAGTTAAGGTTAACTCCGTCATCAATTGGTTGTCATAAAATGGGGAGATTGTTGAATCTCAAATTTTAATGATGAAACCAATTGATAATGTTATGATCTAATCTACGTTTTAAGTGATGCAGGAATAGCTTCGATCAGGAGAGATAAATTAATTAAAGCATGAGGAATCAGATGTTGGGTCGAAGTTGAACATGTCAGGAGATTGGACATTGGGCTGGAG
Source organism: Musa acuminata AAA Group (assembly GCF_036884655.1). NCBI lineage: Eukaryota > Viridiplantae > Streptophyta > Magnoliopsida > Zingiberales > Musaceae > Musa > Musa acuminata. The sequence goes on along the minus strand of NC_088356.1, from coordinate 17,232,517 downwards.
GATCGGTCGACGTGTCAGTAGAAGGCTTCGGTCCTTGAATTCGAAAGTTGGGCCAAGAAGATCGAACATTACGCCAAGGAGATCGAAAGTTACGAGTGTCAACATGCCGATTGGGCAATACGCCAAAGAAGAGGATGATACGCCGAAAGATCGAACGAAGCGCCAGAAGAACCAATGACATGTCGGACAATAGATGATTCGTGCTTTGTAATAATTTGTCTAGATCGAGTTAGTTTATGTTGTAATTGGGTTGGTTTAAAACATAATTAGGCCAACTCAATTAGGGGCCAACTGACCCGAATTGGGACTTTTTGGGTTAAGAAAAAGGCTCATTCAGTGACCCAAAAGTTGGGTCAAGCGGTGGTACCGCTAGTGGCTCAGTCTCCGAAACAGTCTCCAAGACTGTGTCATGCGATAGTACTGCCAGACTGGATTGTGGTACCATCCAAACATAGTCTCCCAAGCGATGGTACTACCTAGTATCAATGTTGCATGTAGTGGTACCATCCAACACAAGCGGTAGTACCACTAGTACCCGTAAACCGATGATAAGACACTTTTAGAAACTATGTTTGAATCCATTTGGGGCCTATAAATACCCCTCTCATCCCTGCTCAGAGACACAAGAATTGAGAGCGAAAAAAAAGAAAAATGCTCTTGTCATTTTGTGAGAACTCCTCTCAAGCTCTAAGTGTTGGTAAAGTTTAAGAGAGAAGATAGTGGGGGGTGTAAAGGTTTACTCTTGAACCTGTCAAAAAGAGAATCGAGTTGTAAGGATAGTTGATCTTTGCCCATTGAAAGAAGATCGGTAGTGAAAGCCGGTGGCTTTGAGTGAAGAGGAATCGGGAGTGAATGTAGGTCACAATGATCGAACCACTATAAAACTTGGTTTGCATTTTTATTCTTACTATTTACCTTTATTGCAAACTGTTTTACTTGCTTATTGCTTTCATTACGTTTACAAACGAGCTTTCAAGTTAACATCTTTCCGATATGGTTTTTCATCGAACGAAAATATTTCAAAACTAATGTTTTTATCGTAAGCACTAATTCATCCTCCTCTTAGTGCCAACTCGATCCTAACAAAATCGACAGTAATAGTTATATGAGAAAAATATTTATGAATAAATTAAAAAAAATTCACTATAAGTAAATTGGATCACAATATTCTCTCTAATACAATTTAAACTCGGAAAAACACGACACTTATGCTCTTTAATTAAAAAAAATTGAGGAAGGGAGAAAAAGAAAAAAATTGATGAGAAAAGTAATTACTTCTGTCTGTTGGGTAAACTTGTGATATTTTGACAAATCCTTCTACCGCACCCCCCGGGGGGCGGCGACCGGTTCACTTGCTGACCTCACCCTTGCCATCGCCGCTCAAGGAAATGTCGCCCTCTCCAAATTTTATTTTATTCTTTTGTCTGATCGGCTGGTTATTGATTATGGAGCACGATAGGGATAGGGATAGGGATAGGGATAGGAAAGGAAATGTTTGATGCGTGTTACTTGGACTTCGTTATCCAAGTGGGTTTTGCAAATCATACGTTGCTCTTCTCTATGAACTTAAATCTCAGAAACCATCGATATGAATCAATGAAGACATGCAAGGTGATTATTCTTTAGATTATTTATTTTCATTGAGAAAACATCGATATGAATCGACACTCCTATACAAAACAGAATCGATCTATTTATATCTTAGTTGCTCATTCGCAAAAGTGATGCATTGGCATGTTCACACTCACATTGAATGTTAATTTTCTTGTCATACTCACATGTTTTGGCTATTGAAGAAACAATCCTTAGTGAGGTTAAACACTTGAAAACCGTGGTTCTTTTGTTCCTATTATTATTTAGAAAAATGATGCTAACTATCGCATAGTGATGTTTCTTGTAATCAAAAGAAAATACTAGGGAAAAAAAAAACAGACAATACTAGAATATATCTTTAAAGGCATAGTTATGTTATTTTTCGTGTTGTTGTTCGATGACGAATTTCTTATCGTATAATCTTTGAATGTGTGTTATGAATTCATGTGTTATTTATGATTACAATAATAAAAGAGTATAATACAAAGTTATTTTCATCCCTCTATTTTTATTCCTTGTATTGTGTAATCAGGAAGATGCATTCTGGAGTTTCTTACCTTATTAATCTTTTATCCATTCATTTTTCATATTTATGTGTGACTCAGATAAGTGATAGGGTTGATGGATGCTGATAATGGTCCTATAAATAAGGTTTAATTATTTATAAAAACATGTTGATTAGGTTTATGTAAGAACCTTAAATCAGTTGGACCACAGATTAGCGAGGTAAGACTAGGTGGCATATGAGGTATCCTCCCATATAAATAAGACTTGTTTTAGACTAATTTACTTCCGATTTCACTTTTTACCTTTTGTGATTCCTTTTCATCTATGTTAGAAGCAATTTTAAATTGATTCCATACTATCTCTTTTTTTGTTTTTTCAACTTGCTTATGTTGGCATAAGTAGGATGCATTGGTTCCA